>NC_044994.1:68539659-68839659 GCF_008728515.1 Papio anubis
CCCGTGAAAAGGTTCCCCCACACGCAGGTGAAAGGCTCCCCCTGAACACACACATGCAGGTGAAAAGGTCTCCCTGAAACACACGCATGCAGGTGAAAAGGTTCCCCCATGAACACACACACAGGTGAAAAAGCTCCCCTGAAACAACACACATGCAGGTGAAAAGGTTCCCCCATGAAACATTACCACACGAGGTGAAAAGGTTCCCCCTGAAACACACACATGCAAGTGAAAAGGTTCCCCTGAAAACACACACAGGTGAAAAGGTTCCCTCAAACACACACGCAGATGCAAGCAAAAAGGTTCCCCTGAAACATTAATTAACACACCCAGGTGAAAAGGCTCCCCCTGAAACACACACAGGTGAAAAAAGGTTCCCCATGAAACACATACATGCATGCAAGAAAAGATCTCCAAAAACACACACGCGATGCAAGTGAAAAAGGTTCTCTGAAACACACACATGCAGGTGAAAAGGTTCCCCCGAACACATTGGCTATGCAGTGTTCCCATGAAACACATGCATGCAAGTGAAAAGATTCCCCTCAAACACACACGCATGCAAGTGAAGGTTCCTCTGAAATACACATGGTGAAAAAGGCTCCCCCAACCAGTCAATGAAACACACACATGCAGGTGAAAAAGTTCCCCGGCCAAACACAATACAGGTGAAAGGTTCCCCAAAAACACACACCAGGTGAAAATGTTCCCACAAACACACGAGGTGAAAATGTTCTGCACACACACATGCAGGTGAAAAAGTTCCCCCGTGAAACACACACAGGTGAAAAGGCTACCCCCGAAACACACACATGCAGGTGAAAAGGTTCCCCCATGAAACACACACAGGTGAAAAGGCTCCCCCCGAAACACACACATGCAGGTGAAAAGGTTCCCCCATGAAACACACACACGCAGGTGAAAAGGTTCCCCCCTGAAACACACACATGCAAGTGAAAAGGTTCCCCCTGAAACACACACAGGTGAAAAGGTTCCCCCCCGAAACACACGCATGCAAGTGAAAAGGTTCCCCCTGAAACACACACACGCAGGTGAAAAGGCTCCCCCCTGAAACACACACATGCAGGTGAAAAGGTTCCCCCATGAAACACACACACTCAGGTGAAAAGGCTCCCCCTGAAAAACAGGCAGGTGAAGTCACAACCTCCCCTACTCGGAAGGGCCTTATCTTGGAGTCACACCAGGTTCCAGAACCTTCATCAATTATACATACATCTCTCAAAAAAAAAAAAATGGGTGAGATCTCTTTGCACATGGAGGCATGGGAAGAACCCACTGTTTTATGCCTTTTTCATTTGCCCCGTGGAATCTACAACTAATCCACCAGTAATTCTTCAACAGTTCAAGCACAGGACACAGAATTCCCAAGAGAATGGCGATTGGCCACTAATTTTTTCACACATATTAACTTAGCATTTTTAAATCAAAACTAAATAAGGCTAGCTCATGCATAGACAAAATCAATTTAGAGCCAGAGGAAATCTGTCCACCAAAGGAACCACGTCACAATGAGGGTTGATATCCTCACAGGCTGTGTGCGATCCTGACCACTGATTCCCATCTCTTGTGAAAATCACAGGCCACAGACCACATGCCGCTGAGACAGCTAAACATTTCTCCACATCTGGGAAGCCCACATCTCAGGAGGACTGAAGGAATTCTTGGGGCTGTTCTGATTTTGAATTCAGGAGGTATGCTCATGCAGATGACCTGACGCCTCTTGGTCGGAGCTGCGTCTTTTGTCAACACCTGAACTCTTACCAGAGCTTGTCCTGCATTTTCCAGGGTCCCACAAAGCAAATGAAATGTGACAGACCCACCCACGCGGCACTCAAGTCACTGACAACTCACGATGGGTCGACGTCCAGGAAAGAGACACCAGCAAAGCCTCAACACAGAAATTCACCTGCAAAAATACCCGAGCCCAATCAAGCTTCCAGGTCTGACAGCTGACATTCACGCCAAGCAGGCAAACCCCCCAGCGCTGGGCACAGGGAATTTCAGACATCAAATTAACATAAAACTGCCTTCACGTTGCATAGCAAACTTGAGTACATTCCTTCATCCTAATTCAAGAAACTTTTAGAGAACCATAGAAAATGCCAGCAGTCACTTTTTTAATTCAAATGAAACAGAAAGGTTATTTGTTTTCTTTTAAATCTCTATTTCCACAAGCATTGTTCTGACCCTCAATAGAGCTAATGCACGTGTTTAAAGTATTAACAAATGTAAACTGCAGAAAGAAAGCAAACTCCACTGAAGGATCTCCCCTCCTCTCCCTCAGCGAATTATTCTTCTAGCCTTTGCTGATGTGAGGTAGCCAACATCTACCATCTAGTAATAAACAAAAGGAGTTGTGCTCAACAGGCTTTAATCAGCAACAAGAACAGACATTTCCGCCATGCATTAAAAGAACATAACCTACCAGAAAAGGTTTACTCACAAGACACTCACCAGCTCAAATACAGCATGTCCGGCTATCTAAAATACAGATTTTCAGATAAATAACAAATAAATCTTTAGTGTAAGTATATCCCAAATATTGCATGGGACACACGTAAACCTTTTTTAAAAAAGTATTTATTGTTTATCTAAAATCCAAAGTTAACCAGGAGTAATGTATTTTTATGTACTAAATTTGGCATCCCTAACTTCTAAAACAAACACATTATTTGAAAGAATTACTTAAAGGAAGCCTCAAGAGTCCCAAAAAAAAAAAAATGTGTAAAGGCTGATGTCAACACATACACATGGATAAAGAGGAACATTGTTTCTCATCTATGTGCAGCATCATTAGTTCACTGGGAGGAGTGGAAATTATGCACAGGAAATGGAGAAAAAGCTACGGGGCGCCGACATCATCTCCCAAAAACCCAATCCTCAGAGCCTCAGCGGCCCGTCAGTACTGGACAGGGCCTCTGGATGGACAACACTGACCCCTAGCGTCTCCTTCCAGGCAAGCAAGGATCCTGGAACCGAGACACGGTCCTTTCCTTTCTGTCTGGACAGGCTACGGATACATCCCACCTGCAAGTCCCAGCCCAAGGGTCCTGCTATCTGGGCCCTGAGTAGGGACTGCAAAGGTGAGGATCGGGATGGAGACAAGAGAGAACAGGCACAATGCCAGGAAAACAGGGCAAGTTCCTAGCCTTCATTTCTCCATCTTCCTGCCCTTCTTCCCTTCACACCCTGGTGGCATGTCATAATATATTATTATATATTATTGGTTTCAACACTTACGACTGGAACCATCTTGAGAAAGTTTACTTAACCCTCTAAACTTCAGATTTCCTATCTGTGTTTTGAGACAAGTGGCACCTTCACCTCATGAGGCTATGCTCGAGGTTTATATGAAATACGGATAAAACACACAGACATTGAGTCTATGACAAGCTTACTACATTAAATCAGTGGAAAAACATAACATAACCTACCAGAAAACATTCACTCAACTGATTGTTGAATATATTAGGTTGGAAAAACCAGATCAATGTGGGAAAATGTTTAAAGTACCTCACAGAATATATACGAGGTTTTACACGGGTTAACACAATGTGGAATAAAGCAAATGTAATGAAGCAAACTAGACTGATTAAAACAATGAGGATAGTTTAATGGTAGGGTAGAGAACGTCTAAAGTATATGTAAAATCCAAAAACCCTAAAGACAATTCTGATGTTTTAGAACTTCTACAATAAAAGACTTCAGAAAGTAAAAGACAAATGATAAACCAACAGAACGTATTCAAAACATGAGAATCAAATCCACAATGTATAAAGAGTTTCTATAAATTAACAAGAAAAGGACAACACATTTTTTAAATGTGCAAAATTCATGGACAATATACCTCAGGCAAGAAATACAAAGGCCAGTAAACATGAAAACATGCTTATGCTCACAAAAAAAGAAAAAAAGAAAATGGAAATTAAAGCAATAAAAATATACCATTTTTTTTCTTTCAGACAGGCAATTTTAGAAAATTTATAATACTAAGAACTATTGAGGGCGTGGAGAAACATACACACACAACTCATAAGCTTTTGGTGGACATGAGGATTATTACACCCAAACAGGCAGCATCTATCAAAATATAAAATGCGCAAACTCCTGAAACTACCAATTTCACTTAAAGAAATCCATCATGGTCCAGGTGCAGTGGCTCATGCCTGTAATCCCAGCACTTTGGGAGGCCAAGGTGGGTGGATCACCTGAGGTCAGGGGTTTGAGACCAGCCTGGCCAACACAGTGAAACCCTGTCTCTACTAAAAATACAAAAAAAAAAAAAAAAAATTAGCCGGGCATGGTGGCATGCACCTGTAGTCTCAGCTACTCAGGAGGCTGAGGCAGGAGAATCACTTGAATCTGAGAGACAGAGGTTGCAGTGAGCCGAGAGGCAGGAGAATCGCTTGAACCTGAGAGACAGAGGTTGCAGTGAGCCAAGATCGCACCACTGTACTCCACCTTGGGTGACAGACCGAGACACTGTCTCAAAAAAAGAAAAGAAAGAAAGAAATCCATCATGAAACACTCCTAAGTGTTGTCAATGGCCTGTCACCAGTATGTTTACGGCAGCACTGTCTGTAATGAAATTTGGAAAGGACTTGAACAATGATCAATAGGCAAATAGAACAAGATCACCCAGCACTCTCAAGCAGTCCAAGAGAGGAGAGTCCTCCGCCCACACGGGGAGATTCCCAAGACATGCTGCCACGTGGGGAAGCAGGCTGAGGAACAGGACACATCAAATGCTCTTACTACATACCAAAACAAGAAAAAAATCTACACACACACGTACACCAGAAAACACATTTTAAAGACCAAGGAGGGTCAGAAGTAAACTCTCTGGAAGAGGGGAGGCCAGTCAGGACAGTCAACAGAGGAGGGCCGCTCCTTTCCAAGCACTTCCTCACCTTCCGAATTCTCCACCATGTGCAGGTGTTCACAAAAGATGTGTGGATGTTCTAAAGGACGGGCAGAACTCTAAAACCAGGAGCCTAGCATGGGTCTAGCCCAGGAAATGGGAGCTCCTCCTGCCAGAGCTAGCCCTGAAGCCCACACAGAGGCCAGGAGGCCGCTCAGGAGGAAGGTGAGCAAGCAGGGCAGGGAGGTCAGCACACGGAGCAGGCTGACCCCGGGGAAGTCGGGCCTTGCCTCACCCTCACTCCCCCAGGGATAGGACCAGCAGCACCTGGTAGGGATGAGGAGTCCTGAGGCAAGAAGATGGATCTGGGGTCTCAGGTCTTGTTTGGAAGCCCCTCCCCGAGCACAGGGCATCACAAAGAGCTGAGAAGTGACAGATGCAGATGGCACCCAGAGCCAAGGGCCTGAGGGTCCCAGGAGGAGACAGGTGTGTGGGGAGCAACAATGGCACATGCAGGCACATAGAGACTGCTCCTGGTCTGGGATTTTGTCCATGGCCTTGGGACAGATAAAAGACAATAAGCTCAGGCATCCTCTGAGATTGGACCTAGAGCCAGGGCCTCCAGATCCAGCGATCCACGCTCCCTAGCCTCTGGGCTCACCAAGGTGTTTGGTGCTAAGATGCCCCTGGGCTCCTGACTCTGCCCATTTTAGTAGGAAGAGGAGTAGGGAGAGGAACAGAGGTGCCCACAGTGAAGGAAGACAATGACCAAGGCCAGCAGTGCACAAAGGAGGGTGTGGGTGACCCTGGACACCCTGTGACCAGGGAAAGCTGCACACTGCCCGGGAGACTTCCACAACCACCAGCAGCAGCATCCCCCAAATCAAGAGATCTTTCAACTCAAAGAAAAAGATCTTCCACTCGAGAAAGAAAAACCAGGAAATTCTGACCCAGAACGGAAAATGATGCGCCGAGCAGTGGCGACGGAAAGAAAAGGTATCAAGGAATCCGACGTCTGCCAAATGCCGCACGGCTACCGGGCTCTTCTGCAAAAGCAAACACGGTGCCCTTTTGTTCCTGAGGTTTCAAAACAACATCAAGAATTTGTTTCTAAGTGGAGTGCAGGCTATCGCCATAGAAACCGCAGAGACTCTGTCTTGCTGGTGTGACGCACAACCTGTCCAGAACCTTCTGTTCAGAGCTTCTGAAAATTCCCGAGCCAGTACCTTCCAACTGCTTTTTTCATACCTGAACTTCAGGAACTTCCTGAGTCACCTTCTGGGGGCACCTTTAACTGCATTTCAAGGCTCTTACCGACGCTTCCCTACTCATCCATGATGCTTCCGAAGGTTTAGGCCTTGATTTCAGCCTCATGGTCCTGGACCTACCATCTTCCATCATTTTTGAAAAAGTAGAACCCAGCAATATTTCTTAAAAATGAAAAATGTCAATCCATTCCACTCCCATCACATCCTAGTCTAATACCAAAATAATCTATAAAAATCATATTCTCATGAGTCACGTAGCAATCAATTTTGAAAAACCAGTGACAACACAGATTAATTTTAAATCAAAGGAAACAGGATTTAACTAGTCAAATTGGAAACCTGACCATCATTTCAGTATCAAAAATGTTCTCTAATTGTCCAGTCCAATGAACAAACTATCCCAATAGCGTCTACACTGGAATCAATCACGAGATTATCATATGTACCAACAACCTAACTTCACGACGTTGAAGGCAGCTGCCACTCTCCATCGGGCTTCAGATACGAGATTCAGGCACGTATGTAAGTTTTCTACAGGATGGCCAGCTCAACAAACGGCACCGCAGAATTATCATTTTAAGTGATACATTTCAGTAACCAAGCAGGTTATTAAATAAAACAGTAATTGTATTAAATGTAGAAGAGAGTTTATTCATAGTGCTGAAAGTAACTATTCTGGAGTTAAGAGAAAGAACATGAGTAACACTCAGATTTGGCACATCTATACAGGAACATATTTGGCAGCTAACAGTTCGCCCAAATGTCTTACTAATCTGTGAAAATACTTCTTTCAAATCAATGGCTTCCTTTGTAAAGAAAGCAGGAAGCAAGGCCTCCTGTAAATGGATATCGCTATGTGAACCACGCACATAGAATCAGGTAAAATCTCAGTAACTGGAGTCTTACTTTCTAACCTTTAATCCAGAGACAAATATCCCCAGCTTTTTAAAATTCCAGTAAAATACAGACCTAAAATGGCAATCCATTTTAATATGCAAAGGCTTATGCAAATTATATATGCAAATACTGGATCCTATCAATAGCCAACAAATCCCTCATGAAAAACTAGCCTCAGATTAGGTCCAGCACACAGAAAATTATCTAAGAACCACAAAAAGAAAAACCATACACACAAAAATGAAAAATTAAAACCTTGTGCCAGAGACGAGGACACACACACAAAAAAACACTTATCAAATAAAACTTAAATGCTTCAAGCATGTAAAAGAAAGTCTAAACTTATGAAATAATTCAATGTGCCCATGATGAAAATGCAGACTAAGAATGATGCAAATCAAACTGCAAGCCACAGTTTCCTTTAAGAGCTGACTGAGCCTAAGTCATACAAGGAAGTCAATCCTGAAAGCAGAGAGAGAGGGGTTGCTCTGGAATGTCCTGCACCGGCGTGACATGGCTTGGACATCCGCCGCCTCCAAACCTCATGTTGAAACCGATTCCCTATGTTGGAGGTGGGGCCTGATAGGTCGTGTCTGGGTCACGGGCGCGGGACCCTCAAGAATGGCTTGGTGCTGCCATTACAATAATGAGTGAGTTCTCATTCTGAGTTCACGCGATATATGGTGGTTTCCGAGTGTGTGGCGCCTTCCCTTCTCTCTCTTGCTCCCACTCTTGCCATGGGACACATGGGCTCCCCTTGACCTTCCACCATGATCCTAAGCTTTCTAAGGCTTCACAGGAAGCAGACGCCGGCACCATGCTCCCTATACAGTCTGCAGAACCGTGGGCCAAAATAAACCTCTTTTCTTTATACATTGCCCAGTCTCCGGTATTCCTTTACAGAAACACAAGAACAGACTAACATGCAATGCAGTAACAGTGCCCCGTGCATTCCGCCTCCAGGTGCACTCAGGCGGCCCCGCCCACCACTGCCCTGGCAGGAATAGGACAGGGCCTGCTACTCTAAGCAGCCACCAATGCCAGGGCCAATGGCAAAGTGCCTGTGGATGAGAAGCTTTGGAGATGGTTTCTGCAGATGTCACCAGTTGAACAAGGAAGGACTCCTTAAGGAAAGGACAGGCCTTGGGCTCTATGTAGAGGTCCTCAAAATGTGGCGCCCATAGCACTCCTCAAACAGTGAGACGGCCAGTCCTCCAGCACCTGCCCTCCTCCGCAGACCTCTGCCTTTGGCGCCAACACCGTGCAAAGCAGCAGCACCATGGACACCTGCTCACCCCATAGGCCTGTACCTTGAGTGAAGAAGCTGTGCAAAGCCTCAGTAATGTCACTACCTGCTCTTCCCATAGGTCTCTGCCTTTAGTGCCAACACTGTGCAAAGCACTAGCACCACTGCTACCTTCTCACCCCATAAGCCTCTGCCTTCAGTGCCAATATTGTGCAAACGGCCAGCACCGTCACTACCTGCTTACCACGCCCATCACCTCACCTTAGCTGAAATAGAGAGCATGCATTCAACTGTGTCCTTGACAGCTCACTCTCCTGTGTCACCTGAGCCCTGTGTGCTGGAGCTCAGTGGACAGCAGCCCCAGACGGGGGTCCAGAGCCTAGAGCCCCACTCTCCGGGCCTCAGCACCAATGAAATTCATGGATCTTCCCACAGCCTCTGGCCTCCCAAGGCCACCAGGCCCACGTCCCTCTGTACTGAGGTGGGAAACCATCCGATGGCCTGAACAACCTCTCTAGGAAGCCTGCCGTGACAGTCCGGGGCCTAAGCAGGACCCCATGCCCAGGGTCACTGGATGTTAGCATCACTCTCTACTGGGAACGGGCTTAGCCAGCTTCTGCTCCTGGTCCACAGTAACAACGGTTCAGAAACAAAGGTCCCGGACACAGCGACTCGGAGCCTCAGCTCTAACACGAGGCGTGCAGGGTCAGAAGAAGGGAAGAAGAAGGGAAGACTTCCCCGAATCCTCACTCCATTAAGTCTGACAATACCAGAAGCGACACTCGGCCGCACGTCCTGAGTGGCAACAGCACTGAAATCCACAAGTGCAGCACCTTCCACTGAAGACTCTGTAGGCTCCCGAGACGCTGCCATTAAATACTAACTGTAAGGCCAGCCTCTGCTGTGACTGCTGGTCATCCTGTTTCTGTGATCAGACAGGAAGATCTCTAGAGTCTAGACATCCAGTAACAAGGACTACTGAGCGCTGAGTACTCCTGTGCAAAACTACCCACTCCTGAATACATTTCTCCACGTAGTTCGCTGTCAACTCTGAAGAACAGGATTCATCAAGGTGCAGCTCCAGCCACTGTTCTTAGCGTGAGTCCTGCGGGGCCCTCTAGAAAAAGAAAGTCCGGCTCCCGCCTTCAATGAGATGGCAATTCCAGGACGCCTGACCCAAGGCGGATGCTGGGGACGCAGAGGTTCATTCTGCCTGAAAAGAACATGTCCAGGCTAGAGAGGGGCGCAACGGGGAGGAATGGGGCCAGCCTGAGGCCCAGGTTTGCATTCCACCCTGGGTGCTGCATCACGGCTGGATGCTCAGGTCTTGTGGAGGAGACATGGTAGCCTTGAGTCTGGGCATAGCGTTTGAGGCACAGCAAGGTGGAGAGGGGAGAAGACGGGCAGGTGCCAGAGCTGAAATGTATATGGAGCTGGGAGCCTCCTCGGCTCGCAAGGAGGAACACCCAAGGGCTGAGCAGAAGGGTGGGTATCTGTGCTTTAAGCAAACGCCTAGTGAAGTATTGAGAAGGGATGGGCTTAGACGCAGCACATCACAGATACAGGAGGGTGACAACACAACCAACACGGGAGGGTGCAGAATCATCAGTCAGAATGACTGGAATCTCCCGGACAGCTCAGCAGCAAGGCATCCTCTCAGGGTGACACGACACGTGCAGGGTGCCGCGTCCCCCGCTCCACAGGGGTGCACACGGCTCCATGGCATCACACCTCTCCTGGCCAGGAAACCCCACCGTGACCACCAGCACCTTTTCTCACAGGTGCACAGACCCCTCAGCAACGCCTGACCCAGCCCAGCACCTGCTGCTCCGGCTGCTGCTGTCCGTTCTTCCAGCTGGTCAGGAACTGACGGCTCGGAGTGAAATCAGACCTCCCTCTTTACCAGGAGCGATCCTGCCTGGTCTGTGAAATGCCCTATCTCGTGGGAACGGGGTGCAAAAACCAAATTCAGGTGTTTCTGTTCACTGTTGATAGATGAAATCTACAAAGAGGAGCCCTTCCATTTTAAGCCAGAGTAACAAGTTCAAGGCACACCTGGGAGGACCGAGCGCCACTTCTTCACGACAAGGCAACAGTGACATTCACCCAACAGGTTCAGGGCTGAAAGTCGTATCCAGCACCACCCCTCCTGCAGACTGGAAAATGCTAAGTCTAGCAGGGAAAGGAGAATTGAAGTAAAGAAGTTTAGCATAATAGGCAAAGAAAGAAAAGGCTGAAATCTGTTCCATCCGATAAGAATCTGTAAACGCATCCATTGGCACTGGAGTCCGAGAATATTACGAACTTCTCTTTCAGTGAACATGCACTGAATGTCTATCCTACGTAACTTCCCACGTGGCAGGAAGGAAACTCAGCACACCCCACAGGACTTCTGCACAGGGTACCATGGCCGTGGCTAGGGGGCATCCTGGCCTGCGTACAACATGGGGACAGGTACAGATGCAGAATCTGAACCATCCTGGGACTACGCATTCCTGCCCCTCGTGGACACACCAGGAAGGGGACCCTTTCCCAGGCTGGAAGCTGGACGCTAACAGGAAGACTGTGTGTGCAGGATACCCACAGTGCGCCAGGCACAGACAGGAAACGCAGCGAGGACAGCAGCTTTGGTGGGAATCACAGCCCCCACTCCGCCACTGCAAGGCAGGACACTGCAGATTCCCAGGGGCTGAAGAACTTATAATACCACGCTGTGACTTGGTGACTAAAGGATAATTAAAATCCACGTGTCTGAGTCCAAGCTTCTGTGCCCTCCACCGATGATGTGCCGTCTTTCAGCAGTACATACATCATTCGGCATAGGGCGAAAGCCTGCCCTGGGCCCCGGATTCCTTACTGATAAAACGGGAGGACAGAATGGATACCTCTTAGTTCCCTCCCACCTCAAAAATTCTATGATTCTATCTTGAGTCAAAAAAGAAAGAGAAAATACGTCGAGTGTTTGAATTTTCCCAGCAAACCAAAATGTCTGCCTGATGTTTGTTTCACGGTACCGAGTACGTACATCCCAAATGTTATTTCTCAGTGGCGGGAAGAAAACCCCAGAGTATAATCTCTAGAGTCTTAACGCCTTTCACAGTCTAATAAATTCATTCTGGAAGGTCACAAAATGTAGCACTCTGTTCAAGCAAATATCAGCATGCATGCCATGCATAGCTTATCAACGCTGAAAGAATCAGAATACAATAAAACGTATTTAGGAGACACTACTCTCCTCATAATTTAATCTTCCTCTGGTAACTCGGGAAGCACACGAGGACACCCAGGGCCGTACGAACAATCAAACAATCACCGTCGTGTCCACGCGTGCGGGAGTGCGGATTCAGAGTGGGCTCCGGTTGCTAAGATGCTGACTACATCACAAGGCATTCTGCATGTGACTGTCAACTACATCTGAATATTTCTCTGGAAGAACACTGCTGCATTTTTAGACTAAACAACAATTTATTATCAGGGTTTTCCAACTCATACTTTACTCCCAACGAAATAAACTCCTCAGAACTCAGGACAGGGTAAAGCCATGGAGGGTGTTTTGGCTCCCTTAAGGGCCCTCTGCGGGGCACACGGTGCCAGCTCTTCCGAAGCCTGCGATCAGCCTGCAGCTTGTGACCTCGGTCTCCGTTCTTCCAAGTTTCTGTCTCACCAGATTCCCACTCTGGTTTTGTTCTCTGGCTCACCTGGTTAAACACCCCAGGGAGCCCTGTGGGGCCTGGCACGGGCCACATGGCAGACAGCAGCACTCACTTTTTGGGGGCACCTGACTTCGGGACGGCCTGTCACCCCTGCACTTCAGGAGCAGCAGAGCAGTCTATGTGTGAACATTTATTAGATATTACGCAAGAGGAGCCTGGGGCTGCGGCGCGATGAAGGAACTGGGCCGAGTCCAGCCAAGTGAACCTGTCAGGATACTAAGGGGAGCTGGCCTGGTGGTTTTTACCTTTACCCATTCTGCAAGCTCCTGTTTAACAGAGGGCCCCAATGCCACCGAGACCCCCTCAGAATGAGCGCATCCCACACCTCCAGGCCATGGAGTGGCGTTTGCCATGAAATTGTTCCCAGCCGTGTGTGCTTTCCTTCCCCCAGCTAAACTGGATGCTATTTCCCGCCTACACTTCGAACTTCCCCTGGATGAACGCACTTCACTCATTTTCCCTCCTCCTTGGTCCACAACCTCTTTCTTTGAATCATTTTGAGCCTCCCACGGGACCCACAATGAAGCCTGTGTGAGGATAAGTGCTCTTCCCAACCCAGGACTCGGCTTCAGAGGGAGCCTTGCCCATGGTGCGTCCGAGCCAGGACACCACCAGGCTTCAGAGGGAGCCTTGCCCGCCGTGCGTCCAAGCCAGGACACCGCTGAGTCCCCGAGAGACTCAGCATCGCGACTGGATTCGGCTGCAAAGTCAATGCGTGAAGGCACTCTGAGAGCTCCTCCTGCTCTACCTTGAGGAAATGCTTAGAAGAAGTACCATGTAAAGGCTGTCCACGCCCAGCAGGCTTGGCTACACAGGCAAACACCTCTCCCAGTTCACCCCCTCTTTCCATTCTCCCTTCTGCTGGCCAGATTCACCCTCAATCCTATTTCAACGGGTGAACACATCCTCCAGGCCAGGTGCAATGGCTCACGCCTGGAATCCCAGCACTCTGGGAGGCTGAGGTAGGTGGATCGCTTGAGCCCAGGAGTTCAAGATCACCCTGGACAACATGGCAAAACCCCATGTCTATCAAAAAAATACGAAAATTATCCAAGTGTGGTCGTCACCGCCTGTAGTCCTAGCTGCTCTGGAGGCTGAGGTGAAAGAATGGCATGAGCCCCGGAGGTGGAGGTTGCAGGGAGCTGAGATTGTGCCACTGCACTCCAGCCTGGGTGACAGAGCGAGACCTGTCTAAAACACACACACACACACACACACACACACATACACACACACTCTCTGTCTCTCACCCTCCCTAAGCTATTCTAATTGCTGTCTGTAGTTCTATTAGAAAGAAGGAAGGATGGTTGTGGAACCTCTGTGCAGCCGCACAACTACAGCCTGGCCTTCCTCACAGCCAGCGCACCAGCACGGACAGCCAGCCAGCCTCCAAGCACGAGCTCGGCAAATACCTTACGGCAAAAGCCTGAGTGTGTGGTTGGTGACGGTGGAAAGAAGATGGGCTCTAAGGACGGGGCTACTGGGCTGCAGGGCGGCAGTGAGGCAGCCAGCCAGGGGATGGGAAACAGGAGACACTCTGAAGGTAGATCCATTTCCTCCTTTAATTACCTTTCCTTCCCTTGACCATTTTTTTCTTCTTTAAACACTCTTTCCTTGATTCTTCAAATTGCATATAATACCAAGGCAATTGTTCAACCACTCTTTTTATTCTCTTAAGTTGAGTCATATAATTTGCCATTATGTTGATCAAAAACAGTTTAACACAATCGTGTCTTGTGGGACTTCCCCCAATTCCAGGCCTTCCCCCGATACCGAAATCCAGGATGCTCAAGTCCCTGGTGTAAATACCTGCGTGTAACCTAACCGCATCTCTCGTACACTGTAAATCATCTCTAGATTACTTATAATAAGGCAATGTAAATGTTCTATAAATTCTGCTGTGCTGTTTAGGGAATAACAAAAAAAAGGCCTGTATATGTTCAGTACAGAAACAACCATCTTTTTTTTAATATTTTCAGGCTGTGGTTGGTTGAATCCAAAGATGCGGAATCCATGGATACAGAAGACCAACTGTACTTCTAACTTCCCACAACGTCATCTAAAACTTGAGGGTGTCCCATCTATTGAGTCGCAGTGAGTATCTAAAAAGTGAGGGTGGGTTCAACAGGACGGAATACGGATTTTACATGACAGATATTAGCATAACAAGAAGTGGTGAAAAACTGGAGTAGTAAAATTAGTCTTGAATGGTATGCAGCTAAACGATGGACTGCGCATTACGAGTACCTTAGAGTATCTGCCGTGGCCTGGGCACCAGGCAGCCCAGTCCAGGCACTTCTCAGGATGGCATGAACTCTGAGAGCAAGTCTTCCAGAGATGTGCAGACTCTCTGCGTGTTTCTGTTATTCCTGAATCGCCTAAATGCTTTCTGAGCAGAATTCTATTTCGGCCCATACACTGAAGGTTTATATGTCTCCTTGCAAAGCAATATTCGTTTTTCCTTAGTGATGGTTTCTAAGCTCCCTGAGCTTCCTTGTGTTTGGGAATGTGGGAAATGTTGATTTTTATAAACTCCAATTAGATGCCCTTTCACCCCTCTTTCCTACTAAAAATATTAATTTTTTGTGAAGTCCAAAAGTGGACTTTCTGTTCATGTCACGTCCCTTTCTCAGTGGAAGATTTAAATCTAGTAACATAGTCCCAATGACTGGCTTTTTTCAGAATTTTGCACTTCTACTATTTTAAGTCAATAATGAGAGCTGCTGCGACCAAGTCTTATATGGGGATAAAAGTAACGTGAATATCGGAACTTTCCAGAGGAATAGATGGCAACATTCAACTGAGGAAACATGTTCCATAAAAAAAAGGAGAGGAGTTTCTTTCAGTTAATCTAATAATGCAAATTATTTCCAGATCCAGAAACAGCATTCAAATCAATTCCTAGATGTCAAAGAAAATGTTCGGGTAAAATTATGGCACAACTGGGTTTTACTGGAATGGTCGCATAGATCTGAATTCTAATTTCAACTCTGCTCCCACAGGCAGGCTGGCCGCTGCTTATGAGGACTACCGTTATCTTTCGTTCCTCAATCTCTACATAGCTGCTCTACCTAACAGTGTTAACCAATCATCCCATCAGAGTTCTGAGAATTTAAAATAACCTAATGCTCAAAGAACTAAGTCATCTTTTTAGTAACAGGAAAGGCAAGCATTTTTCAAAGTTGCGTGTATTTTTTCAGAAAAAGAAAGGAACGCCGCAGATTTAAACGTTAAGATTCAGAATACCCAGTTTCTTTTCCAGGCTAGCCCTGTGAAAGACCTGGGCCAAATTCCGCAAATCGCAGTGTTTTGAGAGTAGTTAAATCGATGGAACATGGTCTCTCTCCTTAAGGAATACCCACAAATTAGTAATTTGTTGCTACACTAGACTATTAAAGGGGCTGTTGTAAGTGAAAAATTTGTGTTTTTAGGTAGAAAGATACTGTCCTTTGGGATTACGGAAAGTGACCCACATACACCTAACAAGACTCTTGCATGTTTTATGCCTCTGTCGCACCATAAATTTCTGTCCTCTCTCAATAAGCTGAAATATCCTATTTATTCTATCACCAACTGTTCGTTACATTCAACTATGATATATGTCTTGTTACAGAATCAGCTGAGATCTATATTAACTTTCTCAAAAAGTTACATATAGAGAAAAATATACATAATGTCTTTAAGACATAAATAGCAGGCTCTAGGCCAGGCACGGTGGCTCACACCTGTAATCCCAGCACTTTGGGAGGCTGAGGCGGGTGGATCACGAGGTCAGGAGATTGAGACCATCCTGACTAACACGGTGAAACCCTGTCTTTACTAAAAAATACAAAAAATTAGCCGGGCAGGGCGGCAGGCGCCCGTAGTCCCAGCTACTTGGGAGGCTGAGGCAGGAGAATGGCGTGAACCCGGGAGGTGGAGTTTGCAGTGAGCCGAGATCGCACCACTGCACTCCAGCCTGGGTGACAGAGCGAGACTCAGTCTCAAAAAAAACAAAACAAAACAAAAAAATCAGTCTCTAAAATTTAATGAGCCTGAAAAGAAAAAAGAGTATCTTCCAATTTATGATGGAAATCATTTGATCTTTCCAACTTCTTTATTTCTAAAAGCACTACTGGATTAGCTTATTATGAATCATGTGACCACCATCATAATCAATGGGGTGAGTGAGGCCCAAGACCTTTTCCAAATATTAAGAATATTTCTCTTCAAAGTGGGAAGAAAAAAAAAAAAAAAAAACCATAGTACTAGCCCAATATTTTATCCAGCATGTGCTCCAAAAAGTGCCGGAACATAACCAGTAAAATCTATATTTATAAAAATAAAAAAAGAACACCAAGAATTAAACTTAAAAGACGTCAACCAAGGGTCATGAGGGGGTCAACTCGGTTTCACATGACAAATTATTCAAAGAATCCAAACATGTTCACTGAATGGTCACTGCATTTTCAGAGAAGGCCATGTTCTCCTGTTTCTCCCACAGGGACCAATGACTAAGAAATGAGAAGTTCAAATTCACATTACTGAAGACTCATTTACCTATGTAGACGCTCACAACCTGGGCATGGATTCAGCACAGGTTTTGCTACAGGAGAAAAGACTTGCCTTCTACATATTTGTTGACTCAATATGCATTTCAGTGTAACAGACCCTCATATAACACACTGCATAAGACTGTAATAAACTCTGTCCAGGTTTGGCCAAATCTCTAACAAGGAAAAATGACACTGTCTTTTGTTTTGTTGGGAAATAATGTAGCATAGCAGTCATCTTCTTCACCACAGAATATAAAGAGCCCTGCCCCGGGCTTTGATTTCTAACACTCTTGAAAGTCCAGGTAAAAAGCAACAGTCAGGAACAGCGTTGCAGAGAAGGGGAAAACATCTTTGGCTTTCTGGAGAAACATGCAAGTTCTATCACTGAAACATCACTTTCCACTGAAAACAATTATGCAAAGCAAAAAATAATAAAATATCAAAATGTTTAAAATTTATAGAAAGTAAGAGAATTATGAAAACAAAGTTAGCCAAGCATCTTTAAATATTTACATGGCTACTATGTGGAAAGTAATCTGTTCCAATTAACTGTCTCTAAACCCACAGGGTTACTTGAATCCAAGGAGATTAATTATAACTGCACACCAATTTGAAGACAGTCTTCTACCCAGCTAGAGTGGAGGAAATTGAGTGTGTGTGTGTGTGTGTGTGTGTGTGTGTGTGTCTGCGCGCGCATCGTATGGTGAGAACTGGGTCTGAGGCAGAAAAGGGAGGGGAGGGAATTTGTCTCAGAAGGGATCCATGATGTTCTTTGCTCAAAAATTAGGATTACAGATGCTCAGGTGAGACCATCAACCCTAGAGGTCAAAGGTGTGTGTATGCAAACACTGAAAAGGGCTGCAAGGGGACCTGATGGGTGTCTGTATCTGCACTCAGCAGTGCGAGCTCCAGGTCCACACTGGGGACAGATTCCTGGGTGTGGAGTCACCTGGGCACAGGGACCCTGGGCAAGGGCACAAGGCCACCTGGGCGTGGAGTCCTGAGGCCCAGTGTCACCTGAGCACAGGTCTAGCTGGATAACGGGCTAATGAGCGAGGCTACCTGATTATACGTTTACCTGGGAGCAGGAACCCCCTGAGCCTGGGATCCCAGGACCTGGGCTACCTGGGTACACTTGCTCACCTGGTACAGGTTCGGGGGCGCCCTCCTCACCGCTGTCTTCGGCAGCCTCGTCCGCCAGGCCAGAGCCTGGGGAGTCGGCAGCGGCACAGGCGGAGCCGGGGCTGCTGGGCTGGGAAGCCGAGTCACCCTCACTGAGTGATCCGCAGCGGGCCCGCGCCGCCCGGTCCCCGTCACTGTCCCTGTCGCGGCGCGCGCGGCGATGCACGCGCGAGTGCAGCACCATCTGATGATAGGTGCGGAAGATCTTGCCGCACTCGAAGCACTCGGAGGACTTGCCCTGGCCGGTGGTGGCTGCGGCCCTGCGGTTGGGGCGCGCGGCCGAGCGGGGATCGAGGTGGCCAGCGGGCGCTGGGTCCCCAGGCCCAGCCGCGCGCTTACGCGGGGGCCCCTGAGCTGCCGGTGCGTCCTGCTCGCGCTTGCGCTTCTCCTGGCTCACCAGGACGTACTCGCGCCTGTCCTTGTCGAAGGCCACGTCCCCGGCCAGCGCCTCGTCCCAGGCCCCATACTTGAGGTACTCGGCTGGCTCGGCCACCTTGCCCCGCGTGGCCAGCTGCCAGGCCTGGTAGCTGTTGACCGGGTCCAGCTCGGCCACCCGCCGTCCGGCCTGTGCGCCTGGGCACGTGTCGCCGGCCGCAGACGGCCTCAGGTTCAGGCACTGGAGGAAGAACTGCTTGGTGTCCGGGGGCCCCTCCGCCCCCTCCTCGGCCGGGGCGCGCGTGCGGCTGGCCTCGACCCGGCGGTGGATGGCGTTGTGGGCGTTCAAGCTGTCCAGGTTTGTAAACAGGTTCCCGCACTTGGCGCAGACCTCGTAGAGGCTCAGGCCGGCGACGATCACCTCCTCCTGGACCACGTTGTTGATGGTGGCGATGGGGTCCAGCTCACTCTTGGGCCTGTTCCTGCTGCCCGTCTTGGGGCCGTGCGCCTTCATGTGGTTCTTGAGGAACCAGGGCTCCTTGAACCTACGGCCGCAGATGTGGCAGCCGTGGTCGAAGGAGCCCCGGTGCTTCTTCATGTGCGCCTTCAGGAACCAGGTCTGGCTGAAGGCCTGGCCGCACACCTCGCACGGGAACTCCCCGGGGCTCAGCTCGGGCTTGCCGTTCTCCACGCAGGCCCCGCCGCCGCCGGGCCCCTGCGCGGTGATGTGGTCCCTCTCGATGTGGCTCAGCAGCGACTCCTCCCGCAGCGTCGCGTAGCTGCACAGCCTGCACTTGAACGGCTTGTGCGCTTGGTGCACGTGCAGCTCCAGGTCCTTCTTACGCTCGAACTGGCTCTTGCAGAAGGAGCACTGGGCTGCGGCCTTCGCCTCCCCCGGGGCGCATGCGGACCCCTCCGCCCCCTTCTTGCTGCTCCGCAGCAGGACCCTGCCGCTGTCGGCATGCGAGGCCCCGTTCAGAACCCTGGCGCCGTCGGCCTGTGAGGCCCCGTTCAGCAGCCGGTTGCAGGCCGAGGCACTCTTGGTGGGGCTGGCGCAGGCGTCCAGGCCCTCGGAGGCGCGCATCTCGCCCAGCGGCGCCTCACCCGCCTCTGGCTCGTGTCCCTGAATCAGAGTCCCCGTGCGGTGGCTCCGGATGTGAATCTTCAGGTTGCCCTTCTGGGAAGCCCGGTGGTCGCAGTAGGGACACTTGTAGGGCTTCTCGCCCGTGTGCTTGCGCATGTGCTGCGAAAGCGAGCTCTGGAAGGGGAAGCTCTTGCCGCAGATGCAGCAAGTGTGGCACGTAGCCTTGTCCCCATCCACCTCGTGGCCCCGGCCGGCCCTGGTGGGGCTGGGGCCTCGCCTCAGCTCCATCTCGGCCTCTCTGTTGCGATCCATCCGAAGGACGGGCGCGGCCGGTGGTGGCGGCACAGCTTTCTCTCGCGCGGGCTGCAGGGACCGTCCTATCTCTCCATGGTCAGAAGAGCCAAAAGACGGGCCAGCTCCCAGGAGGTGCACCTTCTACATCGGGGGCGCAGCAGCTGGCAGCCAGCACCTAAAACAGAGACGGAACATCATCAGCAAAGTTCCTGGCGAAGAGGGCACTGGCATGGCTGCGGGAACCCCCACATGCTCCCCAAAACATACCCATCCAACCCACACTAAGAAAAGGGGCACCAACACCACTTCAAACAGAGGCAAGAGTAGCCGCTTTCTTTATTAAAAATCAGCATGTTAATTATCAATAATGAATTGTGTTAAATCATTAACATAAATAATTGTTAATGATTGTGCACCAAAATAATTATCTATTCCCAACAAGGCATCGAATCTTTAAGGAGAGACTGTAGTACCAGTGTGTGTAGGAGTGTGAGGAATACAAACTACTCTGCAAGACCATGTGGGAATCAGGGACAGAGGAAAGCAAGGTTTGGGAAAAGCCCAGTTCCTGGGCTGATGGAAGGTGAGCTGCACAGGTGGTGACAACAGTTGATGGCACTTCACAAACAGTCACATGCCACTTAGCCAATGGGATACAAGCTGAGAAATGCATTGTTAGGCGATTTCGCCCCTGTGCAGACATACTACCGTGGACACACATACACCCCCAGATGGCACAGCCCACAACACACCTAGGCTATATGGTGAAGCCCATTGTTCCTAGGCTACAAACCCATACAGCGAGCTACTCTACTGAAGGCTGTAGGTAAGTGTAACACAATGGCAAATTACAGCACTGTAATGCAATGGCACCACTGTAGTATATGTGGTCCAACACTGGCACATCCCTATGCAATGTGTGCCTGTATATAATTGTGTGTAGACGTTAAAGAAACGAGTCTTTTGCTAAGAGCACAGACGACTTCATAAAGGAGAACCAACACGGTGTGGAAAGGACGCCCTGAGCTCCCGAAGTGCCAGCTCCAGGACCCTGCGACTGAAGCCGTCCTGCCTGACTCTACTTCTGTGTGCGCTTGACCACGAGATTAGTTACAGATCAGCCCCTGCTGGCCGTGGTGCCTGCCGCCCCTCAGACAAAGCCTGTTCTCTGGCCTGGCTCATAATCGCCTTTCCTTCTGGGCTTTGTGCTTTCTCCCCTGGTCCCCTGCCCACTCTCCCCAAAAAGGAACCTCAGGCTTTGGCACAGGACTGAGTGCTGATCCCCAGATGGGCTGAAGAGCCCTATCCCCAACCTCCTGAGACCATGCGGCCTCTCCTCTCTGCCCCCCACTATGCCACAGGTCAAATTCTCACAGCATCCTCCTAGTAAGGGTGGGTCTGCTCCCAGAAATTGTGCCCAAGCCTGAAAACAGCATCAACCACCCTGCATGCCCACCACCACCTGCATGCCCATCCCACCCACCAGAGTGTGAGGAGGGCAGAGGCCCGCTCCCTCCAGGCACACAGGCAAAGGGCAGCCTGCCAGAGTGTACCTGTGTCCAGCACAGAACGGGCCCCCACCAAGGACGGGGGATGCATGAATCAAAATGCTTGTATCCAACCAAAGAGGCCTAAATGGTGCACGGAGAAAAGCAACTCTTCAGTAAAAACAGGAATCCCACCTGACACAGGGTAAGGGAAAGAAGCAGAATGATGAGCCAGTTAGGAAGGATATGAGAGATGCCGAGTCTCTCAGGTCAGTGCTTGAGTGTGTTCGAGAGGGAGGGGCTGCACAGACAGCTCCCCAGGGACAGGCTCTGCTCATCCGCTCATCTCTGTACAGAACAAATCCATTTCCTGCTTCCAAGGGCCCAGAGAGGGTCTCCCTTCCGGGGCCGGCTCCAGACCTGCACAGTGAGGCACCCAGACGGGCGATGTTCTGAAAACCCAAGTGATTTCACACAGAAAGGAAGCGTGTTTTTATAAACCTACAATCTCACACAAAGAACTCCGACTTAAACATCTATAAAACCCAAAGCAGCTCCGAATTTCTGGCTGAGAAACACACAACACATCCACACACAGCTTCCGTGCAAAGATGACAGGGTCTCCCTAGAAGAGACCTGGGGTGGCAGGTCCCCGTTTGCTCTGAGTTTTGCAGCCTGGAAGGTTTTCACAGAAGCAGATGGGACGCAGAAAAGCACACTGATAATAGACCTGAGGGGGTGAAGGGGCGTGAGCTAAAAAATCAAGTGTCGGGTGTCAAGCGTGTCCCGTGTCCCCAAACCTCCCCCACGGGGGTCTGGGATTCGGAGCATTTTGTATTAATACTTCAACTCCCGAGGGCCAGACAACAGCAAGACAGCAGCCTCCTGAAAAGACCCCATGCTGTACCCTCTCGCAGGCAGATACAGCGCCAGGTAGAAACCTTACCAAGAATTACAGGCTTCACAACGTCTTTCTAGAAAGCCCCCTGCTGACAAGCTTTGAAGGCACCTAAGGAAACAGGCGCAGCCTCAGCAGCAAATGAAAAGCAGCAACACAGAGGTTCTGCTCCTTCCTCCAGGGACGCACCCAGCACAGCCAAGCAACAGAGCGGGCACGAGAGAGATGCCCGTCCAGAGGAGCCAAAACCCACTTGCTCCAACAAAAAACAAAACTTAGCCAGGCGTGGTGGTGCACACCTGTAGTCCCACCTACTCGTGAGGCTGAGGCAGGAGGGTCACTTCAACCCGGGAAGCGGAGGTTGCAGTGAGCTGAGATCACGCCACTGTACTCCAGCCTGGGTGACAGAGCAAGACTCCATCTCAAAAACAAACAAACAAAAAAAAATTAAAATTTCCCCCAAAACTGGAGAAATAAATAAGCTTACCAAGAAGATTTCTTAAATGACCTTTCACTCCAAGCTAATTTAAATGATTTTGGTCTTGGCACACATTGTGGATGGCTGTGTAATGATTTATGATGATTTTACAAGGCAAGTGATCCACAGGAAGCCTTATCTTTCCCCAGGCCCCAGTTCACTCCCCCACAAAAATGCTGAATCTGATATTCAAAGTATGAATGAAGCACACTGTTTATATCTAACTTAGTGACTGGATGTGGTATAAAAACCTTACAGTGTGAACAATCATAGAAAATACGTTTACAGGGAGGAAAAAAAAAAACAACTAAAATCCTGGAAATTGGTGGCTCTGAAATAATTTTACAGAATCCCCTAGACCTCCAACGTTTATCTATAAAGGACGTTAAATGTCAAGACAGTTCTCTAGTTCAAGAGAATTAAACTGCCAGAAGCCAGCTACGAAGACAGGATTCGCCGAGGAGGAGCCCAGGCCTGGTCAGGGCCGTAAGAAGGAGGCCTCAAGTGCAGCATGAAGCAAAATGAGATTTGTTCGGTGCAAAGACTCACACCAATCACCAAAACTCTGCGCTCTATGGCTATCAGCTCCTGTGGGGTCTGCGCCCAGAGAAGCAGCCTCCGTGCCAGACAGCTGTGTGCCAGCAGCTGTGCACCCGTCAGTGTGCAGGTCACAGGGTCACGGCCAACACAGGGTATTCAGTACAAAGTGCACACGTGCAGTTGGGAACCCTGGTCCCAGCCCTCATGCTCCCAGTCACCAGCCACATGCCTTTCTAGGCATGTCCTTCACACCCTCAACCCGTCCCCTCCTATGTCAGGCACAGAGAAACAAGAAGCAACAGCCATGTGTCACTGAAGTCCCTTGCAAATGCCTCCTTCTATAAAATCCAGTGACCACCTCAGAGCCCACAACATCCAGACCACAGGGACATCCAGGCAAACACACACCTGGCACTTAGGCTCCTCTTCTCATCCTAGGCAGCAGCTTGCCCTGCTGGGGCCTTCCAGGAGTGCTGGGGAAACACAGACCCTCTCGCTCGTGGATCACCAGAGCCCCCAAACACAGCCCCCTCTAGCCCAGCTCAGCAGCAGCACCCCAGCATCCTGGACCATGACCACGGCTGAGCAGAAGATGGCACAGTATCAAGCAGCGTGGCCCTTGCACATCTGAAAGGGCCTTGTGCCAGCATCGGACCCATCCCATCCTTGCACAGCCCTGAGTCCCCAGTACCCCAACCCTAGCTAGAGCCTGAACCCCGGCCCTCAGGCACCCGGCGAGTAGAGAATGCAGTCTCCATTTCCTTCAAATCACTTAAACGCTTTCCCCAAAACTTGCAGAGCCCTGCAATTTACAGGCAGACGTTCAAGGAGGAGCATCAACAACGATGCCCTGTGATCAACAAAGCAAGCTCTTCTTTCTCTCCGATCTCCTGCTCACTACTTCTCCGCCTGTCCCATCTTTCAAAAATAAGCCCTGCTATAAATCCCTGGGAGAACTGCACAGGATGTGTTTTTAGAGGACTTAAGAACATTTTGAAGGGAAAGATACATAAATGTAGAAATGGAAAAAGTGCTGAAAAAGTAACCAAGTTAATCCCAAACCGCCATTATCTTAAGGAAACATGAGCAAAGCTGCCTCTGCCCAGGGGTCCATTAAGTGATCCCCTCCTGATGTCCATGGTTGACTAGCAGAGTTTCTCAAACTTTAAAGAAACAGTCAAAAATTAATTCCCTGCAACTAACTCTCCTAAGGGGTTACTCAGTGGCCAAATCGAAAGATCTTTGTAATCATTCTTTTTAGCTGCAGGCAAAAATTGCTATTTAAGACAAGGGCATCCCTTCCAAAAAAAGAACAAGAATGCTGTCCTCAGAGCTTCCAACTTCAAAACACACCATGGGCGGCCGCCCCAATTAGGAGGATTATCAGGACGTCAGCCGCCCTGCTGGCACGATGGGATGTGCTTTAAATCCCGCCAACCCCTGTAAGCCAGGAGGGCTTCGACCGGATGCCTTCTCCACCTTTATCCTGGTCCCTAGTGGGGCGTGCCTCACATAGGAGCAGCGCCGTGTGATAAACTGTTACCCACCTCAGTTCCAGCCACAGACATTTCCGTCCTGGGCTGCCCTATTCCACTTTCTCAAACGCACGCCAAATCCAAGTTGTTGTTCCAACTGTCCCTGTAACACATGGGCCTGGAGATCACCAGCCTTATAAAACTTGTGCATGCAAACCTGCCACCCAAACTACAGTGAATACGGAAAAGTTCTGCAACAGCACAGATGTTCGGAGCCAAGCTGGAGGGTACAGCATGTGTCCAGCTGACGTGCAATATGGCACCCACGCACACCGGACAGCAGGGACCCATCTGAACACACGGTGTGCCTGTGTGTCGAATCACAGTTTTGTTGTTAGGGTAAGATGTATTACAAACTTTTTCCAAGGTTGGAATTGGGAACTTGCCAGACAAAACTGTAATTTAATTGTTTAGGCATAAATATGATTTGCTGATCAGGGTTTTAAAGCAGACTTCCAATGGATCTCTTGCTCTGTGTGTGTGTGTGGGGGGGGGTGTATTTATTTACCCAGAGATGTAATGAACAGTTTGAAGCTTTTTTAAATGCCTTATACAATTTTTGAAATAAAAAATTTATTTCATTTTGAAAAACTTAGGTAACAATCACATTTATTAAAAAATAGGAAGAAGTAAAATGTTTGAAAGAACTGTTTACTCATAACATAAAAATACATTGTAACGGAGAAAGGGAGAGGCTAAAGAAAGGACAAAATATAAAAGTAGAAAATAAAATACGTAGCTACACTTTAAAACTAACCATGTAAACATCTAAAAACATCTAAAGACATATATCTTAAGGCTGCTGCCGTACCGCTGGATTTTTTTTTTTTTTCTTTTCGTTGTCTTTCTTTTTTTGCCTATATCATACAATTGAAATTAAGTGACTTTCTCCAGATTACTTATATTTGCTAAATTTGGGATAAATTTACTCTGTGGGCCAATATTTCAACTAATCAATCCCTTCTGTAAGTGAGGAAGAACTGCCTTTTTGACCTAATACAGAGCAGAAAAGTCACTTCCTGATACAAACCCCGGTAAGCTGCTGAAACACTTCCCAGTGTGAAGAAATGTGTACCCAGGGTTAACCCCACTGATGCTACAGAAACTTCTTTAGAAACAAGCACTGCAAAGCCTTGGTCCAACACACTCAGCCAGAAGGAAAGCCATGTTCACAAAGCCAGGGGTATGTACAGCACAAACGTAGCAGAAGAACTCTGTCCACATCCCCGAGCAACTTCAGGTGACGGCAGGTTCCTTAGAGGTGTTCCAGTCCTAGGGCGGTGCGGTCAGGCGCTAACGAGGGGATCTCCGCACAAGCACTTCTGAGCACCTAGCAAGTGCTAGGTCTCGTATCAAGAGCCAGAGATCTAAGATGACTCAGAAAAAGCACCCGGCTTCGAGGAACTCAAAGTCAGACAGGGAAGCATACCATTATCAAAGCATGCTGGCAGCACACCAGTAAGACAAGGAGAAGTTTCCAGAAGGCCAGGAGGGAAGCAATTCACTATATTTGCAAGGACTGGCCAGGTCTTCCCCAGGGAGCCTGAGGCTCACCTGGGAACCACACTGGTGTGGCTTGAATTCTAAGTACTTTTCATGACCCAAGCACAAAACACCAGGTCCTCCCTGGCTCCTCCCTCCCCAGCTCAGCAGTGCCCAGTAATAACCCCGCATCCTGTTGGATGCACCTCCCAACTCACTCTTGAATCCATGTGCCCAACTCAAGCCAAAGCCATCATTCCAGAGCGCAGACAGGGCCTGTCTCCAGGAGACTCTCAGCCCTTCGGAGGCCCCCTAAGTCTGCAAGATGAAGCCAAACTCCTCACCTTGGCTTCCCAAGGTCTGAACCCCACAGCTGCCCTGGACCCCCACGTCTAGAGCCCTGAGCCCTACTCCGGCCCAGCAGCCTCCCAGTAACCATGCTCATGATGCTCCCCTCTGGTCCTCATGCCTGCGTCCCTGCCCCACCTGTGATGAGGCTGACCAACCATCACCCAGGTACAGTACAGCCTTCCTGATCTCCTTCAGCCAATGATAAGAGTCTGGTGACCCAACAAGTCGTGAGGGGCAGCCAGACTACCTGGGATTAAAACCCAGTTCTGCCACTACCTGAGGTCAGCTGTGTGACCCTGAGCAAGTGTCTCAGCCTCTCTGTTCCTCAGTCCACTTCTTCATCTTTAAAATGTAAATGATAGCAATATCTATTTTATCATACTCCAGTACAATTTAAATGCAAGCAAGCCACAATGTTTACTACACTATAAATCTTCAATACATCTTAGACAGCATTAGTAATTGTTCAGTAAGTGAATGAAATATCAGTGCAAAGGTACCTGGTCACTGGCAATGACAATACATGGTTTAATAAATGCAAAAGGACAAAATAGCAGCTAGAAAGCTGGATTCCAAATAGCTAAATAGGAACACCTCTTATTCACTGGGCTCTTACAGTTCATACTATAACAGGTTATTTAACACAATTAAAAACTCTGACCAACAGCTATAATCATCTACAACAAGCACATTCAAACACACTGCAGCTCCAGAACTCTTTGTAGAAATTAAACCTCAATATGGACTGGGTATTAGAGAATATTTGAGAACTACTGTTACTTGTGTTAAGCTGGTAATATAGGGGAATGGTCTTATTCTTTGGAGATGTGTAATGAAATATTCAGAGTTGGTTTACAAAAGAGAAAGAGAGAGATGGCGAGAAGGCAAATGCACCAAAATGTTAACAACTGCTGGGATGTTTATTTGTAACTCTTTCCATTTTTCCGAATTTGGCAAATCTTTCCTAAAAGTTAAAAAAATAAATCCTACTTGCCACTCCCGTAACACAATTGAAAGCAAAGCAGCTCTGGGGGACCCGGTGGGCCTCTTCCCCTATCTGATCCTCCCCCTCCCCTACTCCCCACCCTCCCCAGGACCCAGGGAAGCTCCAGGGCTGTAATAAACGCACGTTGGAAAACTACCTTTAGTTAACTCAAGTTTTCGAAAGAAACTCAAAGAAAAATCATCTGAATAATAGGAACCTGTTCGAATGGAAAGCAGTGTTTTATTTTAAGATTGCTTTCTGATGTTTTAAAGGCTTGCCCAGAGCCATTAAAGAAACCCACCCACAGGCTCCAGTTGCAAAGCCTTCTGTGGACAACACGAACTCTCACAAACATCTGCCAAAATTCAGTGTATTCTGGCGTTCTGAGTGTATTCTGGCATTCCTAACTATCCCTTCCAGCACTTCACGAGGTAAAAAATCAGTAACACGGTGGAGGTTTCCTCTTCCTTATTTTCAACAATAACGTTCTGACCAGTTAAATATGGCGTTACCAGGGAAAAACTGTAAAACATCTTATATTTTAAAATAGTAACTATGTCTCTGAAATCAACAGGAAATTTTGCCATTTTCTGCTCTGTGAATTAAACCAGTAGGAAACAAAAGCTGAATGGTTTTGTACTGATTTCCCCACAACTATCAAAGTTGACTTTATCAACATCTTACCCCGAAAAAGGCACCAGAAGGCTACCCAAATATGCTCTCATATTCCAGAGTCATTTCCGAAACAACCTAACTCTTAAAGTTTGCGGAAACCAAGCAAAGCTGACTGGGAGACACCAGGGAGGAACAAAGGAGCAAGAGGAAAACTGAAAGTCCCATTTCCTGCACAAAGTCCCAGCAACCAGCATGTGTCAGGGGAGGGAAGCAACGCTGAAGTGGGTGCTGCTTTCCAAATGCCTATCTAGCTTGCCCTTTTTTTCAGTTCTGGTTCATGAATTAACCTTATCGCCGTCCTGAAACAGCCCTGGCTCCCTCGACGCCATGTGGCTTTACTTATCCCCGTCTGCGTCCTCTCTGACCACCTTCCGGGGGGGTATCGATGTCAGCCCGGGATGGATGTCCGCGGGTGCAGGGGAGGCGACGGCCCGGTCCTGCGCACACCTCTGCTGACAGGGCATTCCTCAGGAGGGGTTGGAGTGATCGGGACGAATCGGGGAGGGAGGGGAAAACGCCAAAAAGCTCAAAGCAGACAGAATGCTTCAGATATGCACAGGGCTGTCTGCAAAGGCATATCATGGCTCCAAAAGGCAAACCATCAAATCTAAAAGAGCAACTACCGCTGGTGCGTTTCTGAAGGGCGATTCTCAGACGCAGTTTGTCCCGGCCACAGCTACCACGGGGTCTGCGCAGAAGCCCGTGCGTGTGCTGAGTGGGTGCAAGGCCCAGTTGGTGTTTGAGTATACTGTGTGTGTTTGTTCTCTGGGAAACAATGAGACGGGCTTCACTAGTTACACTGTAGTATTATGAACCATGAATTAAAATACATCATTAACATCCTGGACAAGCTTATCTTACTACTGAGACAAAAAGCCTATTCTCTCAACAAATGGGGGAAAATTCCATCACAACAATGAAGAGTTCCTCTCCCTACAAACCATTCTGTACACCAGTAACAATTACAGGCTTATAGTCCCCAGACTGGGGTCCCGAAGAGCCCCATAAAGTGATGCATTCACTATTGGGAGAGTAAGTACGGCCGATGACAGGCCTGGAGGCGGCTGCTGTTCTCAGACCAATCAATAATCCATTATGAACCAGCTACATTTCCACTCTAAGAAGAAGAAATGAATAAAAGGCGACCAGAATCGGCAGCATTCACAAGAAACTCCACCCACCTCCCCCACGAGGGGAAAGAGGACACAAAACACCACTATCCCAGGCAGCAGCCGCGAGCAGAAACGCGGCCCCCTGACCACAACAGACCTGATGTGGGGGCAGCCAGAGAACAATGTGCTTAGGTCTTTCTGCTCAAAACATTCATTTTAGAGGTAAGTCTCCAGCTGGCTTTGTTCAGAAAACAAGGTAGAGTGAAGGAGAATGAAAAACTCCATTTTCTAAAACAAAGGTTGTCTTTAAATTATTTAGCACCCCCCAAATAAATCAAAGCAAGTGCCAACATGCTAGTCCCCCAATGTAAGGAACTGTCTGTAATAAGGCTTTAGTATGCGAACTCTGATCCTTTAAGCACAGCCTGCTCCGGCTCTGCACCTCAGACCACGGGCTGGAGTCATCACGCTATTTATAGCCAAAATGCATATATGACCTAAATGTTATTCTTCCGCAAGTAGGTTACCTTTTATGAAGTTGTTTACCACAAACTGTCAAAAAAAACAAATTAATTCCTGGTCCAAGAGAAAAGAGAGAACTCCATCTTCCACGTAAGTTCAAATAGAAGAACATTTGCTAAGAATAAAGACAGTATCACAATATATTCTCGAAGTCCCTTGAACATCACTAGTATGAAGCTGCCCGTGTGTCCTTTTACTGAAATATGACCTGGGGGAGGAGGGCAGCTGAATACATAATCTAATTATGGATTACATTCAGAAAAGTCCAAGAAAAAAATGAGGAAGGATATGGAAATTTTCTTTCCACAGTCATTAGCATGTCCTGGGAAATTCAAAGTAGTTCTAGAGACGTTAATAAAGGAGTGTCCGTGTGAAAATGAAGAAAAGGGGGTGGCTATTTTTATATCAGAAGAGAAGAAGCCTCCAAAATTAATGCATTATTGTTACTTGTCATTTACTATTTACTATTTCCCAATTCTTAATATTAAGTAGTTGCTTTGCTAATCACTAAAACAGTAAACTTCACAAAACTAAAAAATAACAGGATCCAGAGCCTGCCCCATAATTTTCTGCAGATAAATGTGCTGTTTAGAGCCCCCTCGTCTGCCACAAAGAGCTGGCGTTAGGGATTTGGAGGTAAATCCAGGCTTCTGGAGCAGCCGGCGTTGCTAGTATAGTTAATGATCTTGTCAACATTTCCATTAAGAGCCCCATTTCCAGAAGCTCAGAATTGCGTCTCCCCCAAACCCACGGCTCAGATGAAGTCCTGTGGTCACTGAGGGGCCGCTCTGCTTCCCACAAAAACAGAACAAATCACTCGCTCCTCATTACAAGAGCCGTGGAAGCACCGGATTTTCACTTTGACTCTGTCTACATCCTACACCACGATAGTTAAAGCTGAAGTTGCGCATAACTCAGGGACACTGAAAACCTGGGAACACCAGAGAAAATGAAAACTCATCAATTTCTATTTTTAAAGCAAATATGGAAAATCAGAAGACCTTCGATGAACTGCAGCGAGAACCCAATTGAAAAGTGGCTTAAAGATTTTGCGGAGCCTAAACTCAAAACTGTGGAAACTGTTAACTAATTCAGTGTATCTTAATATAAAATCTCTTAAAATTTTTCTTAGAAATGATCAGCAGTGAAAACAAAACAATCGTGCAGAAACTTGTAGTTTTTTACTGGGTGACATTCCTATCGTTACTCAACACGCTTTTTTGAAATTTCCATTAGTTACCATAAAATATATTTTATCTGAAATTTGTTTCTACGAATAAGCTGTGTATATACTGTGCCATGTAAACCAGTAGCAAAGAACAATGTTTGCCTCCCAAACACACAGTCCTGTTTTCCAACCACTTGATTAAAACCAACATTTCTCTCCCAGTATAAGAATACAGATTGCAATTAATGCCTATCTGACATTTTCTCATCCCTCTGTGCTTTTTGTGAAAGACCCTAGAAGTCCCCACCATCAAATGAAAGAAAGAACTGTGCCCAAGAATACAAAGAGAGATAATTATATGCAGTAAGCCATAAAGCATTCTGTTAAACATTACCTTCCGAGGTAGTGCTGTTTAGCACAGAAGTCAGCGTCCAAAAAAATCCCTTCATTAAGAGCTCATAGAGAAAAAATAACACATCAATAATCAATTTCACTGAATTCTAAGCAATTGCTTACACATTTTGTGTTAAAAGAAAAAAACAGATACCCTGAAACTGAAAAGATTTTGATAGGATATAACTGAAAGGCATATCGTACAAGGCATTACTTAAGATTTTGTTTATCACTGTACAAACACCAATCAATACTATAAGACAGTCAAAATTACTAAAGGACAAATCTTCCCCAAATGCTTTACTTTATATAGCACATGTACTGTAACCAGTTTAAATTTTCCAGCTCCATTACTGCCAATAATGACTGTAACATGACCTAGTTTATCACTAACATACACAGCACCTCTGAAAGCAGTCGGCTATTTCAGCCGCTTAAGGAGAGTGATCTATCAGAGAATGTTTACAAAGAGCAATTCCTGACAAAAACATGAAGTCACATCTCCATAGGATCTACCCTGCACTGCCTGTCTAAAAATATTTTTTCAAACACACTTAATGACACATTGCTGCAAGTTCCAGGTTCTGAAGATAAAAGAAGATCTATTCTTTCCTTGCAGGGAACAAAAAAGGATAAACAAGCAAAATTCCACTGCAACTCCCTGTAACAATGTTGTTACATTATTCAGCTACAAAAGTTAAGCAAACTTTACACCTGAAGTGATCATAAACAACCTTGCAGAAATGAGGGTGGGCACCTTTTTCTAAGCCAAAACATCTTGCCCAGCAACAGCTTCTGGTAAAAATAAATATAAAACGTAACAAGGCTAATGTTTACCTTCAAAATTGCCAACCCCCGCCCCCATCCCCTTGGTCCCCAAACAGGAGAGCTATCTACTCTTTATCCCAGCCCGGGTTATATGGGAATAAAGTGTTACATGTTAATGGGGGAAAGCGGTCCTAAGTCAAACAGAAAGACACACAGCAGTCACACGGTTGCTTTGCAAACATTTTCCAAGAACTCGAAGACCATGGCACTAATTCAGTGACTACAGCTGGATAGTCTGTTTGGTCAGAGAAGGTCCATCTTTGAAATTAAGGTCAGAACAGTCATGGGTCTATGCAGTGGAAGAAAGCTTTCACTCCACGACCACGGTCATTTTCCTCTCTCTCTTTTCCTCCCACCCCAACCTGGAGGCACACAGCAACACACACAACCCTCCACTCCTTTTCTCTGATTTGTCCAATGCAAATGTTGTGAACAGATGTGCAAGGCATTGCTCGGGGACAGATGGAGACTGGAAAGGATCACTGCCGGCACAGGTGGGGGACTTCAAGGACTCAGGCCCACCCAGGCCTCTCTGCTCCCATTCAGCAGGGTGGAAGCACAGCCAAGGGCAGACAGGAGAGCGAGGAGAAGCCCCTGGCAGCCCATGCTTGTGTTTCCAGATACTATCACGTCTGGTTCAAGAAAATTACATTCGCCTTTATGAAAACAAACCACAGAAACAAGTACCTAGTGAAAGAGGAGGCTACTTATAAACTTACTCTCAACAGGCACGTGAGATGCGCCAATGCAAGTCTGTCTCACAAAGACTCTGCACTTACACACGTGACGTGCTACACGGAGCTCTCCATGCACAAGCCTCTGTGGGAGAGAAAGAAAATGAGTGCGGGTGTGTGGCTTGCCCACTGAACCAACAAGGTACCGACAAATAAAATGACTCCAAAGCGTGCTTCCACCTCGATTATCTACGTGAGCTGCTATTCCATGATTCTTCAATAAACACAATTGACAACCAGAGAGACCATTGTTACCTCCCTGTTCCCCTCCCCGAGACTGAGCTCGGCGTCCTCATACAGTCAGGTGTCGTCTGTAACTCAAGGAGGATGGCAGGTCCCATCAATAATGAGATGCCACCAAACTCACTCACTCCTTTGTCACTCCAGATAAAGACAGCATCGCTGCTCGCCCTCTTCTCAGGAGCCCCGGCGAACGTGAAACAATAGATGCTCACTTTAGCTCACGCTCCTGGCCTGATTTCTTTGGCAGCTTAAACTGCTCAAGCAGAACCTTTTTCTGCCTGGCTAACCCTGGGGTGATGAGCGGTGGCGCCTATTCAGGGACCTTGCTGCAAAACAAAATCTGGATGACTAAGAATTGGAGGCAAAGAGGTAAGCACGCTGGAGACCTTGCTCAAATAAAGGCCCCAAACTCTTGCTTCCATTTATCCATCAATAACTAAGAAGGAGACTGTCATCCACTTAGCTGGTGTTAAGTCACATAAACCAGTGTGTTAAAGTCGGCTCAGGGATTAGTCTATCCCGGCCAGCCTTCTGGGACCCACAGCTTCAAGCTAAGGAGGAATCCACCCAAGTCCAGAGCATCAGGATGCCCTCAACGTGCTTCGTAACTTCAGCCTGCCATCCACAGCCCAGGCTTCCTCCCGGGAATGTGTGTGTGCTCATTCTCACTGGGCCACACAGTCAAACCTGACGGTCAGAATGCAGGTGCAGGTCGAGCCCCCGCTGCTGCATCTTTATCCGGGTAACGTAACTCAAAAGGCAAAACTCACTGATTCGCGTGGGTTGGGGATGGGGGGCTGTGGCTCCATCCTAAACCCAAATACTTTCTCAGCTCTACACCTAAAATCCTTTTTCCAAGCTATTCATGCAAACATGTAATGCTGCTTTCCATTTCTTGTTTTACATTTACTCTGAGTTTTGTTGTTTTCCAAAATCCCTCTGCTGCACTAAATATGCCTCTGTTCTACTGTGCTGTGAGGCCGGGTACATCACGCGCAGGTACCACCTGTTTTATCTGCAACAGTGGAAGCCACAGAAAGGGAAGACCACAGGCTTCAGATTTGTCATCAGGCTAAATTAAGCTGACAGCGCAGAAGGGTTATGCGGCCTGCCAGTAAGACAGCACGCAGTGAACAAAAAGACATTCCCCTTTAAGCATGTGTAGTATACATTTATTACACCACACGTATGTGGCAAAGAAAAAGATCTACAAATGTTCCTTGCATGGAAGATTCCTTTCTGGAAAGTTCTCAAGGAGCTTCAAGATTTATAAACAATGTTAAGCTTTCTCTCCTTCTTAAACTGAACATATCTCCACTTCTGATAAGCAGAGCCATATTTGTTTTCTTTAAGAAGGGCAGTTATCTCAAACTAGTTCTTAAATCCCTTAAGGGAAACTATGCTAAGAAATCTTCCAAAACTAAAAACCAAGTGCAAAATCATGCTTTAAAGAGGGAGGTGGGCGGGGCCTGTAATGCCAGCACTTTGGGAGGCTGAGGCGTAAGGATCACCTGAGCCCAGGAGTTCAAGACCAGCCTGGGCAAAAAAACAAGACCCCATCTCTATATAAAGATTAAAAAATAAAAATTAGCCGAGCGTGGTGGCGCATGCCTGTAGTCCCAGCTACTTAAGAGGCTGAGGCGGGAAGATCTCTGCCGCTGGGGAGGTCGAGGCTGCAGTGAGCCATGATCACACCACTGCACTCCATCCTGGGTGACTGACTGACACCCTGTCTCAAAATAAAAATAAAAAGGAGTGATATGGGGGCCACTCCCACCACTGACTTGGGTCTCAGGAACAGAAGGCTGCCAGAAATAATCAACATTTGCTTAAACCCAAGGAGGTTCCCTTTATAAGAACATGTCCATCCAGTCTTGGAATCCAGCAGGAAAATTCCTTTCCATGCCACTCTGAAAGGCAGCTCACTAGGACACAAATGGAAAATACTGTTTTACTTCTGCAGAGATAAGCTTCTTCTCACCTTCAAGGCCCAATGTACTTTGCAGCTATTTATTTGAAATGATACCCACCTCGGCTGGATACGTTTACCTCGCACATCAGGCGTACCACAGTTTTAAATAAGCAGAGGGCTATTTTTCTCCTGACGCTTCAATGCCATCTTTTACTTAGCTAATAAGTGCCACAGTAAGTCCCCAGTTAACATCATCTATAGCTTCTTGGAAACTGCAACTTGATGCGAAATGACAAACAGAAGTCCTTGATAAAGTCGTTTTGTTTTAAAGCTGATGTGAAAAGGAAACATGAGTTTCATTTTACATCGTTTTTCACTTAAAGTTGCAGTTTCCAAAACCCTACAGACAGCACTGCGGACCTGCAGTGCATGGAGCTCCAATTCCTGACGGGCCCAAGTCCTTACAAAAAGGTGCTTTGCGAGGAAAATTATGAAAAAGAAGCCGGGCGCGGTGGCTCACGCCTGTAATCCCAGCACTTTGGGAGGCCGAGGCGGGCGGATCACAAGATCAGGAGATCGAGACCATGGTGAAACCCCGTCTCTACTAAAAATAGAAAAAATTAGCCGGGCACAGCAGCGGGCGCCTGTAGTCCCAGCTACTCGGGAGGCTGAGGCAGGAGAATGGCGTGAACCCGGGAGGCGGAGCTTGCAGTGAGCCGAGATTGCGCCACTGCACTCCAGCCTGGGCGACAGAGCAAGACTCCGTCTCAAAAAAAAAAAAAAAAAAAGAAAAAGAAAACATGAGTGGGGTGGAGTTAAAAGGTTCCTATTTTCAGAGACTCTTGTGCTTCTCTCCCAAGCAAGCATCCTGCACGAGGCTCGCTCTCCCTCCCAACACAGATGTGTCGGGGGCATTTTCTACAGAGGTATGAAGGGAATCCCGTCCCCGAGAGGACCAAGGGCACGGGAGTAGCACTCAGCACCCACAGGAGGGGGCACGCGCTGCGGCCAATGCCAGGCCTCACTGTCATGTGTGTGCATGCCTGCGTGTAAGGGTTAGAGTGTATAACGGTGAGTGTGGAAGCAGTTGGGTAGACGTGAGAGAGGCTGTGTCATGTGTGAGCATGTGCTGGTGCGCCTGAGGGTGTGTGTGTCTGAGAGAGAGCGAGCACATGTGTGTGATCTCTTAACCTACAAAAGCACTCATTCAAATACCCTACCTGGAGGCAAACACGCATGTCCACTTCCAACAACCTACCAGCAACACTCGCGCCTATGTGCCTGGATTACCAGCTTTGCACAGAGCCAGTCGCTGCAGCAGTGACGGGGTGCTGGGCCCACCTGCCGCCCCTCTCGTGTGTCGGGCGCTCTATCCCTACCCTGAGCTTCAGCTTCTCTTCCATGCACGGTCACTGCAGGAGGCACACTAGACCCAGCACCAGCTTGGGAAATCCTGGGCCAGTGACAGCCCTGATCTATGGCCACCATCTACTCAACATCACTGCGCCCTTCCATAAGCACCCAAGCTCTCTGAGAACAGCCATCCTAGCCTCCGTTGTGGGAGAAAACTCTAGCCCTCCACTGCCAGCCAAGGAGGCTTCTCATGCCAAGCTGGCCCTGAGCTCGGCCCAGGATTTGTGCCCTTCGGGATGTGGCGGCCGTGTGCACCCCATCGGGGACCGTGTCGCCTCCCTTGGAAGGTATTCCAGCACTGTCTGCCATGATGCCAACAGTAACACTTCTCAACACCAAGCCTTTAAAAGTCCAGCAGCTCCGTAGCCCGAGTCAGAGTGGCCCAACCTCCCCCGGACCTGACGCGGGGCTTCAGGAAGTGGCAGGGCAGGAGGGAGAATGGGAAGCCTCATGCCACACCGGGCACTGCTCCTGCAGTGCAGTGGGTATCCCATCACAACGCGGGCAGATTCAGGGCCAACTGCAGGCCCCCGGAGATGAGGCTAGACGGTGGCAGGCAGGCTAAGAACGGGCGATCCAGCAGGCACAAGAAAGAACATGCTGATGATAAAGAAACGCCAGGTGGGGTCTTTACGTAGGCAGCCTCCTTGGCATCGGGCAGGTCTGTCTCACCAGTCCCAAATAATGAATCACGTCCACCGTGCTAGAATGCCGTCTTTTAACCACTATCAACATACGCCAAGGAATGCTTCCACTAGCAAATGGGAAGAATGCCCAGAAAACACCGCACGGCATTTCTGGACCAGGACTCGTTCGTCAGAATGTGCCCACCAAACACAGCAAGGGGCAACACTCACCCGAAGGCTGAAACAGGCGGAACTCCTGTGACTCCTGGTGCTGTGAGCAATCATAAATCCTCATCCTGGCACAGAACTCAGGAGGCGCCTCTGCCTGCACTCACCGTCCTCCGCCTGCACTCACCGTCCGCCGCCTGCCTGCACTCACCGTCCGCCGCCTGCACTCACCGTCCCCCGCCTGCACTCACCGTCCCCCGCCTGCACTCACCGTCCTCCGCCTGCCTGCACTCACCGTCCTCCGCCTGCCTGCACTCACCGTCCTCCGCCTGCCTGCACTCACCGTCCGCCGCCTGCACTCACCGTCCAGGGCCCTCCTCCGTCTCCGAGAGACGGACGAGGACACTGAGGGTCCAAGCTGTGAGCCACACCCCTCGCCAAGGCTGTGAGCCCATTCCCTATCTCCCTGCCTCCCCGTCCCCACCTTCCAGGCCCCCGCCCTCTGGTGCCTGGAATGAGCATTCTGGAGTTGTCAGAACATTCCTTGACCTTCCAATAAAAGGGGTACAATCGAAATACAAAGTAACGCCAGAGGCTACAAAAGCGACCACAGTGGCCATCACCTATGACCCTCTAAGAACCCAAATCAACACAAAGCAGGAGGCCACCATCCTGAGCAGCTGGCAAGTCGGCCACCGACCAGGAACAAAAACTGGGGGGAAGGGGGGCTGATCGACCCTGTTTTCCTCCCTTTTTCAACGAGTCCAGTTGCTCATGAAAGACCAGTAGACAGCTCTACTCTGCTTCTGTTCAGGGCTAGAGAGGTTCTGGAATTGTGTAAGCGACGCCAGAGCACACCCCAAGACAGAAACCACTTGCAAAAAGCTAGAGTGAAAATAAGACTCAAAATTCCCAAAATGGAGAAGCCACGCCACATGATCGCCTCGTTGGTTCACGGCGGGTAATTACTTACCCCTTTGGTTTTCCAGAAGTAATTGAAGGGCCTTTTTAAACAACACACTGCCCGCCTTGGTGGCGCACACCTGTAATCCCAGCACTTTGGGAACCCGAGGCAGGTGGATCAATTGAGGTCAGGGAGACCAGCCTGGCCAACACAGTGAAACCTCCTCTCTACTAAAACTACAAAAGAAAATTAGCCAGGCATGGTGGTGCATGCCTATAATCCCAGCTACTTGGGAGGCTGAGGCAGGACGATCACTTGAACCCGGGAGGCAGAGGTTACAGTGAGCTAAGACCGTTCCACTGCACTCCAACCCGGGGGACACAGCCTGACTCCGTCTCAATAAGTAAGTAAATAAATAAATGAGAATAACAACATACTGAACAGGGCTGACTTATCTGCCTAAGCCAAGCTCCTCCTGGACGCTCCCTCATCACCGCACACTGACCATTCAATGGTGAGGCCGGTGCCTCTAACAGAACACTGGTCACCATGACCGTAACAGGCACTGTGAAAACCATACTGGCTTCCTCCGAGCCCTGCAGCACACACCACCTTTCCCACTCTCTGCTGCCTCCCCGACCACGATGGCCCAGGGAACCAGCATCTCCACACACCTGGGACCCAGCTGTTGGTCTACACCACTTGAGAAGCCCTGAATCACCCTATTTAATGTGGCCCTTAGAGGAAATTTGGGGGTGGAAGGAGTCATTTGTCACCTATAATTTCTGCGATTGTCGGAAATTCATTTGTAGGACACAAACGTTTTGCAATCTTGCCACCCAAATGTAAAATCAGAAAACATACATCAGGTGCTTAAACAGGTGCCTGGCACACAGTGGGCGCTTGGCAAATTCAAGATCCCTTCCTCTGCAGATCTCCATCCGAGGTTCAGCAGTACCAGAAACACGCAGGGATCACACAGGAACCAGCTTGAGGCTCGTCACCAACAGGTAAAGGGCCCAGGTCTAATCAGATGCTCAACAGGTGTCCCCCGAGTGCCCACCATGGGCCAGACCAGCTAGCAGGCAAGAAACCCTAGACAGCCTCACCTGGACAGGAAAGGTGCAGCGCCCAGCCCTGCAGGCGTGGGGTGTGGGAGATACCTCCTCCACCCTCGTCCTCTGACTCTGTGGAGATGACCTTGCCCAAGCCTGGAGATCAAGCGTGCGGGCCCTGGCTCCCACCCTTCCCACATCCAATTACCTTTTAAATTAATATCACATTTTGTATCTTCCTTCCAGCATCTACCTTTTTTTCAAAGTGTTTCTGCCACAGAAGCGTTTGTCCAGCCTCCGCTGATGAGTGCTGGTGACCATGCCCACAGGACACACTTCCACGCCACAGGCCACCCCATCGTGGTGGGGAGTGGGCAGGACCTGCACCAGCAGTTCCAGATTTGCAAAACTCAGAGACAGCTTTGTCCGAATCCCAAGAAAACCATTTCACTAATTAAACGATGACCCAAAACCATTTTGCCACTTTAATCCAATGATGACCCAATCAATTACTGAGAAACAACAGAAGATAGTTCACACCACGTCTTCCTGTTCCTACAAAGGACCTACAGTCCAACACAGGCACTCCTCCAATGCCCCTTCAGTTTAGGAGCATCGCCATCAGGGCAGGTCTCAGCAGCGAGATGAGCGGTCCACCTCATTAAAGACCCGCCTGGTAGCAACCGAAACCTGTCCCTCTGCGGACGCAGATGAAGCCTGCACCACACAATTCCATCACTGCGTCAGGCAGCTCTGCTCCAGCACCTCCCAGAAGGGAAGAGAGCTGTCTGCCCAAAAACATCGCCCAACTCTAATAAGCTGTGCAAACTTGGGCAAGAAAAGAAAGTGGGTCTTATATGCAAGCTAATGTCCTCAAGCAATACTTTTCCGGATCATAAAAATGAATGGACCCCTGCCCCAGGAGCACCAAGTTCTACGATCAGCTCACACTGGCTGTTTTTCAGCCGAAAACCCTCAATCACACTGTGATCCCTATGTCCTCATCGAAGTAGCCCACGGAGGCAGCTTCACAGTTATGTGCTCTGGCTTAATTAGTTTTATTCTATTTACCATCATTTTACATTTTTCTAGCTATGCCAAGAAAAGTAACCCTACACCACAAAGTAAAAACTGTTGTTTTAAGCTTGATCAAAACTGCAGGTCTGTGAAACAGCAGTCAGACGGATTGACAGGAAGGCGATGCAACTGCACCTACCTGGGCTTTCCTGGGAATGTGGAAACGCAAAGACAGTGCTCCCAGTTGGATGCTGGTACGCTCAGCTAAAACTGGCCTCTCTCAGATTCTGAAATGATGAAAAGTTTAGTATTCATCGAATTATGTTTTTAAGAACTGTTTGCCACTGCTTCTCTTTAAGAAAAATTAAGACAATGCCCAAGGACTTTCTGGGGCTACCGTAGTTATTTTCAGAATGAATTAAATCACCCCAAGTGGGGCTGCTAGCAAAATCCCACAGAGTGCGGTTTCTAATAGGACTTCCCACATCTGTGAGGGGCAGCCAGGAGCAGGAGAAGCGTTCAACAGTCACAGCACAAACTCGGCAGCAGAGGTAACCAGGAGGACGCCTAACTGTAGCAGCGGAACAATCTGCATTTGGTTGTCAATCCAGGCTATTAAAACGTCACCAGGGAACACCTGCTATGCATATGCACTGAGCTCCTGGCATGGCCTGTGCTTGGTGTGCACGTCACACTGCCGACCGCCAGAAATGCCAGGCCCCTGGGTGGCTCTTGCTCTTCCTGGAGATGGGTTTGTGGGGCAGCACCTCCCCACCTCCCCCTGCAGCATCTGAGTTTACAAACAGACCGGGGGACTGGGGAACCAGTCTGTGACCGCAACGCAGACATGCCCACTGAAATAGGTGTCCCACGTAAACCTGGGACCACGAAATCCCCAAATGTTTCAGGGTGTGGCACAGCTCTCACCAGACTTGAAAGTCATTCCCAAGAGATTTGACAGCGAGCTTTAAAATGGACACTTACAAAATATTCATAATAAACCATTTCCACTGCATGAGCAATAAGCAGTACTTCAAAGCTTGTTCTCAGTCCTGAATTACACATGCTTTTTCAAAAAGAAAAAAGATGAAGATCCACCGAAACAAGATCTCCCCGTCACTTCCCGTTCTTTACAGCATCACACAACATTTCTCCATCTACAGTCTCAGAAGTGGGACTCAAAGCTGGGCGCGGTTGCTCACACCTGTCATCCCAGCACTTTGGGACGCCGAGGCGGGTGGATCACTTGAGGTCAGGAGTTCAAAACCAGCCTGGCCAACATGGTAAAACCAGGTCTGTAATAAAAATACAAAAAAAATTAGCCAGGTGTGGTGGCATGTGCCTGTAGTCCCAATTACTCGGGAGGCTGAGGCAGAAGAATTGCTTGAACCCAGGAGGCGCAGGTTGCAGTGAGCCGAGATCACGCCACTGCACTCCAGCCTGGGTGAGAAAGTGAGACTCAGTCTCAAAAAAAAAAAAGTGGGACTCACAGGTGGCATGGCATGACTGGCACCTTTGCTGTCTCAAGCTGGCAGTCAGATCTCTCAGAAGCATCTCTGGGAAATCCCAAGAGTCATGGAGACAGAGGTGCAGAGCCCCCAGACCTATGTGGAAAGGCAGGGTGATGCACAGTGACACGGGACAGTGGCCTCCTGGACTTGTGAGGCCTCTCTGGCACCCCCAGCCTTGTCATCTCACTTACGGAAAAGTTAAAAAGTCTCCCTTTTTTATGATTTAGTCAAGGCATCTTTTGAAGGGTAGGGGATGAATCATGGGAGCCTTATGCGGTTGGAGGAGCCCAAGTGGGAATGGATGCCAGAGCCCCAGTATCTTTAGTGATGCAGAGAAACTACTGGAATGCGACCCCAGGGATACAGCCATGCATCCAAAGAGGGCAGCTCCACCCTCCTCACCTTCAGGCAACCTCGAGGGGAGCCGCCAGGGCCCAGGGCTCGCCGCACAGCTCAAGGCTGGCATGCATCGTGCACCAAAATGGTGTGGTCATCCACACTATCTGCTGGACACTGTGTCTTCAACATGTGTCAGTTTTTTAAACTAAGCACAAGCTATTTTCTGGCTTAGTTTCCCCTCTTCCACAGGCCACAGGGGTTGAGACCAAGGTTTCAGGGTTATGCGCGTCCAGAGATGCTTTCCTGCCCCTGGGCACCAGCTTCAGACCTGGCAGTTACAGGTGGAACAGGGCAGAAGAAACAAAAATGATCTTACTCTTCGACAGCAGAAAAGGAGAGATTCTCTAGTCAAGGAAACTCAAAGGAGAAACAGGCCTTTTTAAAAATCTATTTCCCTTGGGCCAAGGGGGCCCATCTACGTCTGAGGAAGTCGGACCCTGCAGCATCCCTGGACGCCATATGGGAGAAATGCTACGGGTTCCAGGGACAGACAGGGAAGAAACTTTACACCTTTACTTTCAGATGTATTCACCAGTAACAGACAAAGGCAGGGCTGGAAAGAGGCAAAAATACAAACAAACGTTTAAAGACCAACCCCTGATGTGTTGTGATGAGAAGGGCCTCTCCCCTGCGGGTCTTCCTCCCAAGAATGATTACCCTGGACTAACCAATCGGAAAACACGCAAGAACCCAAACTGAGGGCACGGAAGTCCCCTCACCAGGACATCACCAGGACCTGGAGCTTATGGGTTCCACAAAACGCCCGGCCAGTCCTCCTCAGAAGTGTGATGGTCACGGAAACAGAGATGGACCAAGGAGCCATCAGGGACCAGGAGGGACTTGGAAGAAGGATCTGAGCGCAGCACAGGCTCCCAAATGAGCTCCTGGGACAGCAAAGGCGAAATCCCAGGAACGCCTAGATTGCGCCCAAACCCTTCTGTTCAACACACTTCCCAGTTCAAACTTCTGCTGGCCAGAGACACACCATTTTAAATTTAAAGAGGTCCCAAGCAGTTCTCTCTCGATGCATTTTTTGACGATCAACTGTTTCTTCCCCCTACTTCTAACGTCCCTGGGCAACGGTCTAAGCCATGCTGGAAACCATCACATTCCCTTGGGAGCGATGTTAATTCAGGATCTCAGAGAGATTTTATTTACGACACTAATTACTGGGTTTACTCCTAGGATGCTTCTCACAGATAGACTCCATCCCACCCGAGGCAGCCACCTCACTCTCTGCTGCTTCGCAGGCAGCGGCACAGGGAGGGTCCTTGCACCAGAGACTCCATTCCCTTGGGAGCCTCAGGACGTCCTGCCCCTTGAGAACAGCATTTAGGTCTCTGTCAGTTCCCCACTCCCATAATGGCACACCCATGCTGCCACGCGAACAGGATGCTGGCCCGGAGGCCGAGGCTCTGCATGCTCGCCAGCCTACCAGCATCTGGGAGGCCCACAAGGACCAAGCCAGGTGGGACGGCAGGGACACCAAAGAGGCTGCTTGGCTGGTACAGCCGGACCCAAGTGCTCCCTGCAGGTGCCGGGGCCACACATCTCCAGGAGATCTAGTCAGGGAGAAAGAGGCCCTGTGGACAGGCCGTCTAGACAGCGTGGCACAGGCGACGCAGTGGCGCCTGCCAGCCAAGCCTGGGATGGGTGTGAGGGAAGACACCCAGTGGGCACATGTGCCTGGAGCAGGGGCTGGAAAAGTGGAGAAGGGACCCTGCATGTGCACAGGGGACGAGGGTCATCCCTGCTGGGACACGCACAGCTGACACAACAGGAGACAGGATGACACAGAAGTCCCTTCACCAGGATATCACCAGGACCTGGAGTCTATGGCAGCGATGCCACGGGCTGTGAACGTGGGGAGCAAACACGGGAAGGGGAGGCCCTGGGGCAGGACCCCGGTTCTGCAGTCTCACAGGGAGGGACCACCCAGAGGTTCAGGCAAAAAGCCCCGGGAGGCATGGGGGCCCCAGAGAGGGAAAACCCAGGAGACACTGGCCTCTGGGAAGTAAAATCAGGCAGAGGCAGCCTTGGCCTCGCTGAACGTGCAGCTCACAGCCCCTCTGGGCTGGCAGGAAGTCCTGCATGTCTCTCGTCCCATAGAGGAAATGATTTGGGCAAAGGCTCTGCCCTGAGATCTCTCTCGCCCTAACTAGATGTTAAGCACACCTCGGGGGCGGTGCTGGAATTACAAAGTCCACAGGTGCTGGGCTTTCCTGGAGGCTGCAGGTAAGTGCTCAGGCAAGGAGGGGACAACAAGGCTTCGGAGAAAAGGTGGTGGCGGGGAGGTCCAAACCAGAGCGGAGTTCCTGCTGCTCCTTCCTAACTGGGATCTTGAGAAAGACAACAGCCCCAGCCCCCTCAAAGGCCACACCTCAAAAGCATGTTGCAATCTACATGGGCCGCCTCATTTTCAAAGCAGAAGTTTAGCAATTTCCTGCATTTGCAGGCATGTTCAAACTGTAAGCCCGTTCGATCCCTGAGTTTTCTTTACCAAATAAATTCAAGTCCAGTTATCGAATAACTATATGCATCCCATCCCCCTCAGGGCAGCTACATATAAAGTAATAAACGAAGGACACAAATGAGTGCTTCAACTTACTCTCCGCTGACTGCAAAGTCCCGCTGTCATCCCAGGCAGCCTTGCAAGCAAGAGTAGCTGTGGCGTATTCCAGACCTCACCACGCACAGCACGCGACGGACGGCCTTGCGGGACTCCCAGCAGCGGCCAACACACCCCAGCCAGCCTGTGCCTATCTGTGAACTGACCACTTCGGGCTGCTCAAGGCACCCCAGGAGATTCTCTGGCTCTGATGGATCAAAAAGGTTGAGAAATAGAGAACTTCTGTTCTCTATGTACACAGAAATGCATTTTTTATGTTTATCTAAAATTAGACATATCAAAATTAAGATTGGCCATCAATGTCCTACAACACTTGTGATTTGGAGCAGCCTATACTCCTTTAGTAAGAAAAACAATCACGCTCGCTTTCTGGGCAATTTAAAGTCCAAGTCTGTCCAACCCGCGGCAGCCCAACACAAATTCATAACCTTTCTTAAACATTATGAGGTTTTTCTGCTGGTTTTTTTTTAAGCTCATCAGCTATCACTAGTTTTATTTGTTTGGTTGGTTGGTTGGTTTTATTTTTTGAGACAGGGTCTCACTCTGTCGCCCAGGCCGGAGTGCAGTGGTGCAATCTTGGCTCACTGCAACCTCTGCCTTCCAAGCTCAAGCAATCCTCCCACCTCGGCCTCCTGAGCAGCCGGGACTACAGGTGTGCACCACCACACCCAGCTAATTTTTTTTGTATTTTTTGTAGAGATGAGGTTTCACCATGTTAGCCAGGCTGGTCTCAAACTCCTGAGCTCAAGTGATCGACCCACCTCGGCCTCCCAAAATGTTAGGATCACAGGCGTGAGCCACCGTGCCCGGCCGTGTTAGCATCTTTTATGTGTGGTCCAAGAGAGCTCCTCTTCCTCCAGCCTGGCCCGGGGAAGCCAAAATATTGACACCCCTGAAAACTCTCACTTTAGAGGAATAACTTAAAATGCTGAGCCATCTTCCCCGTTACTTCCTTGTTTAGTCCTCAAAGAGTCTTTGTTGCGAGGACTTTATTTATCACTTCTTTGTATATTACATGTCCTTCAACAATGGAAGGTCCTGAACTGCTAAACCACCACGCTGCTACAAAGAAGCACTTGGTGAGAGCCTCCAGGTCTGAAGAGTTCTAATGTCTCTAATTTCCCAGACCCATTTTAAAGGCATTTAAAGTTCAGTCTTGAATAGTTTTGGTTTTTGTAATGAAGTCATGATGTTTCCACATGTTTAGCTCTTTATGCCTGAATATAAATAACCGAGGTAGTCAAATCAGGGTGTGCGAATGTTCCCTTTACTGGAAGAAAGTTTTCGCCTTCTCCCAGCAAAATATAAAATTAGTCAACTGTGCAGTGTGGTGAAATCACCAGCCCAAAATTACACCCCAAACATATGATTATTAAGGATTTGCAGTCCTATTTTTTGTATTACTAAAAAAGCCACCCTCATTATATCTTTATATTTAGAGGGCTTTTTAAAAATAAGTTTTAATAAATATCTCTGAATGTATACATCCCACAAAATGGACAGTTAAAAGAAGGCACTCATGATTTTAGGTTACATATTTTCCTTTCTACTTTGAAATAACCAAAGATCTAGTAATAGTTTCCACTACTACATTCAGGATAAAAGAGCTTTCTTTCAGTGTAAGAAGAAATTAAAATTACTGGGTTGGGATAAGGGAGGAGACTCACTTTTTAGATAAAATGAATTATGTTAACTTTAGTCTTCTGACCAAAAAGTTTAATTTTTTAAAAATATAATTTAACGTTGGGATTAAATCAAAATTTCATTTTCTATTTTTATCTTCTTCCGTTAGAAAGTCCTGGAATCTGAAAGGTTAAACCACTGTACTCAGAAAAGCAGACAGAGCTGCCTCATGTTTCTTTCAACTAGTATTCATTAATTATAAAAAAACAATACAGGCACTGAATTGTACACTTAAAAATAGCTAAAATGGCAAACTTTATGTTACATATATTTTATCACAATAAAAAACACAAGACAAAAAGTATAGGTTTTAAATGCTTAAAATCATTTGAAATGCTTCAAAATTATACTCAGGAAACCATTATAAAATATAAATGAGATAATATTTATAAGGCACTTAAGTCAATAATCTACTGTTAATACTGCATGAAATATGTTCATCTTTAGACGGTATTATCCCAAATAAGGATGTCCGAGGTCATCACCAGAATCCACAAACCATTTATACAAACAAAACAAAACAATTTTTCTAGATGGGAGAGCCAGTTTTCACGTTCTCAGATTTGAACCTCCTGTTTGTGGATTACGCGCTTTGACAGTTCACGTTCACTGCTGTTATCTGAGCTAACAAATGTGCAGCTTCCCTTTGCGTGGGGTGTTCCCCCCAACTTTTAACTCAGATTGGGAAAAAATCACAAGTGGTCAGGATACAACTCTAATTCACATACATACAGAAAAGTTCCATTAAGGGAATATTTCTACCCAACACAAGTATGCTTTAACAGAGTTATTCTTTTTGCACTAACTGCTTAAGAAATTCCAAGCTGAAGTTATTTTAGATGCGACATTTAACGGACACTGCACTGTTCTGATCCAAGGAGCCCTTATATACATCAGCTTTGGAATGTTCCGCTTCTTCCTGACTGGAAATTCCATACGAACCCTATGCTGCACGCTCTGGTTTATTCTGAGAATTTTACTCCATTTGATTTTTGTTACAAACATTTTACAACCACCCTTGGCCAAAATCGCTGAAGTTCTATCCTAATTCATTAAGGACTTCTTATCTATGATTTTCTATAAATCCCTACTTACTGTAAGGCTTGCCCTGCACATAAAAACAATTCCACAGGGCTGGGCGCGGTGTCTCACGCCTATAATTCCAGCACTTTGGAAGGTCGAGGTGGGTGGATCACGAGGTCAGGAGATCGAGACCATCCTGGCCAACACAGGGAAACCCTGTTTCTACTAAAAATACAACAAAAATTAGCCAGGCGTGGTGGCGGGCGCCCGGAATCCCAGTTACTCGGGAGGCTGAGCGAAAAAAAAAAAAGAAAAACAGTTCCACAAAAACCTGATTTTTTAAATTTCTTTTCTATTTCTTTCTCCTTCCTGAGCAGTTTTCTTTCTTCAAAGATATTTTTGTAAGTGGATTAATTTTTTAAAAACACCTTTCAGATACTTTCTTTTACCTACGTCAAAAATATGATTTACAGTATTCCTCACCAATCTGTTGGGGAGAAGAAATAAGAAACACAGATGAAGATGATATTATGAAACACTTGTCAGGAATAATTCTAAAAGTATGTATATCTGGCATATCGGTTCAGATGATTATTATACTGAGCACATCCTCAACACAGAAAAAAAGACATATTATTTCAGGGACTTCTCCGCTTTACTTTTTTCCTGAAAAAGGTGACAGAATGGCTTGCTGCAGCTCCTGAATCACCTGTGACACCTGGCAAGAGAGGGAAGCAACTCCAGACACGGACTGATTCCTGGGCCAACTCTCATTTCTCTAGTCAGGCATGTGGCCTTAGACGGGTCATTCTCTTCTTTGGCCCTTGCTTTTCCCATCTGTGAAATGTGTCATTTGTAATGGACAAATTGTGAAGCCTTTTCCAGTTCAGAAGTTCTCTGACCTGCGGTGGGCCCACGTGAACAGCATTTCTGGTGTCCACAGGCCACCACCGGTAGAAACACTCCACACAAGACAGCTGGGCCTCAGCCCGGCACCAGTCGGGGCCTCGCTAGATCCTGTGACGCTAGATCCTGTCACATCACTGATTGGGAGATCCCAGAATTGGAGCCGACTTCCCCCAGGAGCTGAGTCCAGCACGCAGTCATGCTGCCAGTCCGTGGAGGCTAAACACCCTAAGATCCCTATCTTACTGCAGGTGCCCCCAAGACACCCATGGCAGATGGAAGCTGTTCTGGGACTCCGGCCCCACCTGAAGTGTCTATCCTGGATGTCTCACTCCAGGACATCACGCCCACTAGGACTGTGCCCCTGCAGAGTCCTACCCAGGAATATAACAGCTGCCCTGCACCCTCCCTCCTTCACAACACATCCAGCAGATGACCAAGTCTTACAGACTCTAGGCCTTCCAGAATGAACCAAATCAGAATCAGGGCACTCTGCTCCAGTTTCTCAGTCACAAATCTAGCCCAGAGCTCCATCCTCTTCCTGTTCTGAACCATCAAATCATCTTCCCTTCAGAAACCTCCTGCTGGTCCCTTGGTCAGTGTCCCTGGCCTGTGACGCTTCCTCCCTGCTGTAGGCTGGCTGAGGGACCCTCCACAACATCTCTTCCCATTGCCTTTGGGACACAGTCCATATTCTTCAAGACAATTCACAGTCAAGATGATGTGGTCTTTAACGGCCTCTCAAACATCAGCTCTTGGCTACCACCCAGACACGCCCGCCATCCCTGACATGCATGTGCACACTTGCATGTGTGTGTGTGCATTTGCACAGGCTTACACGGGCACACTTGCAAACATGCACCTACACATAGGTGCACTTACACGCGTGGATACTCACATGCACGTGTATGTGTCTGTATACACACATGCATTCAGGCACACTTACACACATATGCACTTGCACACTGCACTCACATGCATGAACACACACATGTATGCACCTCTGGCTTCAGCAATATGAAATTTCCTTAGCTCTCCCAAGCTCTGAGCCACTTTTCTGTTGCCTGGATTCTCACCCAGCTCAGGCTAACTCCTCCCTAAGGACCAGTGTCCTCTAAGAGCAACCTGGAAACGTCATCGGGTCAAACAGGATGGCTCCAAATGAAGGCCTCACAGGAAGAAAAAGCAATAATAAAATCCTGCAATGATCACTAAATCCAGTAGGCAAGGAAATATATATAAATAGAATTACATCCGAATAACTGTGATCTACACATAAAATAACCATGTGATTCTTACATGTCTTGAAATAAAAACTATGTCATGTAAAAATAATTAATACTAATAAACTAAAAAACAGCCAAAAAAGGAATGACAATAGCAATGTGGGAGCGGGAGGAGATGGGGAAAGAAGAGGAAGGTAATAGAAGTGTTCTAACTTCTTTCCCAAAGGGGAAGTCAAATTGTATTATTACTGATGTTAAAACATTAAGAAATACAGCTTTAAGAAAACATTATAAATATAGCCACTAGTGGAACCAAAAGCAGAATATGCTTTCTATATGCTTTCTGATTTTAATAAAGGACAAGAAACATAATTCATATTCCAATAAATAGAAAAGAAGAAAAAGAGAGGAAGTACAACACAAAAGTTTTTTTTTTTCTTTAATTAGGAAAGAAGACCAAGTCAGTTTCAGAAATAAATATAAATGGAATAAACTCACTTATTTAAAAAAAGACTCCCCAATACGGTTAAAAATTAAATTGACTTTTGCTGTCTGCAAAAAAAACACCTATGACTAAGGAACTCAGAAAAGCAGGACATGTAGAGAAAAATATATTAGAAAAATACAAACAAAAGCAACATGGAAAAAATACCATTAAAAGTTTAATATGTGGTCACAAAAGGCAATTATACAAAAGTAGCTGGCCAGGGGCGGTGGCTCACTTCTGTAATCCCAGCACTTTGGGAGGCTGAGGTGGGCGGATCACGAGGTCAAGAGATCGAGACCATCCTGGCTAACACAGTGAAACCCCATCTCTACTAAAAATACAAAAAATTATCCGGGCATGGTGGCGGGCGCCTGTAGTTCCAGCTACTCAGGAGGCTGAGGCAGGAGGATGGTGTGAACCTGGGAGGCGGAGCTTGCAGTGAGCTGAGATTGCACCACTGCATTCCAGCCTGAGCGACAGGGCGAGACTCCGTCTCAAAAACAAAAAAAAAACCAAAAAAAAGAGGTTATCTTATAATCATAAAGGGTAAAGTAGAAGTCACAAAGAAGATATAATTATCCTAATATTGGTTTTGTGGGTGGGGGAATGTTTTGAGACAGGGTCTTACTATGTTGCCCAAGCTGGCCTCAAACTTCTGGACTCAAGCAATCCTCCTGCCTCCGCCTCCCAAGAAGCTGGGATTACAGGAAAGCACCCTTCCCCAGCTGTAGTTATGCTATACTTTCAAGTCAAATAACACGGAATAACACAAACACAGAATAAAATACATTTAGAAACAGCTACAGTGAATACCTGGAAAGATAAACAGAGAAAAATGATCTGGAAAAATTGGCAAATCTCTCGTAAGCATGGCGGATTAAGTAAGCAAAAGTAATAAGAAATAGAGGGCTTGAAAAATAACGTAAGACTTATCTAATACGTGAGTATCACACTCCACAATTTGCCATTTTGCTAAATTGGCAATAGAACATCAAATGCCTCCATATTAACCACAAGGAAGGCTCTAAAAGTTCCATAAATTTGGAACAGTACAGGTCCCAGGAGCTCCATAATACAGCACCATGATACTAAAAATTAACAACAAGCAAAAACAAGAACAACACTCACGGAAGTTCAGCCATTTGGAAAATTCTAAACTCTCTGTAACAACTCCTGAAACAAAGAGAAAATCCAAGTGAAACTGCAAACTCTCTTCAAAGTACCAGTGTCAAAATTTATGGTACACAAGAAAGCTAAAATAAACTCTAATGACTTGCTACAGTAATTAAAAATAAATATTCAATTTAACGAGCAACAAAAATTACAATAAAACCCTTAAATTTGAATTTTAAAGAGTAACAATAAATAAGAAAAAATACAGTAAAACTGATTCACAAAATCAATAATTGGCTCTATGATAAGCCCAATGAATGAGATAAATAACTAGCTGGCCTAATTAAGAAGAAAAAAGGTTGGGGGGAATGAGGTCTAATAACCACAGACAGAAGGAAAATTTAAAAAAAAAAAAATCATACAATGTTTTTCAAACTCTAGGTGAATACATTTGTTAATATGGATGAAAAAAAAATTTCTAATAAAATCTAACTGTCCAAAATTCACTCAGGGACAAAAAACGTAAACAGACCAATATTCAAGCAAGAAACCAGAGCTCTCTCCTCCACCCACCCAAACGTGAGAGATGAGTCGAGTCTACACCTGAAATCTTTCACACATTTTAAGAAACAACTTATATACAGGCTACCTGAATGTTTCTGTATCTTGAAAATATATGTGATGGAAGATACAAAACTAGTTACCCAAAAACATATTTGTAACTCATAAGCAAAAGACTATTATCCCCAATAAACAAAATATTCTTATAAATCAACAAATCATGAATAACTTCACTGGAAAATGTGACAAAGTAACAGGTGATTCACAAGAGAGATGAAAGGAGCAATAAACATTTAAAAATCCTCATAATCACTTACAATTTTTAAAACACAATGGTATTTTCCTCTATTACATTGGCCAAGACTTAAAAGATTGATAATATCAAGTGTTGACAAACAGAAAACACCGAGTTTTGCAGGGAATGTAAAATGGTACTTTGTTATCTTTGTTGGTAAATTTGGCAGTATCTGTCAATTAAAATGCCCCTCCATCCCCAAAATTCCACCTCAGTGAACTTATCCTAGAGAAATACTCCCACAAGTGGGCAAAGTCGTATATCCGAAAAGTTCCCTGCACACTAAGAGAAAGCTGGTAGCAGCCCAAATGTCCAACAGGAGACAGGACAGAGAAAGGCAGTTCCACAGGGCAGCAGTCAGCTGGTACACACTGGCACCTCCTGCTGGCTGCTCACAAACCCAATCTGTGCCAGTGGGTCCATGCTCTGGCCATAGTGGGCACTGGGCATCTGGAAATCACTGAGGGTGTGTACAGACAATAGCACCCTATACATGCCTTAAAGAGAATACACTGAAATGTTATGCAAAATTAAAAAAAAAATAGTTGCAGAAAAACTCATAGAACGTTGTACCATTTTAAATTCTTTAAAACGTATATATTTAAAGATCTTACTACGTTCACCAAGCAAATGTATTTAAATGCCTAATGCAGTGACTGGCATAGAGCAGGCACTCAATAGTAGCTTGCATAAAATAAACTTACACCCATGTTGTGAAATGTCTAACACACTTTTTCCTCAAAATGCAATTTCCTCTTTCGATTGTAAATATCTTGATGGCCAAGATGATGAAGACTTTGTCGTGTATAAACTACGCACTTTGTACAATAATCTGAAAAGAAATGGTTTAATTTGGGCAAGGAGAATGTTGCCGTAAGTGTTTGGCTCTAACTAAATTACCCAAACAAATCTGTGGTCAGAAAACCAAGTAATGAATTATCTGCAGTGAGTTCCACAACCATCATTTCCTTTTATAGTATGAAAAGAAAGGTGCTACATATTCACACCATTTTGTGAAAAATCACTGTGTGTGTCTTAAACGCAAAGTGCCTCTGTCTATCTTGATCCCTTTATACAAGAGAAACAAACAGTAAGGCCTTGAGTACCAGCTGTCAATGTTTTATTCTGGTTCAGTAATTAAAATGGGGAGCTTCATATTAATTCCCTGGAAGAATGACATTCAGATCAACTCACTTCCCAGCAAAAAAAGTGTCCACATCCAGGAGCTGCAGGACAGGGAATATGATTGTTCTCAGCTACTGTAACTCCTCTCATTTAAAAGTAGGACACAGTGTACATTCTAAGCTCCAACTTCAGACGTCTTAAAGCATATTAAACAAAGTGGTCAAATGAATATGAAAGAAATTCTGCCAAATGATTACATGTAAGCTTGTAGTTCTATGTCAGTTTTCTACTAACCTCCAAAACCAGTCACGGTTCGTCTAAGAAAGGGATGTTTTAATCAGAACACCTTCATTTACTGTGATACTGAAGTCACCTGACTAGGTGAACTGTAGGCAACTGAACAACTATAAATTTCACATGACTGGATAGACACAGCCTAAGCTCTTGAGCCCCCCAGATGTATGGCGGGGGTGACCTGCTATGGAGGCTTAAATCACTTTCAAGAGAAGAACCCACAGATGAAATTGCACTTGTGGAGACTTAGACGGATTTGCAAAGCTCTGAAAAGAATTTTGGGCCGGTCCACTAATAAACGGTGGTCCTAAAAGGAAAGGTCTACATTTTCCCTTTAAGCAGAAATATTCCTCTGCCTACATTTGCATAGATCCAAAGCACTGTTTTTGCTGAGTCACTGAAACAGAAAAAAGATAAAACAGGACTTTTTATCCCAGCTGAGTCATATCATTTGGACTTTGTAATTCTACCTGAATGCTAGTCAATCTTATGTTCAAAAGTCTGATGAGTTTTCTGAACGTTAATACTGCAATTCCACAAGTAAGACAGGAAACAGAATTCTAGTTTATTTCAATATCATTTGACCAATAAAAAGAAGCATTTCAGTGACTAATATACAAGAATGAATACTGACCCTCCGTGAAAATAATGAACTTGCTGCTCTGAACATCAGATCCACAAGCAGGAGTAACAGGTAATCTGAAGTGTCACCTCCAAGAACAGGACCCAGCCCCACAATGAGGAAGCAATTTAACTCTGCCTTAGCCTTGAAAATGTGACAAAACTGAGTTGAACAGCAGTCTTGAGACACACGGGACAAAAGGCGAGAGTCGTTCTGTCCAGGAAAAACAAGGTCAGGTTTTTGTGCTTACTTTGTGGCACTTTTAAAGACACATCAACAAAATGTGATTCTCTTGCAATTTTATACTTCAAACCCCCTATATTTTCCCTTCCACTTGGCTTCCAAACCACCCCACACATTCTCACTCACTCTCAAAATGGCCCACTGGAAAGGATTCCTTTTTATCTCACTGTAATTCCCAGTAGCATGGGAATAAGACACAAACAACACTCAAACCTGCTGAAACAAAGAAATGCAAACTCATTACACTGCATTTAATTCTCATCTCCTTAAGAAGCATCTTCTTAAAGGAGCTTGGTTTGCTTTGAGTTACTTCACTCTTCCTTCTGAGAAACAGCTTTTCTGAACCAGTATTGTTATCCATTTTTTAATTATTATATCTAAATGACCTACTTAAAAAGGGCTGAGGAAATACACTTTGTTCCAGATCTATTCTGAAGGGAAAAAGAGGCTATCTTTCCCACCAATGGATCTCCTAAGCGAAAAGCCCCAAACTTAAATGTTTTTGTAAACTCTGGTAGAGAGTAGAAAGTGTACTCACTTTTACTCCAGCAACTGTATTTCAGATCTTTAGGACAAATGAGTGACAGATTCATCAAGACGGTGACAAATTCATCGATGAAGAATGCCGGGAGGGGAGATAATGTAAAACCATCATCTCAATAAAACATTCATTCTTCAACAGGAAGGGTATTTTGTTGCTGTTCTACCACTACAATAATGATGTTAAGAAATAAATTAACTTTGGGGTTTTCACTCCAGGTATTCCTCATCCCTAAGCAAAGTCAAGAGTTTCTATGTTTTGTCAACTTGTTTATATTGCGAGGTTAGCAAAACTAAAATGCAGCAAATTATGAAAAAAAAGGTTTAAGGCTTAATATACAAGTAACATCTACCTAAATGAATTGTATCGCAATTCTCTCTTTTCTAAAATAAACAATTTTTTAATCTGCAAAAAATAGGAATAACAAATCCCTTACACAGTTTATAGGCTGAATGTAAATTATGAGATGACACAGAGAACATATATACATTCATGATCCAAAACTTCAAAAGCAGAAAAACTTTTTCTAGCTAAGCAGAAAAATGAGTGCATTTCAAATACACTTTCAGTCCACTTTCAGTCCTGTATCAAAGTTTATTAAAATGCTGAAGTCTGCAGCTTTTCACTTAAAAGATCCACTGTGGGGCTGGGCATGGTGGCTCACACCTGTAATCCCAGCACTATAGGAGGCCGAGGCAGGCAGATCACCTGAGGTCAGGGGCTCAAGACCAGTCTAGACAACATGGCAAGACCCCGTCTCCACTAAAAATACAAAAATTAGTTGGGTATGGTGGCGGGCGCCTAGTAGTAATCCCAGCTACTCGGGAGGCTGAGGCATGAGAATCACTTGAACCTGGGAGGCAGAGGTTGCAGTGAGCCAAGATCACGCCACTGCACTCCAGCCTGGGTGACAGAGTGAGACGCTGTTTTTAAAAAAAAAAAAAAAAAGAGAGATCGGAAGAGAAAACCTTTTTGTTCCTTCTCAGAACAGACCTGGAACAATCACCAGGATACCTCAGTGTGTCCACCAACTCCCTTGGTGCAATTTTAAGAGTCACATGACTTTGGGATGTTTGAATAAAAGGGGCCTTGACTTGGACCTACAGGGCAGGTGAAATGGTCAATGGTCATTCCAGCTCTTGCTGCTAAAGAACAGAACATCCCTGTGAACACGGGCCACGTTCTCTCAGCAAGCCACAACAGAAATTGTTCGGGAAAAGAATAAACTCAATCTATCATGATTTCCTTCTGTTTTCTGAAATTCTCCCAGCAAGTCAGTCTGCATCTGCAATTCTACCTGTTCTGTAAGCGATCCTTTGCACAGGGTTCCAGCTCCCCATTGTCCAAAGATGTCCCGGGGCATGGTCCTCTCCTAACCCCTAGGGCAGGCCAGCTTCCCCTTTCACACCACAGATGGAGGGAAGATGCTCAGGCGTTCGTAACGGTCCGAAAGTCACACCACAAGTGGAACTATATTCACAGCCACACCAAGATTCCTTCCTGCAGACCCCCAATGCTGGAACTAATAAATCTGAGTTATCAAATGCTGCACCAGAAGTGGAGACCTGTGTCCAGGGAACATGGGAAATACCAACACAGGGCCCTCTGTTGCAACTGTGCAGAGGGACAGACGTTGGCAGGGTCAGGCCCTTCGTCTCCTGGCTGCCCTGTGGTCTCCCGAAGAGACGCCTCCCCTCCACATCCAGGACCCCGGCACTTCCACCACTGTGGCACTTGGGACAGAGTCTGAGGTTATTAAAAAAGAGCCCTTTCTCCTTAAACTGCTGGGACCCCCCAGAGCCAGTTTTAAAGTAATGTACCTTCCCTCAGTGTCCCGGTTTGAAAACAAACAGCAGAAATCAGAAACAGAGGAACCTGCCTGGAGATTTCTAACTTAACCCCAGCACCTGGCCGAGGTTTGCGGCACGCTCCCCCTAGAGCTCTGCCATCCTATCCTACACGGCTGCCAAGTGGCCCAAACTGGGATGGGCTGGGAAGGTAAAATGCACACGGGGACACTGAAGATTTTGCATTAAAAAAAAAGAACAAAAAAAACTTGGTAGTAATTCTTGTCATTTACATGTTTAACGTTTTGGATTTTGGATACACTGGGTTAAATAAAACTATCATTAACATTAATTTTACGTGTTTCCTTTTACCTCTCTTGATGTGATCACTAGAAAACGTAAAGTGATAGACACAGCATGCATGGTACTTCTCTTGGGCAAAACTTCCCTCGAGTGCTGGGTTAGTGAACTGCAGGCCCGCGGGCCAAATTCTTTCCACCTCCTGCTTTTGTACAGCCAGTGAGCTAAGGCTGGTTTTTACATATATATACACACACATATACACACACATACACATTTACACACACACAGACACATATATATATATATATATTTTTTTTTTTTTTTTTTTTTTTTTGCGGGGGGGACGGAGTCACCCTCTGTCGCCCAGGCTGGAGTGCAGTCGCACGATCTCGGCTCATTGCAACCTCCACCTCCCGGATTCAAGTGATTCTCCTGTCTCAGTTTCCTAAGTAGCTGGGATTACAGGCACCACCACCACGCCCAGTTAATTTTGTATTTTTAGTAGAGATGGGGTTTTGCCATGTTGGCCAGGCTGGTCTCAAACTCCTGACCTCAAATGATCCACCCACCTCGGCCTCCCAAAGTGCCGGGATTACAGGCACGGGCCACCGCACCCGGCTGGTTTTTACATTTTTAAATGGTTGGGATTAAAAACAAAATCAAAAGAAGATCATTTTCTGACATGTGAATGGCACAGAACTCGGATGTCAGGTGTCTGTAAGTAAAGTCCATCTCTTCGCTGCCAGGCTGCCTCGGGCTGCTCCAAGCTATGAGGCCGGTCCTATCAAATACTATCCGGTCCTTTACGGAAAACGTTTGCTGACGCCTGCCCTGGAGTTCTGCAAATACAGACCCAGGCTTCTGAGCTGAGTAGGGTCCGGCTCAAGCCCCTTTTGGAACTGCACGTGGGCTGACCTAGGATCCAAGGCCACTGAGCCCGGTCAGAGGCAGGATGGGACCAAGTCCCACCAGCTCACTGGGATGGCTACAGGTGACCCAGGAATCTTTTTGGCATCAAATTCTCTTTAGATCACTCTCTTAAGTTTCTCATTTGTGATGAATTAGTCAAAACTTTTGCTTATTTTCAGAACACAGCAGGCCCACAGACAGGCTGGGGACCCCAAAGGGGCAGACAGCCTGTCCCAAGCCCCTCTTGGATGATGCTTCAGAAACCCCAGCCATCTAGAAAGAGGAAGGGTGGAAGGACACTGGTCTCCCATAGTGTCATCTCTAAAGCTCTATCATCCCAAATGGCTCGGACCAAAATGAAATGAACGCCACACACGGTAACAAGCATGACAAGGGTCGGACACTCAGGGAGATGGCCCAAAAGGTGGGCTGCTTAATAACTGGTGGTGGGACTTTGATGAAGTTACTTACCTGTGCAGGCCTCAGTGTCCTCTCGGGTAAAAGGGGGTGGGAATTACTACCTGTTTCCTAAGACCTGTGCATACTGAATAATACATATAAAGAACTCGAAATAACTCTCTTCATAGTAGGCACTTGATCAATGTTTGTTGAAAGGAAATGAGCGCTGGTGGGCTACTTATTTGGGGAACTAGTTATTGAGGCATCTGCCCAATTTGATTCAAGTTCATAAGTTCGTAATGAAAATAAAATTTATATTAATTTAATGGGAAACAGTAATGTTGATAACTTACATCATACTGTCATCGTGATTCAAAAAGTAGCTCTCAATACCTTGTATTTTGTTCTTATGCCCTTGGCTTTTTGTATCAAAGTAACCACAAGGAACTACTTTCCAAAAGCTACAACAGCATTTGCCGTAAGAATGTTACTGAAGGCACCGTCTATGTAAGAATACATAGCCTGTATTAAAACAACCAGTATTAAAGTCAACATTCAGAAGTTTACCTTAGCACTAATGCTAAAAGAGGCTTTTCCTTCATGTGAGAACTGATGCATTTTTTTCCTGAGAGTCAATGCAACACATCAACGGCTATGTTTTGCTTTTTGTTTTAGGTGCCAGGAAGCTCACATCCTAAGTTTTGGTTCACATCTACCAATGGAAAGGAATCCTAAGATGTACATATGTGATCCAGCTCTTCCCCTCATTGAAATCTATTATTCCATTGCCCATTCTTATTTTTGTTTGTATTTTACTACAGATAGTCTCCAACTTAGGAAGGTTTGACTCACACTTTTTCAAGTCTACCAGGTGAAGAAGCCACAGGCAGTCAGCAGAAAGCAGTAAGCTGCTCCCTCTGCAGGCCCGGCAGCGGCAGCCCCACGATCTCCAGGGTGGACACTGGCACTTCACAGTGACCTGCGCTTCCAGGTGCCCTTGTCCAACCATCGGCTAACATTTACCCATTCCAAGCACAGGTAAGGTAGGTGAGGCTATGCTACCATGTTCAGTAGACTGAGGTATATTAAACGCATTTATGATTTAATGGTATTTTCAACTTACGATGGGTTTCTGGGGAGGCAGCCCTGTCGTAAGTTAGGGAGCGTCTGTCTGTATCTAACGTGTGACCTTACGTGCACGCTTCATTCCCTCATAGGTAGAAACAAGCAAACTATTATTACCAACATACAAATAGTGAGATTTCCATGACCAGATACTCAAATGAGCCTGCAAAAATCCTCACATCACAGCCTACAGGATGACGTCCATAAATCACTACACTGATTTGTCTTTGCATTTCTTCATTTACATTGGTCCTATTTTGAGAAATGTCTAGAAAGGTAGCAATATCACCTTGTACATAGGTTCAGGTAAATAATGAAAAGTACTCAGTACTGTCCTCTTAAGAAAAGGAAAAATAAATTCTAAATTTACTAATTATTTCCTCTTCAGAAAAAAAATCTAGGGTGTTGGCTACGTTTGCTCATGTTGAGAATCCAAAGGCCACTGTTTCTTAAGTGGCTCTTGCACAACAAAGAAAAACTACCAGCTCCCTGGCCCAGCTGCCTGCTTTGCTGAAGAAGGCAGGCGCAGTGGAGACTCCTCCAGGAGGCGTCTAATAATCTGCAAAGGTCCAGACAGCAACCCGGGGCAGACACAGCTCAATCCGGCCAACCCGACCATCAGAAAGGAAGGAGGAGGAGGCACGCCTTCCTGGATTCAGCTCTCTGGGGTCCCCAACACCTCCTCTTAGTGGCCATCTTGTCCACTGGCACCAAAGCTGAGCTCAGAGGAAAGCACCTGCCCTGATCCAGTCTGTCTCTGCCGCCTCCCTGCCCACTCCTGTGGGACGCTCCCTCTCGGCATCTGTCCGTCATCGGCATCTGTCTGTCATGGGGCATCTGCCGCACCACACTGCAAACCCACCAGTGCCAAATGTCCCCCATCAGCCGGCCCACCCGCACTTCATCTTGCTGGCTTAAGAAGGTGAGTCTCAGGGCCCAGCAGTCTATCAGAACTGACCTGGTCTTCTCTGACCCCTTTCCCTATGACTTTTTGGTGACTTTTTTTTCTTTTAAGATTTTCTGTATCTGACATTGGTCACTTACACTCTGTATTTACTGCACTCTTATTAAAAATATGTTACTGTTGGTGATAACCATTGGGTTTCCCAAGAAAACCTGTATCCTGGCACCCACTGCAGGGCTGGGAATCTGTGCAGACAGCTGCCTGGTCTTTGGTGACCAGATTTTCCACGTTCCTCCTTGAGCGCTGCCATGTGACAGCAGCCTCAGACGGCAACAACTGGTCCAGTACCCAACTCGCACAATATCCCCGTGGAAAGATGCAAACATTTACTCAATATGTTTCTCTCTGTGGAGCAAGCTCTAAGCATCCAAGTGAAGCTCAAGGGGGGCTCTCTCCACACTGCCCTAAACACCTGGTTATATGCCGGGTCCACACTTGGCACTGCTGACTCAGCACGACAACACGCTTACCAAGTTCCTTTTCAGAGTGGACTTTCACCTCCCCTTATCCTGTGCATTCAGCACAGTGTAGGGAGAAAAAGGCTAAGCTGGGAATCAGGATGCCTGGGTTTGAGCTCTGCACCATTCCTGCGGCCTTGGCTCAGTTATTAAATCTTTCTACATTTCAGTACCTGTAAAATGTCAGGATTCACTCACAAATCATCTCTAAGTTTCCTGCAGTTATAACACATATATGATTCTCTATATTAACCTTCTAAAACAAGTCCAAATACAAATAACGTAAATTTACAAAGAAATGTAAACAATCATGAAAGCAAATGCTTCCCTTCATGGTCATCACACTGAGTCAATGAACACTCCTAACATAAAACCATACTCTAAAATGGCAGCCGCCCTAACCCTGTTTGGGCCAAGAAAGTGCAGGGATCTAAATGGAGGTTTCCTGGTCCAAAACATCTAAAAATGCTTTCCACAATGGTCTACCATTCCCCTGACAGGATTTAAGGAGGGCTGCCTAAAATGCACGCTCTCAAGGGCCCCCTTAATGTTCATGGCTAAGCAAAAGGCCTGGTTTGTAAATCATCTCCCACACACATGTAAAATCCCAAATTCTAACTGTAATAACTTTCTTTTTTAATCAATACCTACACTTGGAAATATGTAAATATTAGGAAAATTAACCTTACTTTCTAAAGTTCAAATTCTTAACAGCCCATAATCTTTCATCAACCTAGAAAATAACTGATAAGCCAACCTTCCTGCAAAACCATTAACAGATTCTGCTTTTCTGTCACCAGGGTAATTTACTGAGGCTAATTTTAATCCTACCACTAAACCACTAATCCCATGACTCTACAGAATTGTCCCCAAGTTTATGTTGCTACGGCAAGTACTTTCACACGAGGAATTCACTTACTTATTAATACTGTTTTATTTTTTAAGTTGGTTTTAGGAATGAGATCATCTTGCTTGCCTCTCATTTTAAAAAGTAAAAAGCCATTTTTGAAAAAAGGAAGCCATGTGAGCACCTGGGGTTGGACTGCACTCAACACAACAACGTTAATGTAAATTATGCTTGGTGTTACTCAAAAGGACAAATTATCATCATTATGCTAATGGTCATGCTAAAGACATGAAAAGCTTTGAAATGATTCATCTAAATCTGGTGGGAATATGATCATCAATGTGAATGATGGTATTTTCTCAAACTGGCATAAAAATGTTCTGTCTGTATCACTGATAATGTCAATATAAATGATGCATCACCAAAGGCAACGTGCACTCACACGCTCTATGCTCACGTTCCCGGAGCAAAGCCCCAGCCCACCTTTCAGTCCACATATGCCTTGCTTTGGGGACACACATGTGGATGAGTAGAAATTTGTTTACTTCTTTTGTAAAACAGAGAAAATGGGATGATTAACGCTAACAAGATTGAGACAACGAGAGAGGTGTCTGGAGACACATTTGCTTTGGTGTCGACTCGACAGCCATACAGAACGTTTAAAATGGAGGTGGAATATTCTGTGGCGTTCCGTATTGATAAACTCCTGCAACACGGCTCTTATGCGAGCCACCCTGTGAATTCAACACAGGTCTCCCCAAGCACCCAAACCAGCATGTGTAAACAAAACATAGCCTAAGTGAAAACATCTCAGTTCTGCCTGTAGATAATTCCAGGGCAGTGCCACAGAAGCTCAGGAGAACTATTAAACAGGACTGTCCATTTGTTCGTTAATTCACTTCTTTAAAAAAAAAAAAAAAAAGATGGAGACAAAACCTAAGTCGTTACGACAAAAATAATAATAATAAACATACTTTTTTGCTCTAGATGAAAATCACCGGAATAATCAGGAACTAAACAGTGAATCTTCTCTTTCAGACCTGCCCAACTCTTAGCCTTATTTGTGACCAGCAGAAGTCTTAAGCACTCATATTCAAGTCTGTGTTTTCCTGAATTTACACAATCACTCAGCATTGAACGGCAAACTATTTCTCACAAAAATTATATCAGGGGAAAAAAAAGTGAAACTTGTTCACTACACCCTTAAGTATCAACTGAGTAAGAATCTGCTAAAGCCACAAACGACCTCTCTGTACAACTTTCAATGCATCATTTACTGTACTAAATTTCAAAGAACATTCTCAAATGCTGAAATAAATCAATGCCCAAACACAGCGTCTCGTCAGCTCATGCAATATAGGTTAAATAGTACCATATGGCAAAGACAGACACATGCTGCCCTTTTCTGAAACAAAGAAAAAAATTCTTAAACAAATGTCCTTTACTTTCACATGGGAAGAGTGAGGGATTAGAGAGTTCTTCAAGTGTTAATAGTGCTGAAAAATTTTTAACTCTTAGCCATTAACAAGAAATTATAGTTTTAATAGAGAACCTTGATTTTTAAGCCTGTCTTTAACTGTGTCCTGAAAACGAACACCACATCTTCCTCCACGCACACCATCTCCTAAAAAAGCAAGAAAATAACAGGACAGCTGTATCCTGGAGGCTGAGCCGGCACCAGTCACTCCCCAGGGCGGCGAGAGACGTTGTCTACCTGGTTTCGAAGGAAAAAAAACACCAGATTCCCTCTGCCTTGAAAATAACAAAACACACAAAAATCTCATCCTATTTTCACCACTCAGTTGAGGAATTGTCTGGATTTCACAATTATATACGATATATATCTCTTCTTGGCCCAGTAAATTCTGAGATTCTACAGACTTTATTTACTTCCTGACCAAGGTTGGGGGGGAAGGTACAGAAACAGGAATACAAAGTAAATCTACCAGAATTAACAAAGAGTTAAAATACAGTATATGGTAAGATGTATCTAAACCTACTATGGTTGTCTTTTAAATAATTTTTCCTACTCTCCTGCTTGTGTTTTAGTCATTACTTAACATATATTTACATGTTTGCTTTCTAAAAATAGTTGCATTTCTAATTACTCCTGCTTTGTAATTTTCAGTACCATTTGAATTAAAGATTAAATGCCAGATCTTTTTTGGAAATGACTTTTAAGGCATGTTGAGAGCCACAAATTACACTTCTTTACAATTCGAATGTATACCACTGGAAAACATCTCATGCTAGACATAAATACGATGATGGCTCTAGCTTTGGAAAGAGAAGCTTCAGCTGTTCAAGTCACGTGTGGCCAGATGCAGAGCATAAGGAATGCAAAACAGACAGTTGCAACTGCTGGTTTTTACCAGTCCATCTAAAATACACTTCATATACTTTAGTGGATACTAGAAATTTCAAATACAAACAATGCATTTATAGCCCTTATAAATGTATCCTTCTTTATACTATTCATAGCTATTTAAGTCATTCCCCTAAAATATTCTTGTTAGAAAAATTAATTTTAAAATAAAGATACTTTTTAAAGAACAGAAAGAGACATTCTAAAGTCAAAGTTGTTCTTTATTCCTCCTCCTCCCATAAGGTTAATTTTACATTCATAAATGTAAGTATTTGATATGATTCTTTTCTTAAAAGGGGTTTGTGACTTTTCAAAATTCCTGAAAATCACAAGATTTTGATAGTTCTCGTCCAATGGTGGGTGGGAGGGTGGTCTTAACTGAGGGCAGAGGTCATTCCTCTATCAAAGAGAACGTCCCGCCCCACTCCCAAACTCACTGGTTCCTGGGACTTCCATTTGAAAAACGCTATCTTCTCTATGGCCCCTAGATACATTCCCATCATAGGCTGCTGCCACTACACTTTCGGCCAGTCAGGTGGAAGGACTGAGGATGGGAGCCCCAGGAGGGGAGGGAGAAGAAGGGAACAGCTACACTGTCAGCTCATGCCACCAGTTAGCCACCAGCCCAAAGGGAACCTAACCAAACAGTTGAACAACCAAATAATCACTGCTGCACAAACAGAGGCTTGTCCACAGCCCCCACCTCCATCTGCCTCTGAGAACCTCCACATCCCTCGGTGCCTCTCATACACAGGGAGATGTAGTCCAACCATCACCCACTCAGACCTCACAACGGATGCACAGTCTGACACTACAATTCACTTGAAAAATGCAAATCTAAATGACATGCAGTTCCCAACAACAGGGTAGGGGCCGCTTCCAAGGTCCTGTGAGCTAAACACAGTAATAAAATTAGTCCTTCACGTTTAGCCATTAACAGTGCTGGAAGTGAAGCTCTAAGGTGCCAAATCGAAGGCCGCCAGGAAAGGCCTTTTTGCAGGATGCTAGTTAGGCAGTAAATGCAAATTCAGGGAAGTAAGGATGTGCTAAGGAAGTCAGAGCGGCACACGTCCAGCTCCCTGAGCAGTGAACAAACCCACAGATATTCTTTGCACTACGTTCAGTAAGATAGGCAACTGAACTTTTCCACAGCTTCTAGAACTTTTGAGGGGGAGGGGTCGGGACAGCAAAGAGATGCATTTTTGAAAGAACTAATTGACTGTGTCAGAATAGCTTCATCCAAGCACTAAAATGTATAAACATTCACAGCACGAAAGATGTCTGCTTTTGAAGAAGAAATGTTACTTCCAAGTTCAAGCATTTATAAAGCAGATACCTAATCAAATACATTTAACTTTCTTCCATTACAGTTATATTCCTAATAATTAAATCCATGTCTATCACTGAGAAAGTCACACATCTCCAGTTAAATTTGGCCAGCTGAAAACCAAAGAGAAAGTTGATCGTGTTTCCTGCACATTTAACAGCAATGCCTTCTTCAGTCAGAATCTAGTAATAAGCGAAATACCATTTTTAATTAGGTAATTAACACAAGTCCTTTTCTCCTGAATTGAAAATGGAGTAAAAAACAAAACAGTTCCTGTCTTCAACATTTAAACAAGCATATTATACAGGAAAGTGCACACGTTTGGACAAGCTCCCTGCTGCAGAATGCAGTCAGCTTATATTTCAGTCTCTATCTCTACGGCATTAAGGTATAATGCAGCTGAAACTCTAAACACAGTCTCCAGTCAGACTTACAACCACTCCCACCAAATTCTTTTTAAAAGACGCCTTCTCTTAAATTATGAATAAGACCAACATGTATTCTGGACAATGAATAAATAAAAATCCACAACCACCCAATACAATGAGTACTAGTTTTTCAAGAATAATCCATGACTAAACTCTACGTCAATTGCTAGGCCATGTTATCCTTTTTCCCCATTTGGTAAGACTGAAAACCATCTGTTGGAGCATACCTCATTTCAAAGTATTCTTTAAAGAAGTCTCCTTTCCTTTTTCACATATGCTGCTAAACTTAATCACATCAAATGCTTCACTTATAAAACTCAAATATCTCCTTGCAGGAGGAAGTTAGGTAAATGGAGTTAAAAGTTTCATTTATGAAAGTGAAGACAAAGTGCTTTTCACATTGTGACCTCTTTTCAAAGACCTCTCTCATTCCCTTCAGTCAATTTTGGTCTCTGGGACAACATCTTACAAAAAAAAAAAAAAAAGTTAGAAATGTAGGACTTCAGGGCTCCAGGAAAAATAAAATCTCTCAATTAGCAGACTCTGAAGGTTGTTCACAAATAACAATGGGAAAACATTGGTGAGGTAAACTATTCTCAGGATGTCAACAATTCATAGCAGACACATTTCTCAAAGTTCTTGATCTAGTGTATTTCAGGATATTAAGCCATTTGGAAAGATTATTCTAATAAACAAAAGCTTTCCGAAATAAAAATAAGCAGAACTCCCATCTCTCTCTGCATTGTTGAAAGCTGTACACACTAAACCTGCTATTTTGGTGGTTTCATTTTAGAAAGGCATTCCCGTTCCTCTTGGTTAGTTTTGTTACAGATCCACCGGGATTATTATTTTTTTAGAAGGTTAACGTGCTCTGGTGTTTCACTATATTCAAATCAGCAAGTGTAAGAAAACAAAGCCATACTAATGAATTAAGAAAAACATTAGACATGCTTGTACCTTACACCAAAATTCAAATTCAATTACCAAAATACTTGTGAGTCTTACACAGAGTTGAATTCATCCCAGAGCCCATTCAAGATGGCCATGGGGGTCACTCCTATGAAACTAAAGATGTCCTCCTATAAGTAACCCAACTCTCAAACTCCTGACACCATGGCAGGCTCCTACGCAGCTTCACTCTCCAATTTTACTAAGAGGGGGCGAGGGGTTCTCAGACCCATGCACAATAGTGGTGTGCGGTATATTTAATTCTGGCTGGTCTGTGTAAATATAAATAACAGTTACTTGACGACATAATCAAAGAATGCAAGTGAAAATGAAGCTGGAACAAACAAATGACAAAATGAGCTCTTTTTATTTTACATGGTAGTAGCCAGTATCCTAATAAATAACATGCATGCCTAGCTCTTTTAAGTAACACATCCCTAAACCAAAATACTTCAATCATATTAATAGGCTGGTTTTTAAAAAAAGCTGAAAAAGCTCCTTTTGGGAGCCTAGCCCCCTTTGCATCTACTAGAGTCATTATCTTTAATAGTATTTAGTCCATAGCCCCATGGTGAACGTACATCACTCAGCTTTTAAATCACCTTCAATCAAGATTCGAGACTGCATGGCAGGTTGACAGGCGCAATGCCTTTCTGCTGTATGTGTAAGTCGGATCCCCACTAAAGTTCCTTTTGTGACTTGCTGGTTAAGTCAACACGGCGAGTGGACCGGAGGGTCCGAGGGCTCCCTCCTTTGTTACGCAGGGGACACCCCTGGAAGGCCAGCTCAACGCCCACGGGCACATCTGGGTTTTTCCAGTCCACCATCCCTCTCTTCCAAGGCTGTGGTCCACTGGGGCTTTCCACACCCAGCCACCACCCAGCCTGCTTTCCACCATCCCTTTCCATTTCCAGATTCCATTCTTTCTATATATCCGTCCTCCACCACCCACCATTTCAAGTTCCATGTTTCAATGCCTCCACCGCACCCCTCCAGGCCAGTCCACACCACCACTGAACCACCTGGCCACAGCCCACTGAACCCCCAGTTCCGGACCGGACCCGCCCCCCTCCCCGGCCCCGGCCCTCCACACCCCATCCGCTCGCTCCCCCCCTCACCCCGCGGCCTGCCTTCCCCCAGCCCCTCTCCCTCCCTCCGGGCCTCGCTCCCGCCCCCGCCGGCTCCCCGCGCCCGCCCCGCTCGCCCCCGCGCCCCGGCCCGCACAGACCCCCGCCTTTGTTATGGTGCGAAGTTGGGCTGTGGGTCCGTCTCTTTCACTTCTTGGGTTACAGTGCAGCCGTGTGACGTCCGCTCCACATGACGGGGGCGGGGGCGAGGCACTCCCGGGGGCAGGGGCGGGCGGGCCCTCCCGTGCTTCTCCGCCCCTTCCCGCCCCGCCCACGGCCCTCCTCCTGGCAGCCCAGCAACAAGCGGCCACCGCCCCCACCCCGGGGCGGGCAGGTGAGTCCCCCCGCCCCGACCCGCCCCCAGCCCACACGGCCGCCCCGCGCTCCCGCCCCCGGCCCCTGGCCACGCGAGCCCCAGGACCCTCAGTAGCGCCCCAGCGCCGCTGCAGCTCAGACACACCGAAATAGGAATGATTTAATCCAACGACACCTCCCAGGGCTGCCCAGTCCCGGTTCCGCCAGCTCCTGAGATTGGGGAGGGGCAGAATCAGGTGGAACTCGGATTGGGGGGCGGAAATGGCCCGAGTGGGAGGGAAGGCGCGGGGTCGGATGCTACCTTGTAACCGAGTTAGGTTCCTGCAGAAAGGAAGGACGAAGGTCGTCCACGGACCCTCGGGTGACCTCGGCGCGGCCTGGTGGCCAGGAACACCCGTGCGTGGACGAGGTCCCTTCCGGGGGTCTCCCTGCAGGGGTCTCCAGGGAGGAAGTGGGCACGTGGGTCCTTAACCTCTCCATTGCATCATCCCCATCCCGGTGGGTACAGAAGCGCAGCAACCCCGCGATGCTCCCGGAAGACACCGCGTCTCCAACATTTACACGGAGATGGTGCTCGGCTCAGGTCGGGTCCGTACGCTTCCCGAGGTGCGTACTACGAGAGCCACACACATCACTACCGATATTCCTGGGAAAGTCGGTGCCACAGTAAGTCAGCTGCAAGCATGGGGTGGCCGGTGACGCGCTCTGCCCGTGAATACGCCCATTGTGCAGGGCAGACGCAGCCAGGGCGCAGCGTTCAGGAGGCGGGTGGGCAGCCGAACTTTCACTAGCCACGAGCGCTTCACCTTCTAGAATTTGCCAGGGACTAAGCATCAACTCCCAGTGAGAAAATAAAATGTGAAGTTGGAAGACACATGCTGCCCTTCACTTTTGTACGGAGTTCACATCAGTTTCAGCAATCCGCGTTCTCAGTTCGCTTTGCCCGGGCGAGTGGGCTCCATCACCTGGACCAAAAACGCACCAGGACGCGCCTGCCCGGGGCAACGAGGCCGAAGAAACCGCACGTTTCGAGTCCCCAGTTGCTGAGAAACAATCACAGCCCTCCTCTTTTCTTTCCCTTCTGCAGGTTCCGACCTGAATCCGAAAGTGCTTCTAAATCCCATGCTTCACAGAACGTTCGGAAGGGGAGGCGCTCCGTGGGGGCTGCTGCGTGCCCATCCATGTAGCTGAACCGACTCGAATAAAAGCGTGTCCACGTCTACATCACACATCTGTGTAAATGCAGAAGCCTGCGGATGCGCGGAGCTGGCCAGACTTCACAGAGTGCAGACACATGGGCTCATGCACGCGCGCGCGCTCACACACACTCACACCCCAAATTACCTCCGGGATGGAGAAAGCCGCTGCGGATTGGCCAGCAGAGCCGTCACTCATGCCCAGGGGGCAGGGAGACTTCGCAAAGCTGTTTCCTTTTTTTTTTTTTTTTTTTTTCCTCTGCTCTCCTCCCTACCGTTTCATTTAATGGTAAAACAACAGCAGAGCTCTGAAAGTTAGCCATCTGCGCGGAGTTTGCCTTCTTTAAGGAGGGAGGCGTCAGACGATATCCATTTAAATATATTTTGTACTTCCACAAAGGATGGAAAGGGAAATTAACGAAGGGAGTGGAGGCGGAAAGGGAGCTCCGAGTAAGAAGGAGGGGTCATCCCGCGGGGGGGGAGGGGGCGGGGGCCGAGGGCCAACGCAGGGGAAAGAGTTGTTCTCTACACCGAAAAGGGACTTTGACCTTCCATTGATCTCTCAAAATTAAAAAACGTTTCTTCACAGGTCAGATTGCAAAAAACGCTCGTTCCTAATTTATGAACTCGTCGTTTTGATTTTATTATTTAAGCATGCGCCAGCAATCGTGTTTCCTTAAGAAAGAACTGACCTATTTTTGGCTGGAGATAAACGATCATGTTAACAGATGTTAATCTTGTAATCTGTTTTTCCTGTAAGCACTTTACCTACCCGGGTTTCAGACCTTAAAAATAACATCTTTTCCAAAAAGACCTGACGTCACAATTCACTCCCTGAAAAATCACACTCCCCCTCCGGTTTCTTCCCCTGCAATGATTTCAAAGACATTAAATCTTTTCCACTTTATAAATGCTGATCTGTTCTGCCTCTACTCCCACAGGCTCTTATTTGCATTTCAAATTCCACAGGTTACACCAGTCGCCTTTTCAAAAAATGTAAACCAACAATGAAGCAGCAAATGGCTTTTTGTGCATCTGGATTAAATAAAGCACAGAATGAATATATTTGAAAAGAGGACTGCGCAAGTTGATCTTTGCACACCCAGAGACCCAGTGACTCTTTATCAGCGGAATGAGTAAGACACACAGCCCCCAGAGCTCCCTGTCTGATCCCGGTCTGCTGCGGGAAGCTTATTAACGCTGATAATAGATGGGGCTGACTTACAGACCCACATTTCTCGGATAAAAGGCTGGTTCCCTCTGGTCCCTAATTGCGGGGGTCCACTGGCTTTCCTCACCGCACACAGAAACTGCTGCTTTTAAATACCCCACTCGGCTGCAGTTTAACAAACTTATTCATACAAAGTTTCTTTAAAACTTGAGGCGGTTTAATCTAAATACTGATCGTAACTATTCAGTCTGTTAGTTCTCCCTGGAAATGGCAGCGGAGGCGCCTCCCCCCACCTCCCGCCCAACCACACACACCCCACCGCATTCTTCCTTCATACACCCGGGTTCATCTCGCCACCGAGGCCTCCCCCACCCGCACCCGGCGGGGCACAGCTCCGAGGAGTCCCTGCCCACCCCTCTCCGAGTCGGTGCCAGACCCTCGCCCCCACCCCCACCCCCGCCCGAACTTCCCTTCCAGGACCTCTCACTTCTTTAACGTTAGGGTCACTTAGAAGCTCCCCGCAGACTGGCAAGCAGCCGGGGAGGGGGCCGTAAAAAACAAGGCCACCCCCCCTCCACCCAAATACGTCCCCTAGGCAGCAGCGCGCGGTGCCCACAGGCATCGATCCCATCCGCCAAACCCTTAATAATTGAAGCGGCTCCTCGGGCCCGCAGCCCCATCACCCACCTTCATTAGCCGGAGCGTTTTACTTTAAAGTAAGGCAATTTGCTCTTTGTCTCCTAATGGATGGAGAGCGCATCCGAGCTCCCCTCCTCCCGCGTCGCCTTTGACGAAGTGTACAAAGCCAGAGCCTCTTCCGCGCTCCCACCCCGGCCCCCACCCCGCCCCTCCACTGCGGTAAAAACCACCTCCCGGGCGCTCGCCCCGCCGCCCGAAGTTGCATCTTCCCCTATCCTGGAATTGCAGAGCAGAGCAACTACCCACAGGGAAAGCCAAGTAGCCCTCCCCGCGCCCGGGGGGCCCCTCCCCGGCGCACCCCCCTCCCCGGCGCCTCCCCACCGCCTCCCCACCACCCCCAGCGGCGCACACCAGAGTCCGGGGCACGTCGGGGCTCCGGGCCCCGCGCCCACCGCCCGCCCGCGGCCCCTGCGGCGCAGCCCTCCCCCCGCCCGCGGCCCCTACCTTGGCGGGGAGGCGGCGGGCCTGGGGAGGAGGACGCGCACGCCCCGCGCATCTGAAGGTGAAGCCGAGCGCCCGCGGCGCGGAGCCGAGCGCTGCACTAGACCGACCGCGCCAGCTGCGCCCGGGCGCGGGGGACGCGCGAGGGCGCGCGGGGCCCACCACGCGCCCGGCCCCCTCCCCGCGCCGCCCGCGCGCGCCCTGGACGCGCTCGCCCTGCGGGGGCCCCGGCGCCGGCCGGGCTCGGGGGGCTGCGCGGCACGGAGAGGGGGCCGGGCGCCCACGGCCCGGCACAGGCCGGAGGCTTCCCCCAGCCCGGGAATGGTCTGCCCTGTAGGAAACGCACACTCCACTATTGTCTCATCAGCACAAAGTTCTGCCACACTGCGGGGACAGTCTGGAGGCTTGCAGTGACTCAGACACAGCCAATTCCTCCCCTAATAGCACTGAATCACGATTCCAGCGGCCAGTGGTCGCCCCTCGTCAAGGTCTAAGGCTGCGGCAGCCCCGGCTCCCGGAGGCCGTTTCCGCGCGCACACGCGCATCCACACGTACAGACGTGCTCGGGATGCGGGTCCCGCCGGCGGGCACCTGGGCATTGCGCCCCAGCTGGACTGAAATTGGGACACCCCTTCGGGGGTCCCAGGTGCGTGTGCATTACACACGGCGTAGCGTGTGCGTATCACTCAACTTCCTGGTGAATGCCTCTGGGGGTGTTCAGACGCAGGATCAATACATTGAGTCCTGAATCAAGGGTCACAGAGGTCTCGCTGGAAAGACTTCAAACAGCGGCTCTGCCACATGGCCATTTAAAAATGAAGGGGTTGTTTACTGGTAGCCTTCAAAGTTCAACTCTTATTTTTCTGTTCTTAAAACTTCATTTCTTCACCTCACCTACTCCCCACGGGCAGTAGTTAGTTGTAGTAAGTTGAGTCTGGGACTAGAAATCCCAATTGGACTCCAAAATGCTCTCCTGGTACAGGGCAGGGAGGGCTGGGGTGGGGGAGGGGGGGAGGGGAGGGAGGGCGCGCGGGGGCGGGGGAGGGGAGGGGCGGGTCGGAGCGAGCGAGGGCGAGCGCCCCTTCACCGCCGGTGACGTAGACCCGGGGAGCTGCGGCCTGCGGAGGGGTAACACTAGCTTCTCCCACCAGGCTCCTGGCCATATTGTTCTCCTTCTCCTCGTGATAACTCCGCAGTGGAGGTGGATTCCGTCCAAGACGCCCAACGTGGCTCCGCGCAGCAGTCAGCGCTGCAATCCTGGCGGTTACCTCCGCGGCGGCGTCTCCCTTTGCGCCTCACACGCGCGGCCCGCGGCCCTCCCCAACTTAGGGCGTTTACAAAAGAAACTACTCCAGACGCGCTGCAAAGGGAGGCGCTTGTGCCCGAATGCTGGAGCTCAGCCGCGGGGCCATTCTGCATGTGTGATGTTTTGGGGCGGGGGTGTCGGGGGCGGGGGGCGGGGGGCGTCAGGCAGAAAGACAGGGAGAACCTCTGCGATGAAGGATCCGCGAGTCCTAAAATGTAAGCTCCGTGTGACTGACGATCTGCACTGATTTGGAAAGCAGGCGTGTTAAAGGTCACGGACAATTGTTGCTGGCTTCAGCATGAATGCCTAAGTGGGACGTATTCTTCAACAGTCACATTTAAGTCTGATTCACCGAGAAGTATTGACGTGCCCACCATTCATTTCAGTACACTGTGAAAATGCACAAAGAAAGTATCCCCAAATTCAAATTACAAAGCTATAAATGGCTTGTATACACATATTACATGTAGGTAGTAACAAAGATTAAAAATTGAAGACTTGACACTTTAATAGCTTTTTGGTAGGATTTTGGAATGAATATAAGTCAGTGCTATAGACCTACATTCATCTGCATTCTTGGGTCTATTTAAAAGTACAATCTTGCACTAATAATTTCCATGTGTTGAAAATGGACAAGGTAGATCATTGAATGGTGATCAAGACTTCCAAACCCCTCCACATAAAACTGTAAAATGTTCATGACTTGCTTCCTTTTTGTAGCCGGTTTAGGGCCCTGTCTTAAGTCACCCACGTGTGATTTCACTCAGGGCATTGTCTGTCTACAATAATATTGTGCTTTTAAACGATTTCCTTTCTTACACATTTATCTACAACGCATGTGAAATCTGAGAGCGTACTTTGATGGATGAGCAAGAGTTAAGTCCTGGTGTCTGGTGTGGCAGACCTAGAAAATGGCAGCTGGAGAGCCAGCATCATTTTGTTACAACTGAAACGTGTTCACATTGATTGTACACAAGTCACTGGTGGTTGTTCATTTGTCAATGCACTATTCCTAGCTCACTCCACACACACAAAAAAAAGGTGTAAAAATCAAATGTTTAATACAAGTTTCCATACTATTCCTGTAACCATATTTAGCGTTGCCAACATTTCAACTGTCTTAATGGCTTCAAACTCTTAAAGTAACCGTTAGGCAGTAAGGACACTGCCCTTGGAATGGCCCAGGAGAGCTTCTCCTCTTTTGAAATGTTTAAGTAAATTATACTATTTGGATGGAGCAAAGTCAGCAGTATTAACGGTTGAATATTAATGGTTGATTTTGGCTACTTGTTTTCTTTTAGTGATATGTGATATTTTACACATGTATGGAGCACATGTATTTGCTACAAGCGTAGAATATGTAATGATTAAGTTGGGGTGCTTAGGGTACTCATCACCTGGGGTATTTATTGTTTCTATGCGTTGGGAACATTTCAAGTTCTGTGTTCTATCTATTTTGAAATACACAATCCATTGTTATTAATTGTAGTCCCTCTAGTCTGCTACCAAATATTAGAACTACTCATTCTATCTAACTGTATGTTTATACCCATTCACCAACTTCTTCATTTCCCCCTCCCACCCTCTGTAATTTTATAACAGACAATAATTTTGGTTAATGAAATAAATGGGGGAAAAAAGCATTTTCCCTTGCTATTGTCTAATGAATTATTTGTTCAGCCTTTGGGATTCCACTCCTTTCAACGTGTGATGAAATGGTGTTCAATGGTTATGGAGTGATTGAGCACATTTATGTTAGAAAAGTTCTTGAGGACTTCCATTATAAAAAATAGCTCAGAGTAAAAACCAAAAAGAACTCCGCCCACCGCAAAAAAAAAAAAAAAAAAAAAAACAAGGCCTTGAGTGCGTAAAAGCTGGAAGTGAAACTGCCTATACTATAGCATAAAATCTAAGACAAACTAAAAAATATGTATTAAATATTCATGCTCAAAAATTTAAGTGCTCTGATTAGACAGTTGGGTGTGCTACTCATTAGTAAATAATATTAATCCTATCTTTGTGTAAATTTATTAGGATTGTCTAAATAATTATATTATGCAACTAAGTCAAGGAGTAATCTTTTGTTTTCTGAACTAAAATTTAGAGATTTCAGAGTGGATTAGAGATAAATTTGATTTAAATTATCAAGAAGTATTCCTAGGTAAAGACTGTTGTAGGAGTACAGCTGTTCACTCCCTTTGTATTGTTTGGAATGGGTAACTATTTTGTGTATGAATGGAAATTGGCTGTTTATTTAATCACTGATGCTTTCAAAAATATTACACTAATCCTAATGTGTTGGGTTTTTATTTTCCCTAAAATCTTTCCTTTTCATGGAACTAAAAAATTCAGAGAATGCACTGCATTTGGACACGGAGGAGGGAAGAAACAGCCCTTCCGCCCCGGTGTATCGATACAGAATTTAACATAGGATAATCCCCTTCGTGGATGGTGTGGCAAAATTATGATTATATTTTAAATAGAGTCTTCTATAAAGACTGCTTGAATCTAAAGTTAACAGAATATTTTAAATCTTAATTTAGGAAACTATCTCAGTTCTTGTACACATGTCTTAAAAACACACACGCACACAGAAGAAATCACTTCTAATGTGATCTACACCCAGAGTCTTCTGTGTTTGCCCTAAGATAGCTTCTTACCGAGCTTTCTCTTGTGGGGTCTTTTATTTACAGGATAATTTGAGGTCAAACTGACGGTGACTTAGGTTTAATCATGGTTGAGACTTGCACGTTGCTTGAAACACTTTTGTGAAAAATTTGTTCCTCCCTCTTCTGTATTCAGGTGTAAGGATGCCTTCAACAGGTTCTATGCCTGAATTTTTAGTTTGCTGAATAATCCACAAAGCATCACCTCAAGATTGGATGCAAAATGCACCCGTGTGTGGGACAGAGAACGCCTTACTCATTTTCCCAGTAGCAGAAATCTTAAGAACTTTCCCATGGAACCAGCATTGTTAACAATCTGTCCTTGTTTTCCACACGGGAAAAAAAAAAAAAAAAAAAAAAAAAACCTTGCTGACCCACACACTATTGTTATCGCAACATAGATTTTCCTCTTACTGATTTTTGTGCATATATTTTGAATAATGATAAAGACGACATTGACAAATACAAATCTTGGATCACAGAGTTAGGGTATTTTTGCAATGGCGGCGAAAGCACTGTAGAAAATGTACTAGCAGTTCAAGCAAGGCAGTCACATTTTCTCACCATTTGCAGTTTTTGGTAACTCCATCAGGACTTCACAGCAGGTAGACGACCCTCAAATCTGTTCTTAATTTCAACTTAAGTAAAAGACTCTCAGCAACAGCTGGCTTCACAATTGCTGATACAGAATTCCACAGATGTGGTTGAGAACGGTTTGAAGAATAAAAGGAACTAGGCCACAGACCAGAATTCATTTAAGGAAAGACAAATTCAATCAAGATTCCTCTTTTGAAAGATTGCCCATGTTACGGAAGAGAGGGACTTGTTTTTCTTATTACCTTTTCTGATAATCCTACAGTATGTTAATTACTTAGCAGACAGGTTGTGACCTGTTAACACCACACTTTCTTACAACAGCAAAACCACTGACTTTCTCTGCCCCCAAAGCTCATTATGGCTCACCATGCATAACTGATTACATGTGCATGTTTATGCAAACTTTGCTAACGGAACTGAAAATGAAATAAGGGAACCAGCAATACCTCCTTCGCTGTGGGCAGGCTAGGTACACTTGTAATGAAACTGAGTAGGGAAGACCTTTGCGTGAGATCTCATTTGACACATGCATGATACAGTTCGAAGGAAAGCCGACTTGGCATTCAGGGGTTCGCTGGTGTAAGAAACAGAACCAAAAGAAAAGAAGTGGTCAGCATATGAATGAGTTGTCATAATTAAGGAATAAAGACATTTTGTTGATGGAGAGGTCAGCCACAATTTTGGCGGGGGTTGGGGGGGGACTTTTTAATACACATAATATAAAATTAACCATTGTAGCCTTTTTTGTTTTGTTTTTGTTTTTGAGACGGAGTCTCCCTCTGTCGCCAGGTTGCCAGGTTGCCAGGTTTTTTGAGACGGAGTCTCGCTCTGTCACCAGGCTGGAGTGCAATGCAGTGGTGCGATCTCGGCTCACTGCAACCTCCGCCTCCCGAATTCAAGCGATTCTCCTGTCTCAGCCTTCCGAGTAGCTGGGACTACAGGCGTGTGCCTCCATGCCCAGCTAATTTTTAGTATAGTGTCCTCAAGCTCATCCATGCTGTAGCATGTAGCTGGGTATAATTTTGCCTATCTTAAAGACACATAGACTGTACACGCAGGAGATAACTTTTAGAAAAAACTGATTAATAGAGTGACTATAGGCTGGACGCAGTGGCTCACACCTATAATCCCAGCACTTTGGAAGGCCGAGGCAGGCGGATCATGAGGTCAGGAGATCGAGACCATCCTGGCTAACACGGTGAAACTCCGTATCTACTAAAAATACATAAAATTAGCCGGGCGTGGTGGCGGGCGCCTGTGGTCCCAGCTACTCGGGAGGCTGAGGCAGGAGAATGGCTTGAACCCGGGAGGGGGAGCTTGCAGTGAGCCAAGATCGCGCCACTGTACTCAAGCCTGAGTGACAGGGCAAGACCCCATCTCTAAATAAATAAATAAATAAATAAATAAATAAATAAAATAAGAGTGACCATAATTTCACCAAAAACAATTCTCAAGAATTTTTCTTCTGTTACCTAAAATGACTGATTTCCTTATTTGGCTGTCTTTGTCTTTTCTCACCTTGTAAGCTTCAAAAGCAATATGACAGAAAGCCTTACCGCCTTCCCAAATTGAAACTGTAACAACATGAAGCCACCCTATGGCCAAATTGGTGTTACATTCTTTCTGGTTAGTATTTTCAGAGCTTATTTACGACTTACAAGCAGATGACTTTAAGGAAAAAAAAGAAAGGAGGGGCCGGGCACAGTGGCTCACACCTGTAATCCCAACACTTTGGGAGGCCGAGGTGGGTGGATCACCTGAGGTCAGGAGTTCGAGACCATCCTGGCCAACACTGTGAAACCCCATCTCTACCAAAATACAAAAATTAGCCAGGCGTGGTGGCAGGCACCTGTAGTCCCAGCTACTTGGGAGGCTGAGGCAGGAGAATTGCTTGAACCAGGGAGACGGAGGTTGCAGTGAGCGAGATCACACCACTGCACTCCAGCCTGGATGACAGAGCAAGGCTCCATCTCAAAAAAAAAAAAAAAAAAAAAGGAGGAGGAAAGATGTAACGCCCAGGCATACTAAAAATCAGAAAACCAAAATTATAATCAATACAAAGAAACAGAATGGTTGACAGGTCAGGCACTTGAGATGGGTTCATGAACGTGGCCGAGCGCTAACACACCCCCAAGCTTCCTGGCCCTAAGGAAAAACCTTCATTAAGAAAATTTATCTTTGTGGGGACTGAACTAGGACAGGTGTGGGTCTCTGGGCATGACTGAAGCATTCCATTTTAGAATAGATGGAGGTGTTTTGGTGTGCCTCAAACAGATGTTAAATCAATGACATTAAGTTAAACTTGGGGGATCAAAATGGAATTTTTGTAAAGAGACAAATAGTTTGATCACGCTAATTGAGTAAATTGTACAGATTCTCACGCTTTTGTGCACTTTTTTTCTTTTTTTTTTTTTTTTTTTTTTTTGAGGCGGGTCTTGCTCTGTAAGCCCCAGGCACTGAGTGCAGTAACCAGATCTCAGCTCACTGCAGCTCTCTACCTCCCGGGTTCACCGCCATTCTCCTGCCTCAGCCTCCTGGCACTGGGACTACAGCGCCTGTCACCTGCGTCGACAGTTTTTGTATTTTTAGTGAAGGCAGGGTTTCACCATGTTAGCCAGGATGGTCTCGATCTCTGACTGTAGTGATCCACCGTCTTCGGCCTCCCAAAGTGCTGGGATTACAGGCTTCAGCCACCGCGCCCGGCCGCACTTTTGTTTTTCATGGCAGCATTGTAGTGACAAAAGGAAAATGTGAGGAAGTGATACGAGACGGCTAAGACATTTTATACACTGAAAATCTAAAAAAAGCATTTCAGGCAGGCAGTCATCAGTTACAAAATGACAAAAGTTTAAGAAACTTCCACATCTTAATTTTTCACATCTGTGCATTTACTTATTTATTCCACATTTACTATGTAAGCCAGGCACTACATCAAGTGCTCATTTTAAAAGCAGTATGTATTACGTGCTTATTATGGAGGGAATCTTCCTAAGAGCTTACATTTTATGTCACTTAATATATCACAATAACCCATGAGGTAGGTGCCACTATTGTCCCATTTGGCAGATGCTGAAGGAGAGACCCAGAGTTCACAGCCCCGCCCACCTCACAGAGCTGGCGAACGTCAGCCATGGATTTAGAAACAGCCTTGACCATGACGCCAACCCATACATCCACCTAGACTGGGCTGTACGCAGCCGAGACACCACAGCCCTGGCTATTTTAAAGATAATTTTATAGATGGACAGAGCCAAATACGTGTTTTCTCACAATGTTTAGGAACTTGTCACACACTCTCATGTCCAGTTCTCGTTCTGCTTATTGGTCATTTGCACTTGTGTAAGCTACGCAACTTCTGGTTCTGTTTATGTCATCAGGCACTTTGGCATTTGCCACATCACGGAGTGTTGTTAGTCTTCCACACACCTAATATGTTACATATTTGTGCAAGAATACCTACTCACTAGCTGGTGGAGACAGAATCTCCATGAAAATGTTTCATTTGGTTTCTCAAAGGAGTGGAGCTGGCTTTTAAAAATATATAAGATACAAAAGCAAAGCTTCAGCAGTGGGAGGAACGAGGTCAGGAATAATAAGAGTGGAAAAACAGAAAAATCAGGATCAATTTCAGCTCAATCAGTCTTAACACCAGCACACGTGGATACATGTCTAGTCACCCTTTGAATTGTCAGAAGCGGCAGAATTTTCCCCTGAGCTTCCTAGTACCCAAAGCAAAGAGGAAAGCACTATCTTTACAAGATTTGTGCTGTCTGTGAAACGAGAGTGTAACAGACTGTGTTCACAACCATAGTGTCACCAAATAAATTCTGAGAGTGTGCCGCACAATGATTTGGAGACAAAAACTATCAACCCATAATGTAATGAGAATTTATAGCAATTACTTTATCTGCAAAGTGAGAATCACACAGAGTTATTTTTAATGAGAAAAATTTAAATGTGAAAATCACTTAAAACTGTTTTCGTACTATACTATATGAGCAAATGTAAGTTATTTTCTTAATAGCACAGGTCCCCTTCCCAAACAGCTGTTGATGTAATCAATAGCATAAAACTATATGTTAATTTAAGATGTTTTAAAGTATCTGAAGGCATAAAAAAGTTATCTCTGTGCTAATACTCTTGAAATGGAAGTCATTTCTAGAACCGTTCCTTTCTCCCGCAGATTTTAAAATTGTGTTTGTTTTCAGAATGTCCTTGGTATGGTCATGCCTAGCGGAATCTGAGATTCACACCTCAAAGTGTGAATGTTTACAAACTGTTTTCACTCAAGACCCAGTCATGCTCTTCCCCTGTGACTGCAGCCTGCCTCCTCCTCCCAAGGCACCCTGTCTACTCCGAGGCAGGGCCCCTGTAGGCCAGTGCTTGGGTTTCAACAGACATGAGCCCAGAGGCTTCCTGGTACAGAACTCGTCAGCACTTTGCTTTTTCCCCGTTAAATTCCAAAGCCCTGCACCTCTGGAAGTGAGCGGGAGGCCTCTGGACAGGCTCCTTGGTGTGCAGAAACTTCTGGGGTGTGGACTTCAAGGCATTTGAGTGAGATGCAGCGTGTGCAGGACCTGGATGGGCAGTCTCACTTCTTTATTTCCTACAGCTTAAGCCCTTTGGCTTCTAGAAAGCCTTTCTTTAAAATAAATACAGAAAAGATGTGTTACATTGTGAGTTACAATACAATACAATCATCCATTAAGTACCAAACTCTGTTCAAACAAAGTTCATGGATGGACTGACAAATTTACAAAAGCAAGGAAATCCAAAGAGGAGGGGCTGCCACTCACCCCGGGATCTCCCTGTAGCGCTGGGCAGGCTGTTTGGGAAAGTGGGCCAACAGAAAGAGCTGCAGGACCGTTGTTTTTCTTCTTCCCTCTCGTTCGATTCTGAGTTCTAACACCTCGGTAAATTCAGGGTATTAGCAAAAGTGAAAAGGAATCCTTAAGCACAGCTAATTTTCTATACGTTTCTTTATTTCCAGAAAATCAATTACCCCATCCTTACATGGTGGGGAAAACAATATTCCACCGCCCCACCCCTCCCCCACATCTCACCACCCCCCCCCCCCCCCCCATCTCAATTTTTTTTTTTTTTTTGAACTTGCAATCGAGCTTATCCGGTTTTTTTATATTGGGGCTTCGCCTCAATGGAGCAGAGAAGAAATTTTAGGCAAACTAATAATAAACTTCTATAAGAAAATTCTACGTCTTGTATTCTTTAGGAAATCTTCTTTGATAATACGATTTTACCAATATTTCCACTTGTAGAAAACATTTCTTTGGAGCAATACAAAAAGTCTAATAAAAAGGCCATATTTGTGAAGTATTATATAGACAATTGCTAAACTATTCTCACCTTTTCAATGCTAGGAAATTTCATCTTATTTTTAAATACAATAGTGTGCACACATACTCCTATATTAAAACCTTTGATGAAACTTTGTTTCAAATTACCAATGCCACAAAAAGAACTTCAAAAACTGAAGTTGGCTTTGTAAGGACCCGTAACAATATTATTTTCATTTTATATAATGTCCTTCTTTCCCACCATGAGACGTTATTGTGCAATATTACGTCACCCTTCCTTGTTGTCCAAAATTGCAAGGCAGTTTAATAGTGGGAATATCCTATTCATTTCAGTACCCCTTTGCTCTTGACGAACCTAGGCAGAGAATAAAGCTGATACTGCTCATCCATATAACGGGACTGGAAAAGGCCTGGTTATCTAGCGTGCTAAAAAATATATATAGAGAGAAACCAAGTAAAAAACAAATTCTGATTGAAAATGTTTAAAATACTGCACCAAAAAGTGATTTCCAAAATGCGATGTCCACATAAGGACAGAGTTATACATCTACACAATTGTTTCTCTCTTTCATGTATGAAGATGCCCATTTTCAAAGATAATATGCAGACAGTGCCATAGATGTGAAGGTGGGAACAATAAATTATCAATGATTATTTACAAGACAAAAAAAAAATGAGTGATAAATTTTTGAAATGTCTAATCTTCCAGCGACCGGAGTAGTGGTGTTTGTGAGTTTATGTGTCCTCATACCTGCTGTGCAGAACAGGTGACCACAATATTCCTTCTGAAATAGCAAAGGAGGGTCTATTTTATGGACTCATAATAATCACATGTGCTATTCTGAAGTGTTTTCTCATTCATTCTCTTTAACTCTGCTCACAACAGCAAAACGGAATGGTTCAGAATTATTCACACCATTTACAAGTTTAAAACTCACGGCAAAGTTCTGTTTCTCACATGTCACAGTCAATTGGTTTTGAATGGTTTTGAATCCATACATGTTTTTAAAAATTATGTCTCAGCATATAGTTCTTAAAATCTATCTTCCCCCACGATGTACTATAAGCAGCTTTCCTACAGGCTTTATGAGCTTCACCCTGCTGTATGATGAAATCAAGGCAGAACAGTGTCTTCAGCAATGATGCATAATTTCTAAACCCCCGATATAATGGACACTGAGAAATTTTAGTAAGAATGATGATTCTCTAACCAAGATTTTCTTGTGAAACGTATCAGTGATAAACTGCAAATCTGTGACAATTCCTGGATGGACTCATCTTAATCGACCAACGTCAATTGCATGCATGATTATAACTTTAACAGTCTCCAAATAATGAATCATGCTAAACAATATTTAAGAGGCTAAGGGAACACAAGGAACATTGTGCGTAGTGCCAGTAAAACCACCAGTCATATAACCTAGTGTTAATTTTGATATGGTCATGGCACTTGGCATTATCACAATGATAATATTAGACACATAAGATGAGCAGAGAACCAGTTGTTCATTCATTCAACGGATATGAGTATTTGTTGAATTCACATTTCCTGCGAGTCGTGGCGCTAGGCCCGAGTCTTCTTCAGTGCAGACAGTGTCTCAGCCCGCAAGAAGTTTACCAGGCCTGCATAGATTTTGTACTAGGCCAGGGGACTTTGCCAAGCATTGGATTCTGACTGGAACCCCAGGCACAGGTCCCACAGCACTGTCCCTGCCCCTGTCCTATTGGCTGAAATATCTGCTGTGGACCCTGTGGGTCGCTCCTTCCTCCATTCTGCATGGTGTCCACTGTGCATGGCCAATGGCTGCAGGAATGTGGACTAAAGTCCCAGCCTGCAAAAGGAGGAGGCAAGATTGATCTAAGCCAATGCGGTGTCCCAGCCCTGGACTCCCAGCCCTTGCCCTGCCGGCATCTGGAGTAGATACGTCCACATGATGTAATTATGGCAATGGGACAGCAGGGAGAATTGGCTGGGGTGGGACAGGGGGCTTCTAGCAAGGGGTCTTCTTGTGGAGAAAAGGAATCCCACATGGGGAAATGGTGACTGGCTAGTCCTGGGGCGGGTCACCAGGAGTAGCAGTAATGTGGGAGCAGGACGCCAGTGGCTGTGCCACCCCAGGGGAGAGGGGAGCCCGGGGAGCCAGCCAGGAGGCAGAGGGAAAAGAGGGGAGGAAAATGTGGTTCTGAAGCCACCAATGTCACCCAGCTTGGAACAGAAAACCTCCATTGGACTTTAACGAATTTTCCTTATTGTTTTAGCCATTTTATTCATGGATTTCCATTTCTTTTCTTTGAAAACAACCTAAACCTGTGCTGAAATGGTGGTTTGCTTTGCTCTCTTCCTCACCAGTCTGTGAACCCAGTGAGTGGCAGGGACAGTGCAGGCGGAGAGGGCAGTGTGCGATGGTCAGAGGGAGCCGAGGTCAGATCACCGAGGAGCTAGGGCTGACAGTGAAGAGGCAACACGGCCGGAAGCATGGCCAGTGGCCACAGATGGCCTCTGAGCAAGAGAAGACACAGACAGATGTGTTTTTAAAGATTGCTCTGTCCTTTGAAACAGATATGTTGTAACAATTGCTTTCTCCTCTCACTGAGGAGGAGGGTGTGGTGGCAGAGAGTCAGGAAGTCAGATAATCAACCTGCAGATTAAAATCCTGAGTTGTCTCACGGACAGGTGGAGAAAAGGCTGTGTCTCTGGAGGAGACTGGGGAGGCACAAGGAAGAGACGCTGGGAATCAGGGAGGTCGAGAGAGACGCTCATCGGGAGACCTGACTCTTACCGCCTTTTCCTCGAAGACCTTGGAAGACATGCCCACGAGTGTCAGATGCCACAGACGGGGCAGTTGGGGAGTGGACAGTGGCGCTTCTGTTCAATTCACCAAGGACATGGCAGGGGCTGCAGGCGAGTAGCTTCAAAGGGAGCTTCAAACACAGCAGCCACCAGAGCCCTGCCATGGAGAAAGCGGGTGGTGGGGTCACGGACCCTCAGAGCTATACTTCCAAGGGTCTTGGGATGATGGACTTCTGTCTCCTATCATGGTTGTTTTAAGATGGGAGAGACGGGAGCATCTTGAACACAGACGCAAAGGCATCAGCAGAGATGAAGAAGACGGATGATTTTAGAGAACGAAGACAGCACTGCAGACGGTAGCGAGACCCCTGGATCCCCACACTCAGCTCTTCTTGCTCCTCCTTGGCGGAGCCACTTGACTGACCACAGTGTGCAAAACACTATGACTCATGGGGCGAGGAGCCGATGTCGCTCCCATGAGTGAGTTTTCAGAGAGCACTGGCCAGTGTTTGGGTGAGCCAGGCTCCCCCGCCATGAGCAGGTGTCTCCTCCGTTCATAGGATCCTTCCTTGAAAGGCCCGTTCTGAACACTGTGGAAGCAGAAGTGAACTTGCCCTTGCTCTGCTGCAGGGACCTGTCCTAGCAACCATCCTTCTGTCCTTGCAGGCCTGAGACTGGTCTGCATGCCATTCCAGACACTAGCGGCCCCTCCATACCTGCCGCCTGGAGGAGGGAAACCCCCTCAAGGTGCAGGATTGCAACAGTTTCCTTTCCTTTGGCCAAGTATTGTTTGAGCAACCTCAGGGCCTAGAGTTCTTCTGAACTCCAGACTAGAGGAAACTGGGAATAACTTATATATTTAAAAAAAAGAAAACAGATAGAAAAAACCAGTAGTGAGGAAACAAACCAGGAAAACATATTGCCCCATTTAAATAGGTGTTGGCTGTGAAAATAGAATCATAACTATTTAGGATGGCAATCCCCCACAGTCTGAAAACAAGAAGAGAAAGAAAAGACACAATAAGATTTTTTATCTTTGTTGGATGGAAAACAGGAAAAGTTTGTTAATACTGGACATTGACAGAAAATCCGAATATATGAGTTTAAAAATTATGAGTAACAGCTAGGAAAAATAAGAAGAAAAGTTTGTTAAAAACTTGAAGGAAGCATGGCAAATAGAAGCGTTGCAGAATAAGTTAAAGCACATTGGTGATAAATGAGAAGGCTCTAAGACTGGCTTTAAAATCTAGTTATATGCTCTGCACGAGAGACAACCCTGAAACAAAACAAGAAGGGTGAATACGAAAGGAGAGACACCAGGCAATATTAACAAATACAAAGAAAACGTAATAGTATAAACCACAGGCAAAACAGAATTCGTGATGAAAAGAAGTAAGACAGCTCATGTTGATGAAATTAAAAGAAGATTAAAGTTATGTCCATTTATTTAGCTAATATTATAGCTTCAAAGCATGTAGAGACCAGGCACCATGGCTTAACCTGTAATCCCAGCACTTTGTGAGGCCAAGTGGGGTGGATCGGTTGAGCCCAGGAGTTCAAGACCAGCCTGGGCAATGTGGCAAAATCCCAAAAAATATAAAAAATATAAAACTTAGCTAGGCATGGTGGCACGTGCCTGTGGTCCCAGCTACTTGAGAAGCTAAGGCGGGAGGATCACCCTGGGAGTTTGAGGCTGCAGTAAGCCGTGATCACACCACCACACGCCAGCTTAGGCAACAGAATGAAACCTGTCTCAAAAAACCCCAAAACAAAACCATATAAAGCTAATAAATATCAAGAAAAAAGTGGACAAATCATCAATTATATTAATGGACTTTCACATCTAACAGAAATAATGGATCAAGTATGCAAAAATAGGTGGGAATAACAATGAGTAAGCTTCAGCTAATAAGACACAGAATACTATTGCTAATGAAGAGAGAATACAGCCTCCTTGCAAATACTTATGAAGCAGTTACTTAAATGAAGACCCTGAGAACTTACTGACAAATTCCCAGGTGCAGAAACCGTGAAGGCATTGTTCTAAACCACAAGACAAATAACTAGGAATTAACAATAAGAAAATAGCAAACCTTTCACTAAAAAGAGAGTAATTAAAAAATTGATGCCCTGAACCTGAAATAAAAAGTGGAAAGAAAAAAACAGAGCAAAAACTTAAAATACCTTACTTTTGAAAATACCTATTTACCCACAAATTTAAAGATTTTAAGAGGAAAAAAAATGATCAGAAATTAGAAAGTATTTAGAGAAAAAATAAATGAGGGATCTAGGTATCAAATATATGGGGTCTGCCAAAGCAAAACCCAGAAAAGTCTTCAACAAAAATTCATTATAAAATTCATGAATGAGGGTTTCAACTCAGGAAGTTAATCACAGAAGTTGATGTCAACAGAAGTTATCAACAGTTATCCACATTTATTTTCTTTCTTTTTTTTTTTTTTTTTTTTTTTTTTGAGACGGAGTCTCGCTGTGCTCCCAGGCTGGAGTGCAGGGGCGTGATCTCGGCTCACTGCAAGCTCCGCCTCCCGGGTTCACGCCATTCTCCCGCTTCAGCCTCCCAAGTAGCTGAGACTACAGGCGCCCGCCACCTCGCCCAGCTAGTTTTTTGTATTTTTAGTAGAGACGGGGTTTCACCGTGTTAGCCAGGATAGTCTCGATCTCCTGACCTCGTGATCCACCCGCCTCAGCCTCCCAAAGTGCTGGGATTACAGGCTTGAGCCACCGCGCCTGGCCACATTTATTTTCAAACACAATTTAATGAAATAAATAGAAATAATAATCATTCAGTTGAACAATAAAATCTAAAGCTATTTATTTTAATAAGTAAATTATCAGATAAACTTTGCCAAGTCTAAACAATTGAACAAAATAGAATAAACATAATAAATCAGTAGGAATAAATAATACAAAAATATTTTTATATTATAAAAGAATAACGAATTTATACCAATACACTTAAAAACAAATGTTTCTAAAATTATTTTAAGAAATATAAACTACTGGCTGGGCGTGGTGGCTCATGCCTATAATCCCAGCACTTTGGGAGGCCAAGGCGGGTGGATCACGAGGTCAGGAAATCGAGACCATCTCGGCCAACATAGTGAAACCCAGTCTCTACCAAAACACAAAAAATTAGCTGGGTGTGGTGGTGCATGCCTGTAATCCCAGCTACTTGGGAGGCTGAGGCAGGGGAATCACTTGAACCCGGGAGGTAGAGGTTGCAGTGAGCTGAGATCGTGCCACTGCACTCCAGCCTGGCGACAGAGCAAGACTCCATCAAAGGAAGGAAGAAAGGAAGGAAGGAGGGAGGGAAAGAAGGAAGGAACGAAGGAAAGGAAGGAAAGGAAGGAAGATAAACTACCAAAATTGACTTGAAGAATAAGGCTGGGCTCAGTGGCTCACACTTGTCATCCCAGCACTTTGGGAGGCTGAGGCGAGTTGATCACTTGAGGTCAGGAGTTCAAGAGACCAGCCTGGCCAACATGCTAAAACCCCATCTCTACTAAAATACAAAAATTAGCTGGGTGTGGTAGTGGATGCCTATAATCCCAGCTACTCAGGAGGCTGAGGCCGGGAGAATCACTTGAACCTGGGAGTCAGAGGTTGCAGTGAGCCGAGATAGCGCCACTGCGCTCCAGCCTGGGCGACAGAGCAAGACTACATCTTAAAAAAAAAAAAAAAAGGCCTGGCGCAGTGGCTCAAGCCTGTAATCCCAGCACTTTGGGAGGCCAAGGCGGGTGGATCATGAGGTCAGGAGATCGAGACCACCCTGGCTAACATGGTGAAACCCCGTCTCTACTAAAAATACAAAAAAAATTAGCCAGGCATGGTGGCGGGCGCCTGTAGTCCCAGCTACTCGGGAGGCTGAGGCAGGAGAAAGGTGTGAACCTGGGAGGTGGAGCTTGCAGTGAGCCAAGATCGCGCCACTGCACTCCAGCCTGGACGACAGAGCCAGACTCCGTCTCAAAAAAAAAAAAAAAGATAATAATAATAATGACCTTAAGTAAACCAATAATTATGGGAAAAAAATTGAAAATCTAGTTAGGTCTGGCCAGGCATGGTGGCTCAAGCCTGTAATCCCAGCACTTTGGGAGGCTGAGGTGGGTGCATCATTTGAGGTCAGGAGTTTGACACCAGCCTGGCCAACATGGTGAAACCCCACCTCTACTAAAAATACAAAAATTAGCCGGGTGTGGTGATATGCACCTGTAGTCCCATCTAGTTGGGAGGCTGAGGCAGGAGAATCAATCACTTGAACCAGGGAGGCAGAGATTGCAGTGAGGAAAGATCGTGCCATTGCACTCCAGCCTGGGTGACAAGAGTGAGACTCTGTCTCTCAAGAAAAGAAAAAAAGGCCGGGCGCGGTGGCTCAAGCCTGTAATCCCAGCACTTTGGGAGGCCGAGACGGGCGGATCACGAGGTCAGGAGATCGAGACCATCCTGGCTAACCCGGTGAAACCCCGTCTCTACTAAAAAATACAAAAAACTAGCCGGGCGAGGTGGTGGGCGCCTGTAATCCCAGCTACTTGGGAGGCTGAGGCAGGAGAATGGCGTAAACCCGGGAGGCGGAGCTTGCAGTGAGCTGAGATCCGGCCACTGCACTCTAGCCTGGGCGACAGAGCGAGACTCCGTCTCAAAAAAAAAAAAAAAAAAAAAAAAAAAGAAAAGAAAAAAAAAGAAAACATAGTTAGGTCCTGAATTTCAAAAGACACCAGATTAAATGATTGTATGCAGTTGGATAATTTAAACTTTTTTAAATTATAGAAATAATACATGCCCATTTTAATTAATGCAAACATACGTAAGTAAAAGCATTCCTCAGAAACGTAATGCAAACATACGTAATTAATTAATGCAAACATACGTAAGTAAAAGCATACCTCATCTCTGGACCATCCTAATAAGGCAAATATCAAAATAAAATGAATCACGCAAATGTTTTTAGTTCCCAGTGCATATAAAGTTATGTTTACACTATAGTGTAGTCTATTAAGTATGCAATAGCATAGTGTCTGAAAAACTAATGTACATATTTTAATTAAAAATTACTTTGTTACTAAAAAGTGCTAACAATCATCTGAACTTTCAGTGAGTCATGATCTTTTTGCTGGTAGAGAGTCTTGCCTGGAGGCTGACGGCAGCTGACTGATCAGGGTGGCAGTTGCCGAAGGTTGGGATGGCTGTGACAATTTCTTAAAATAAGACAACAATGAAGTTTGCCACATAAATTGACTCTTCCTTTCGTGAAGGACTTCTCTGTAGCATGCAATGCTGTTTGATAGTATTTTACCCACCTAGAACTACTTTCAAAATTAAGTCAATTTTCTCAAACTCTGACCCAGCTTTATCAACTAAGTTTCTGGAATATTCTAAATCCTTTGTTGTTATTTCAACAATTTCATGGCATCTTCAGCAGAAGTAGATTCCATCTCAAGAAATCATCTTCTTTGTTCATTCAAAAGAAGCAACTCCTTATCTGTTTAATTTATACCATGAGATGGCAGCAATTCCGTCCCAGCTTCAGGTTCCACTTCTCATTGGGGTTCTCTCGTTATTTCTACCATGTCTGTAGTTACTTCCTCCACTGAAGTCTTGAACCTGAAGTTAATTCCCACCCTCCAAGTCATGCATGAGGGTGGGAATTAACTTCTTCCAAACTTCTGTTAATATTTTGACCTCCTTCCATGAATCACGAGTATTCTAGAATGGGGAATCCTTTCCAGAAGGTTTTCAAATTACCTTGCCCAAATCCATCAGATATATTACTATCAATGGCAGCTATGGCCTTATGTATTTCTTTCTTTTTTTTTTCTGAGACGGAGTATCGCTCTGTCGCCCAGGCTGGAGTGCAGTGGCGTGATCTCTGCTCACCGCAAGCTGCGTCTCCTGGGTTCCCACCATTCTCCTGCCTCAGCCTCCCGAGTAGCTGGAACCACAGGCACCCGCCACCACACCCAGATAATTTTTTGTATTTTTAGTAGAGACGGGGTTTCACCATGTTAGCCAGGATGGTCTTGATCTCCTGACCTTGTGATCCGTCTGCCTTGGCCTCCCAAAGTGCTGGGATTACAGGCGTGAGCCACCACACCTGGCCCCCAGAATGTATTTCTTAAATAACAAGAATTGAAAGTTGAAATTACTCCTTGATCCATGAGCTACAGAATGAATGCATGTCAGCAGGCATGAGAACAACATTAGTCTCTTTGTACATCACCATCAGAGCTCTTTGGTGACCAGGTACATTGTCAATGAACAGTAATATATTGAAATAAATCTTTTTTTCTGAGCGGTAAATCTTAACAGTGGGCTTAAAATATTCAGTAAATGATACTGTAAACAGATGTGCTGTCATCCAGGCTTTGTTGTTCCATTTCTAGAGCACAGGCACAGTAGATTTCCCATGGTTCTTAGGGGCCCTAGGGTTTTCAGGATGGTAAATGAGCACTGGCTTCAACTGAAAGTCAGCAGCTGCATTGGCCCTACTAAGAGAGTCAGCCTGTCCTTCAAAGCTTTGATGCCAGGTATTGACTTCTCCTCTTTAGCTATGAATGTCCCACATGGCATCTTTCTTCTTTTCCTTCTTTTCTTTTTTTTGTCACCCAGGCTGGAGTGCAGTGGCGCGATCTCTGCTCACTGCAAGCTCCACCTCCCAGGTTCATGCCATTCTCCTGCCTCAGCCTCCCAAGTAGCTGGGACTACAGGCGCCCGCCACCGCGCCCAGCTAATTGTTTGTATTTTTAGTAAAGACAAGGTTTCACCATGTTAGCAAGGATGGTCTCGATCTCTTGACCTCGTGATCCACCCACCTCAGCCTCCCAAAGTGCTGGGATTACAGGCATGAGCCACCGTGCCCGGCCCATCTTTTTTCAATATAAGGCTGTTTTGTCCACACTGAAAATCTGTTGTTTAGTGGAGCCACTTTCATAAATTATCTCAGCCAGATCTTCTGGGTAACTTGCTGCAGCTTCTCCATCCGCAAGTGCTGCTTCGCCTTGCGGAGGTGGCCTCTTTCCTTAACCCTAGTGAACCAATCTCTGCAGGCTTCCAGCTTTTATTCTGCAGCCTCCTCACCTCTCTCAGCCTTCGCAGAGGTGAACACAGTTAGGTCCTTGCTCTGTAACAGGCTTTAGCTTAAGGGAATGTTCTGGCTGGCTTGATGTTCTATCTAGACCACAAAAACTTTCTCCGTATCAGCAATGAGTCTGCTTTCCTATCATTCATGTGTTTACTGGAGTCGCACTTTAAATTTGCTGCAAGAATTTTTCCTTTGCATTCACGATTTGTCTAACCATTCAGCACTACAGGCCTACCTTTAGATCTTTCTGGGCTTTGGACATGCCTTTCTTACTAAGTGTAATCATTCCTAGCTTCTGATTTAAAAGCAGAGACGTAGCCAGGTGCAGTGGTTCATGCCTGTAATCCCAGCACTTTGGGAGGCTGAGGCAGGAGGATCACTTGAAACCAGGAGTTTGAGACCAGCCTGGGCAACATGGCAAGACTCTGCCTCTACAAAAAAAAAAAAAAGAAAAAAAAATTTAATTAGCCAGACATGGTGGTCACCGCCTGTAGTCCCAGCTACTAAGAAGACTGAGGTGCAAGGATTGCTTGAGCCCAGGAGATTGAGGCTGCCGTGAGCTGGGATCGTGCCACTGTACTCCAGTCTGGGAAACACAGTGACACCATGTCTCAAAAAAGTAAATACATAGTCAGTAAAAATATTTACGTGATCACTTGAACACTCAGAGGCCACTGCAGGGTTACTAATTGGCCTAAGTTCAATATTGTTGTGTTTCGGAGAATAGGGAGGCCAGAGGAGTGGCGGCACGGGCCTGCCAGTGGAGCGGTCAGAGCAAACCCAACATCTATCCCTCACGTTTGCCGTCCTATATGGGCATGGTTTGTGGAGCCCCTAAACAATGACCATAATCACAAACCTCACTGATCACAAGTGACCATAATAACGGACATAATAGAATGCAAAAGTTTGAAATACTGTGAGAATTACCAAAATGTGACACAGAGACACAAAAGTGAGCACCTCTGTTAGAAAAATGGCGCTGATAGACTTGCTCATGCAGGATTGCCACAAGCCTCCATTTGTAAAAACAAAAACACAGCAAAGTGCAATAAAACAAGTATTACCTGCATGTAGACAACACAGAGAGAATGCCTCACCCCCTGCTTCATCCTAATCCCGATGCCTGGGACTATGAACTACAGATCTTTTACTGTGGGTGTGAAACTATATGTATCTACAGAAAATTTACAAAAATGGATCTTGTGACATTTTGCTTTGCAACTTTTTCACTTTAACCACATACAATGATGTCATGCCATACTAAAATATGATAGATTTATAGTACTGAATTGTATGAATGTTCTGTCATACACTGTAGAATATTTAGCTTCGGTTTTTCCCTTGCTTCAGTGAAATAACATGTATAGACAATTTTTTTTTCTTTTTGAGACGGAGTTTCACTCTTGTTGCCCAGGCTGGAGTACAATGGCGTAATCTCAGCTCACTGCAACTTTCAACTCCCGGGTTCAAGAGATTCTCCTGTCTCAGCCTCCTGAGTAGCTGGGATTACAGGCGCCCGCCATCATGCCCAGCTAAATTTTTGTATTTTTAGTAGAGATGGGGTTTCACCATGTTAGCCAGCCTGGTCTTGAACTCCTGACCTCAAGTGATCCACCCGCCTCAGCCTCCCAGAGTGCTGGGATTACAGATGTGAGCCACCACGCCTGGCCCAGTATCTGACTAGATATTTTCCAAAGGAAATATGCAAATGGCCAACAAGCTTATAATACATGCTCAAAAGCATTAGCCTTCAGGGAGATACAAATAAAAACCACAATGAGATACCACTTCACACCCACTGGGCTGGCTGGAGTCAAAAGGCAGATAATAACAAGGATTGGCAAGGATGTGGTGAAATGGGAAGCCTCATATACTGCTGGTGGGGATGGAAAATGATGCAGCCACTTGGAAGACAGTCAGACAGGGTCCCCAAAAGGTTCAACATGGAGTTATCAGGTGACCCAGAAATTCTGCTTCTAGGTATACACCTAATATAAATGAAAACACGCATTCACACAAAAACTGGTACACAGGGTGGGGCGTGGTGGCTCACGCCCGTAATCCCAGCACTTCGGGAGGCCCACATGGGCGGATCACAAGGTCAGGAGATTGAGACCATCCTGGCTAACAAGGTGAAACCCTGTCTCTACTAAAAATATAAAAAAATAGCCAGGCGTGGTGGCGGGCGCCTGTAGTCCCAGCTACTTGGGAGGCTGAGGCAGGAGAATGGCGTGAACCCAGGAGGCGGAGCTTACAGTCAGCCGAGATGGCGCCACTGCACTCCAGCCTGGGCAACAGAGCGAGACTCTGTCTCAGAAAACAAAACAAAACAAAACAAAACTGGTACACAGATGTTCACAGCAGCATGATTCATAATAGCCAAAAAGTGAAAACAAGTCAAATGTCCATCCACTGATGAACAGATAAAGAAAATGTGGTGTAATTGATGGAACACTACTCAGCCATGAAAAGGGGTAAAGGACACACGCCACCACACGGATGAGCTTCTAAGAACAGTATGCTGAGTGGAAGAAGCCAGGCATGAAAGAACGTGTCGTGTCTGAGTCCGTTCATATGAAATGTCCTGAACAGGCAGATCCAGAGGGGCCAGAAAGTGGATTCGTGGTGAACTGGAGTTGAGGACCTTTGGCGGGGAAATGAGAGTGACAACTGATGGATATGGGGTTTCTTTTCGGGGTGTTGAAAATATTTTGGTACTGGAGAGAGGCCATGGTTACACGATATTGTGTATACGCAAAAAGCCATTGAATTGTACACTTCCAATGGGTGCACTCTATGGTAGGTAGTTATACCTTAAAAAAGCTGTTACTTGTTTTAAATGACAGGGCTGTTAAATACACACACACACACACACACACACACACGTCAAGTAGTCGGAAAGACAGTGTATCTTCCCAGATACCCAGGAGGAGAGAAATGGAAGGGTTGGCTTCTTGCCCTGACTTTGCCATTTACCAGCTGTGTGATTTTTCGTAAGTTCTTTAACCTCTCTGGGCTTTAGATAGCTCATCTGGAAAATGAGAGGCTGGAACTAAATAAATCCTCCCATATAAGACCATATAAGAGTTCTATGATCTAGGTTTAAAGTGGAGCTGTATCTGCTCATATGGAAATAGGAACATAACTATGAAAATAGTACATATTGTCCCTATTTATTTTTAAGATCTATAACAATATATAAATTGTGGCTGTCTTATATGATGGGTGTTTCGGGTTTTGTTTTTATCCTTACACGCTTCCTAATTCTTTCATAGCAAGCATATTTTATGTTATACTTGGAAAAGCCTTATAAAAACCAAAAAACAGTGTTGTATTGCATAGGTTAAAATGTGATAGCTTGATAGAAATACAAGCCTGTTAAATCTATAAATACAGATGTGAGACATTTGTAATTCCCCTGTGATATATGGAGATACTTGAAATCCCTCCGTGTTTTTAAAATTGGGATTTTTTTGTTTTTGTTTTTGGACGGAGTCTCACTCTGCTGCCCAGACTGGAGTGCAGTGGCGCAATCTCAACTCACACTGCAGCCTCCGCCTCCCTGGTTCAAGGGATTCTCCTGCCTCAGCCTTCCGAGTAGCTGGGGCTATAGGCGCCCAACACCACTCCTGGCTAATTTTTCTGTGTTTTAGTAGAGACGGGGTTTCACCACATTGGCCAGGCTGGTCTTGAACTCCTGACCTCGTGATTGGCCCAGCTCGGCCTCCCAAAGTGCTGAGATTACAGGTGTGAGCCACCATGCCCGGCCACAACTGGGATTCTTCCATATGAATGAAGTTCTCTGTTTAAAGGTGATCTTTGTTTTCAAATTGAATGTGGTCCTTGACACATAGTTTTGATTTGTATAATGTATGTGCATGTGCTAAGTTAACTCACTGTAGACATCAAGGTAGTGAGGGGGCCTCTGGTGCCTCTTTCCCAATAAAAGGGAAATGGAAAAATACTGAATCTCGCAATTTCATATGCAAAACTCCGTCACTTACAGTGAGTCTGGACTGAGAACAAGACGAAAGGTATGGTAAGTTATACCATGCAATCAGTAATTTTTCTATGAAGGAGGTGATAGAACGGTGAAAACTTTCTTTTTATTTTAGGATTCCAAACTGGGAAGGTAAGATTTACAAGAGCATTTCGATTAAATTAAAAAAAAAAAAAAGCCTTTCTTTAACTGAAGTAATTTTAGTGAATATATTTGAAGTGGCATTGTATCTCTATGAGCACGAAACAAAGGTCATGTATGTTAAAAAGTGAATACAAACATAGTGGAAGATCTTACATATGAGGGTGGGTTTTGGGGGGACCTCAAAAATCCATCCACATGCGTCCCTCCAGGTATTTGCTTGTTATGACTGGAAAGGGATCTGGAGGTCATGGTGGACCTCAGAACCCCCTGAGCAAATAAATGTGGCTGTGGCTGGCTTTTACTCTAGGAAACAAACTGCCCCTTCCAGTGTGAAGGCGACCAAGATAAACACTCGTCCCTTTGCCTGTTACCCTGCACAATTAGAGGCAAGCAACAGGACTCTAAGCATGTTGGTTATTTCTGCAACTCGAAATAACCAACAGAGATGGAATTGGAGATGCATATGTTGTGTTAGGAGCACCCCTTTTTTTTGCCTGGCGTCTTGTCTTTGTTATTTAAATATCCTGTTGTGTACGTATAAAGACAGGAAGTGAGTTATACAAAACGTGACAACAGTATTGAGTGTCAGACAAGCCGATGTGCCTGGTGTTTGGGGAGTTCATATACATTCAGCTTTCTGAAAATGTTCAACAGTACCACATTTTCTCTGGGAGAAACACTCTCAATATTTCCAAAGCAGCATGGCAGCGCTGCATAAATATTCTCCGGTGAATCACAGGCGCTTGGGCCTGGAACAGCAGACTTTAATTATGGAGCTCTCTGCTTTATTTGTGTTTCTTTCAGAAAACTAAAATCTTGTCTTGCACGGTCAGAGGAAGAGAGGTGGGATCGATGTCCTCTGTCTATTCCCTGGTGCATTGTTCCTGCCTGGGCTCCGCGGGGCTTGATGCTGATCAGAAGCTCTGTGCACACAGGAGAGGGATCCTCTTTCCGGGCACACGGCCGCCGGTGTCCGGCCCAAACTGCAGCCCCGGGTGCAGGGCTCACGCCCCCCACTCGGCAGAGAACTGTGGAGAGAGCTCCTTCGGCACCCCCTGTTCCCAGCTGAGCATTTTTTGCTGTTGTTCGCCCCTTCACATTTCCTTGGTTGTATTTTGCATTTAAGATTTTAAAAATCTATACATTTTCCTACGTTGGGTAGTAAAAAAAAGAATTTTGATTTAGAGTAGAAAACATGTTTGTCACACCCCAAGGACTTAGCTTCTCAACTCTTGTGTTCATAAAATAAACCGGTTAAGATATAGTACAATGGCGTTTTAGGAGAGATTATAACAATTATTCATTTTATTGACAACATTGAAAATGAGACTCCCCATTGCTCGCATAGTAAAGCAGCCCCTTTAATGGTTTCAAATGCAACGCTGAGCTCTGGGATGGGAAATGGAGAGGAGTTCGAAGAAGAGTGTGGAGCGTTCCCATTAGTTTCTGAGCTGGCTCTAAACGCCAGAAAAGAATGAGTCGTTCCTGCGGTGAAAGCTCCTCGGCTCCCTCCCCCTCCTTCTGGTGGACGGGAGCAGATAGGTTCCATTTTCTGCTTCTAAAATGATCCGGAGCCTCGTGATGCTTTATCTCTACAACCAATGCCACATAGTAATTGCGAGCTCCTATTTTTACACAATGAATGTAGCTCTAGCTTAAACAAATAACACATTCTCCTTAAAGTTTCTCAGAACGATCTCGAATTTGACAAAATGTAAAAGGATATAAACTCAGATGTGTGGGGGAAAATGTACTGCATTTTGCTTTTATGTTTTTCAGGCTGACAATTTGCATATATTCATTCATTAGTTTGTGAACTTTATTTAAGACCTACACATTTTAAAAGTCATGTTAAAATTAGAGAAAGTGATTCAAACGTACCATTTCAAAACAAAATCAAGAGCAACCTAATTTCTTGTCACTGTTTCAGCTTCATTTTTCCTTTGCTTTTTTTTGTTTGACTGTAAGAAGAACTGTTATTCTGAAATCAGTGTGCACATTTTTGAGCAAATCATTCTAAGTAGCTATTTGTATAAAACTTAAACTTAATAAGCTTCGGGGCAGCATTGTTCGGTGTCTGGATTGCAAGGTGCCCACCCTTTTCAAGTGGCATTAGTGAATCCCAGCTTAAAAAGCTTAATGAACAAGCACATCCCACTCAGGAGGCAGCCTTGTTAGAAACTACAATTTGGTCCAAAGGCAGCCTTTTTATTTATTTGATTTGCTGATTTCTCAGAATTTAGGTAAACTATTGCTGGTCCTACTGATTTCTGTTAGCATCACTGGAAAACATCATTGGGCCAGCTACGCTTTAAACATCTTAGCTTGGTCTGTTTCTGGGTTTTTCTCAAACACTGAAAAAAATCAATGGTCCTTTGGCTACTTGAAGCCTTATTCTTTATTTCCCTTAAATAACATGAAACTTCAGGCACGCATTGCAGTACCATAATATGTGTGAATGTGTATGTATGTATTTATAGATGTTGTATTTGTAGCTATAGTTGGATTTTAATAACATTCTCTTCCAGTTATGATTCTTCTTTGGTTATCATGTGCTGTAGGATTCCTACCCTTAGTGGTAATGTGATAACAAATGGATTCCTAAAGTAGTATTTAATGGCCTTTGGGTTTGATACAGCAACTGTTCTTATGTTTATTCACGGGCTTTGTAACAAAACACAGTCCAGTTTATTCCTAGCACCGTCATATGCCCTAGGAAATAATAGCTCCTGACATTTGTACGATTAAAATATAGGATTAATGATCAGCTTTTAATGTGCAAATTAGGTATTCAGTCTGAGAGTATTCAGCCTTCCTGTTACCCATCTTATTTATCCCAAATTCCCTGTTGAAATAAGTGCAGGTAGAGTTTCCACCTCAGCCGGCAGGAATCACACTGGTACAAAACTTCTAGACTTTTAGGGTAAAATAAAAAAAAAAAAACAAGGAAGAATACTGTGGAAAGTAGCATATTTATATTTCCACTGAAATGCCATCAAGATTTCAGAGCAGTTAACGATTAACTTTAAAAACTGCAAGGCCTGAATCTCAACCTAAAAAATAAAAAAGCTGACAGCTGAGCAGAGCTTCCTCCTCCCTGTTGAGTCCTATCCACTTAAATGGGGAGAAAAGGGGAAATTTACGGCTTTCATGTTCTCGTAAGAGAAAATCGTCGTCTTGTTCTCAGCAAAACTGGGAAAGGTGCTTTTTTTCTGAAAACTACGGCATAGCTGTCTGCCTTCTTTAAAGGCTTAATAATGTTCTTTGTCAGTCTTCACTCATGGCAACCTATTTAGAGGCTACTTATATGCACCAAATTATATGGTTAAAAACCATTGCATATTTTCGTAACTAGAAAAAGCATTTTAAAATATAATGTTTAAAAGACTTTTCTATTGTCTATGCCACAAGGGGGGACATTTAATTTGCAACAGTTATCTGCATGGCAATAACAAGTTTCAGGACTGACATTTCTCCAGCTAAATGAAGTCTCTTTATTTATAAATTTTTTTCATTTTCAAATAACCTCCTTCCTGCCATTTTGGTGGGTTTTAGGTTTTGGGAGTTGACTGATTTATTACAGCATACAAGATTGATTGGCGAGGCTTTATTTTTCATTGGTATCACGTTTGAAATTATTCTTCGGTCTCAGTCACACAGGTTGACTGGACACACGCATCCCGGAACAGCAGCCCTCACGGAGGCCTTCAAGAGCCACACACAGAAGTAAGAGCAGAAGTAAGAGCGTGGCTCACACTTGCCATGGGTGCGTTCATGAAAGGCACACTGTCATGCACGCTCTCCACTTCAGCAACTCACAAGGCTTCTCCATCATTCTTTATATCATAGTATGCAGGCGAACCGGAAAAGTACAGTTCAACTACTTGGGAACCTTGGTCCTAACAAACTGCTTCTAAATGGCTCTGGGAGATTTCTTTTGTTATTTCAATAACAATGCCAATTTAAAAGAATACCTCTGATTTCTAAACAATCCAAAGCAATATATTGCTAAGACCCTTTGAGAAACTTAAACCACATATAAATGAACCTTACAGATTTTATTTTCCGTGCATTTAGATAGCCATGGGAAGCAGAGGTTTTGGAGAGAAGCGGGTTTTAAATGAACACGGCCTCGCAAAGAGTAAAGAAGACTATAAACATTATGACGCACACACGGGCTTTCAGACAACATCCTTGATTTCAACCAGTGAAAATCCTAGGAAACTTTTTAACAAAGACTAAACTCTTTTAAATGAGCATTCAGCCAGAGCTCCCTGTGTTTATCACGGGGCAGGGAGATTTGGGGGAGTGGGAGCGTGGAGAGGTTGAGTGAAGGTTAGGGTGAGTACTGTGCGCACAGAAGGCCGGGCCTCCTCACCCTGCTGCAGCCACCTCCTTTCATACTAAATGAGCCGCCTCTTCAGACACAGAACCGTCTGTGACTAAGTGGGAACTTCGTTCCCCGCACAGCAGCAGCGAGGTGCTCCTGGGCCGGCCTAGGGAGGTCTGTGTGCTTCTCCGCCACTACGTGTTCCCGTTTGTTCTGAAAGTAAGCAAAGCAGCCATTCCTGAAATGCTGTGCCTAGGAGCCTGGGAGCTGGCATCACAGGCCACATCCAAGAGACCACATCATAAATAAAGCGCTTCAGAGAAATCCTTGCTCATTCGATAAAGACCATTTAAAAATTGCATTATTTACAATAATACAAATAATTGTAACATCCATAATGACAAAAACTGGCAGTTACGAAGCATTTATTTTCCTTCTCTCTCTTGCTTGCTTCCTTTCTTCATTCTTTTTTTCTCTCTCTTTCCTTTCTTCCTTTCTTTTTTTTCCTCCTCTTCTTTCTTTTCTTCCTTCCTTTCTTGTCTCTTTTTCTTTTTCTTTTTTCTTTCTTTCTCTCTCTTTTCTTCTTTCTTTCATTCTTTATTTCTTCCTTTTCTTTTTATTTTCTGAGATGAAGTCTCACTCTGTCACCCAGGCTGAAGTGCAGTGGCCTAATTAGGGGTTACGGCAGCCTTGAACTCCTGGGCTCAAGCGATCTTCCCACCTCAGTCTCCTAAGCAGCTGCAACTGCAGATACACAGCAACACACCCGGCTAATTAAAACAAATTTTTTTTGCAGAGATAGAGTCTTGCTATGTTGCCCAGACTGGTCTCAAACTCTGGACTCAAGTTATCCTCCTACCTTGACCTCCCAAAGTCCTGGGATTATAGGAGTGAGCCACTGTACCAGGCTGGTATTTTTCTTTTCTTTTTTTCTTTTTTGAGACAGAGTCTCGCTCTATCACCCACGCTGGAGTGCAGTCGCGCAATCTCAGCTCACTGCAACCTCCGCCTCCCTGGTTCAAGCAATTCTCTTGTCTCAGCCTCCTGAGTAGCTGGGACTACAGGCCGCATGCCACCACGCCTGGCTAATTTTTTTTGTTTGTTTGTTTTTTGTTTTTGTTTTGTTTTGAGATGGAGTCTCGCTCTGTTGCCCAGGCTGGAGTGCAGTGGCACAATCTCGGCTCACTGCAAGCTCCGCCTCCCAGGTTCATGCCATTCTCCTGCCTCAGCCTCCCAAGTAGCTGGGACTACAGGTACCCGCCACCACGCCTGGCTAATTTTTTGTATTTTTAGTAGAGACAGGGTTTCACTGTGTTAGCCAGGATGTCTCAATCTCCTGACCTTGTGATCCACCCACCTCGGCCTCCCAAAGTGTTGGGATTACAGGCATGAGCCACCATGCCCGGCTCCCCAGTTTTTGTATTTTTAATAGAGACAGGGTTTGACCATATTGGTCAGGCTGGGGGTATTCTTATTTTCTATAGTTCATATCTTATATAAGAAAACTAAAGTAGCGATGGGATTTACCTAGTTTATCAGGTTGCTAAGAAACAGGTGTTTAAATTGTGCAATGTTGTGTAGAGGACTATTTGGCAAATATTGGTAACTTCAGCAATCCCTTTGGAATCTGACTTCCCAAGCTCCAGCTGATGCCCACCTGCCCTAACATTATGGTGTCTCATCACAACCATGCAGAGCATTTTCTACTGAAGTTTCTTTTCTAAATACATCTCCAGGGGTGCCAATTTTGCACTATCGAAAGCCCCATAATGCTTGGGGAGGTTAATATTTTTAAAAGGCCATTTCTTTCAGACAATACCCAGGTTTGAAATCTGGGTTGAGGATGTCGATCAGGACAAACCCACAAAGTCTTCATACTGAGAAGGAAAGATTTGCTTGAAAGAATGAACTAAATATTTTAAAATTAGAAAAGGAAAATTAAGTTGACTTTAACATTTTCTTAACTGATTTTTGTTACCTGGAAATAACTTCTAAGGGAAGTTAAAACACTTTAGTTTGTTTAAAGTTAAGTGGAAAATGGGGGTAGAAAACAATCTTCAGGAATGAGAAAAATGCTATTTAAACAAAAAAACTACACTATTTATAACTCTATTGAATAACTATCAAAAACATTCAGAGATTGTCGAGACTAACTGGCAAATTAATAATATTTTTAAACTAACTGAAAAGCCTGATAAAAGGCACCTGAAACTATTCCACCAGCATGCTGTTGCTGTGAGGTTGTTCAAGACAGCTTTGGGGTTTTCAAACCTTAAATCAAGTAGAATTGAAAAGTTGACAGACACACAGAAATACACACATACACACACACACACACACACACACACACACACACACACACACACGGCTGAGTTCAATTATGTTTTGCAAGAAAAGTGACTGAGTCACAAAAAGTAGGCAAGGAAGATAGATACAATTTCACAATTAACGTCATAGTTCACACATTGGACCGTGGTCAGTTTCTATTTACCAAAGTCACAAAATAATGAACGCTTTATATGTTTCCATATGATTTTTGCATTTAGAAAATGTTTGTAAACTGCCTACCTAAAAAAAAAAATTAGACTTTGTTTAAATGAAAATTTCCATTTACTTCTTCATCACATAGTTGTGTTTTCTAATTTATCTGTGGTTCTTTAACCAAGATCAAATATACCATTAAAAATAAATAAAAATAAAGGACATAAATGATACCTACAAAAGCAAAACATAGAAGCCTATTTATCGGGTAGTCAGAGGATTGAATAGGCAATTTTCTTATTTTAGAAACCATAAAAAGAACGGTGTGTTAATTAATTTATTAATTCTTGAGTGAAACTGCCCCAGCGAGTAGCTGTGTGCCAGTGCCAGTGAGGCACCAATTATTATTCGCCCCACACATGACAATATGGAGAGTGCTATCGGAGAGAACGCCAGGGCTTTTCACCGAGTCCTTGCTGCTGCTGGACTCTCAGTTGTTTGCTGTTTTCTTTATTTAGCCATAAGACCATGATCTGGGGTTTAGGACAGCAATATTTTTACAAAAGGCGCACTAAACCTCCCACATCTGCACAGCTCTCCTGTCGATCTGATCTGCAGCCAACGCCGTGTTTTCCTGAGAGTAATATGTCCGCTGTGTCTTTAAAAGAACCACTGTGTCAGCTTTCATCTAGCTGTTTGCACTTTTACCTGTAATCTGATTGTGGGGAGAAAAGGAGAACTTGGGTATCCCTCCCTGGCACCCTGTTACCAATAGCATTTGTTTGGTTAGTAATTCTATCTCGGCCGGGACTTTTCCCATTCGCTGGGTTTGTTGCACTCTGTGTACATAGCTGCATCTCCATGGCAATGGAAAAACATGATGCTGGAGATTCAAAAGGGGGCGAGGGAGTGGAGGAAACACTACCCTCAGGTGCCAGCCTCCCGGGAGGGGCTGGGCTAATTTATATGTCAAGTTAAGGGATGTTGGGACTCAGAGATCAAAGGTGGTCAAAACTGGGCTCTTGGAATGGGAGATATTTATTGTGTTTAATATAAATACAAATGTGTCCAAGAAGAGAAATTGAAACCTTAAAAGGCATGTAGATTGTGATTGGTAAACATAAATAACACATCTGAAAATGGGTAGATTGCTAAAATTAACAGGCACTTTTAAAAGCCGTCTTAATTTAAATCAGGATAAATTAAGACAGTGACAACCTCAATTGAAATTGAAAATACAAATCACTTGAAAACGTTGATTAAGATTTCTAACTAGACTTTAGAAATGTCTTGTAATACCTTCTGACTATAAATGCACTTTAGACATTTCTGGTTTCACTCCTCAGCTACATATGTTTTGTTACTAAGAGCATTTGTTTCATACCATTAACAATATAGCACTAGTTTGACAAATTGTGGTATAGGGGTGTGAGTGCCTGATGGAGAAAGGGGCTTTGTCTTTTGGGGGGCCCATTAGTGAAACAATTAATAAGCCTATAGCAAAACTGATATGATGGGAAATGACTTCTATTCAGTTAACTCGATTATTAGTGCTAATTGGGGCCAGGTGAAGCATGGATAATTGAAATTCACAGATAATCCAAAAACCTCTATTTAACCAATAACTTCAAACTTCTTCCCCATCAAACCAATTACCAGAGGAGCTAACAAATAGAAAAAATGGATTAAATTGAATTTCACTTCCCCAAAGATTACTACTATGATGTCTTTTTTATTGATTAATTCAGAGCAAGAGCCAAAGATGAACTATATTTTAGAGACTAAATTACAGATAGTCCCCAACAATTAAAAAGAAAAAGATTATATTCCAAAGGTTTGTTTCTAAGTCAGTTACTTCAGTTACTTGAAGCTCAGAGTGCTTTTTCTCATAGAACAAAGCAGTCGATTGGGGTTGGGTACCAAGGTAACACACAGAGGTCAGCCAGTAACCCAGTGACACTGGAAATATATTTAAGATTCTCAGCTCCTTAGTCAAGCTCCTTTGAATCCTAAATCCCTACCCTCCAACCCCTAAATCTCTCTGAACCTTACATCTATTTTTTTAACTGAAGTGAAACTCACATAGCATAAAATAAAAAGTGTACAATTCAGTGGCATTTAACGCATTCACAGTGTTATGTAACCATCACCTCTAGTTTCAAAACACTGTCCTCATGCAGAAAGGAAAGCCCTCTCGGACCCGTTAGCAACCATTCCCCATCCCTGACTCCTCCAGACCCTGGTCACTTCAGATCTGCTTTCTGTCTCTATGGATCTGCCTGTTCTGGACATTTCATACAACTGGGCTCATAACAATCTATGGTTATTTTGTGCCTGACATCCTCCACTCAGCATAAGGCTTTCGAGGTTTATCCACGTTGTGGCATATGCCAGTGTTCCCTCCTTTTCATGAGTGAATAATATTCCATTGTGGAGATACAGCACACTTTACTTATCCATTCACCCGCGGAGGGATGCTTGCGTTGTTTCCATATTGTGGCTACTGTGAATGCTGCTGCTATTAAACCTGATTTTGACCCTGTGGTGGCCTAAGGAGCTCATCAGGGTGAACTGGAGGGGGTGTGCCCCAGCTCTGGTGTCTGGTCAGGCAAACCCTCACCCCTTGAGAGAGGAGTCAGTGGGAGACACCTCTCAAGTCTCCATAATGAGGGACAATTTCAGGCTGAGACAACATGGTGGAGGAAGGACTTCTTCAGAGAGGAAATGCACGTAAGGGCCAAGGACCCTAGAAAGACTGGTGGGGCCTGTGGAGAGCATGCACGTCCCTCAGATTAAAGCTGGTTTGAGGTTGGGCACAGTGGCTCACGCCTGTAATCCCAGCACTTTTGGGAGGTCAAGGTGGGCAGATCACCTGAGGTCAGGAGTTCGAGACCAGCCTGACTAACAAGGTGAAACCCCGTCTCTACTAAAAATACAAAAACTAGCCGGGCGTGGTGGCGGGCGCCTGTAGTCCCAGCTACTCAGGAAGCTGAGGCAGAAGAATCGCTTGAACTGGGGAAGTGGAGGTTGCAGTGAGCCAAGCTTACACCACTGCACTCCAGCCTGGGTGACACAGCGAGACCTGTCTCGGAAAAAAAAAAAAAAAAAAGCTGGGCTGGGTGCAGAATCAGTCCAGTCCAGGGAGAAATCTGGCAAATACTCTTGGCCAGCTCCTGCTTTTCTGAAAACATAGGTGCCAGAAGAGCATCCGGTAGCAGCTGCCAAGTTCAATACTAAGACTCCACTCCACAGGCAATTCTGTCACCCCATTGTGGGTGTCCTGGATGTCCAGAAAACCCACATCTCTTGATAAAGTCCTCCTGTGGTAGGTCTGCAACCCCTCTGCACCCAGCCCCTCTGCTAACACCCCCTCTGCACCCTGCATCTTTGCCAAGTGGGGAGAGATGCATTCCAGAACTCCAGTGGCAGGATCTGCCCTTGCCGGGATCCAGCAGACTTGGCCTTTTCCAATACCTACTGTTGCCTGATGTTTCATATAATAGAGTAGGATGAGCGACACAATTTCTGGTTTAGTCATTTGGTACCAATATATGTGTTTTATGCATACATGTTATGTGTGTCTATATGTAAACACAGCGATACATACAAGTTTATGTATACAGATATATGTCAGCAAATACCTAAATATATAATCGTATGAAACAAGCTCTACTTATCCCTGTTCCATAAACTTCATATCAATTCAATAAATAAAATGTGTTCAAAACCCAGTCATCCCAACACATTAACATTTAATTTTTCCATATTTTCTGTCTGTGTTTGTCATTGAATAGTAAAAGTTTTGCTTTTTTTACTATTGCACCTTTTTTCTAGGTAGTCCATAAGTTTAAAACAATATATATGGCACCACTTGGTCTGCACAGCTTTCAAGACAGGACTGTCAAGACAAGGACACTCCTTAGGGGACCCTGTCTCATAAAGTCAGATTATGCGGGATGACTCAGGGACGCAGGAGCTAAAAACAGTGTCCCTTTAAAAATGTGCATGCCTTTCAAATGGAATAAGTAAAGTACTTGCAGATGCAAATGGTTTCAAGTTTCACTGGAGACCGAGCAAGAGCGGCTGTTCTCAAAGTTGCCAGGCAGTGTGGAAACGCCTGCTGAGGGGCACACAGTGAGGCGGCCACTGGCTCTGTGTCCTTGGGGAAGCCCCTTCTGCGGTCCCCTTCATTGTCTGCGTGACAAAGTGGACGTAGAACTCCCCACCTGCTGCCCAGGGCGGGTGAGGACCCTGCACACACGCACACACACACACGGTGTGTTTGTGAGCTGTGCAGAGTGGGGTCTCCCTGGCAATGGCCACAGCCTCCAGGGGCACTGACACCTCTCGTCTAACTGGTAGACAGTTTCTGCCTCTTCCTTTTTGGGGATTGGAGAGGGAAGCGTGTCTGGATGACTACTAGGGTAAATACGGAATCCGCAGCGCGTCCTCCCTTTCTTCTCTCCCTTCCCACGCACCTGCCTGGCTCTCTGGCTCTCCCGCCACGGCTGGAGTGAATGAGAGCTGCAAAGTCCATATGTGAACAGCTGTGGGCAAGTCGTACAACAGTGCTCATGGGACTTGCTACACATCTAAGCCACTGAACTTCAGCTGGACCCCAAATGGCCTTGGTCACGTTTTGTTTCTGTTTTGTCATTTCCGGCTGAATCTCCCACAACCTCAGCCCTGCTCTCCTTGCTCTGCCTTCTCCTCCCCACAGCTTCTTTGCAGATAACATCCTGGCCGCATTATGCAACTGGATCCATATTATCCGGGGGAAACTTACCCTCCTCTGCTCTAAATCTTCCTTTTCCTTCTGGCTTTGGAGAAAGAGGAGCTCCCTTTCCATCCATAAGGTCAACCTCTTCCTGTTTCCTTTCTTCATTCTTCGTTATTTTCCGCTCCTCAGTTTTGGATTCTTCTCTCGGTCAACAACTATATCCGAATTCTTCCAGCTGTAACCAACAAATGAAAGGCCTCGTGCACCAGGGCCGCCCCCGCGTGCGCCCCCACCCCCCAGCTGCGTGGCCTCGGCCTGGAGCACAGCCGCGTTGCCACCTTCCTGCACTCCGTGGGGGAGAAGGGCGGTGCACACTACCCAGAAGTGGAATGTGCATTTCACAGCAAATGACCAATTTAAGGAGAAAATTAAAGCAGAAAAGCGGGTGAGAATGGCAGCCGCGTGTGTGGGTCCACGCTGGGATCCCGAGTTGATTTTCCTAAGGCCCGCGTGTTGGTACGCATGCGCGTGCACCCCCCCCCCGAAATCGTGGTACGACCTGTTTCCCGGAAGTAGACGCATGGGTGAATTTACTGTCTTCTCTGTGTCTTTCTGTATTTTCCATGCTTTCTGTGACGAAGAACATCATCATACATATCGCTACTTCTTTTTTTCTTTTTCTTTTTCTTTTTTTTTTAGAGTCTCGCTCTGTCGCCCAGGCTGGAGTGAGCGGCGCCATCTTGGCCCACTGCAAGCTCCGCCTCCCGGGTTCCCGCCATTCTCCTGCCTCAGCCTCCCGAGTAACTGGGACTACAGGCGCCGCCACCTCGCCCGGCTACTTTTTTGTATTTTTAGTACAGATGGGGTTTCACGGTGTTAGCCAGGATGGTCTCGATATCCTGACCTTGTGATCGGCCCGCCTCGGCCTCCCAAAGTGCTGGGATTACAGGGGTGAGCCACTGCGCCCGGCCACATATCACCGCTTGTATTGTGTATTCACTGCACACCAAGCACTTCTGTTGTTTGTTCACTACACACCAAGCCTGAGTAAGGGCTTTCTGTGCACGTGCTCATTTCATGCTTATGACATTCTGAGAATTAAGACCATTTTGACCCCTGTCTTACAGATGAGGAAGCTGAGGCCTGGTGCTGCTAGAGGGCTTGGTCAAGAGGCAAAGGTGGAGGCGGTGGAAAGCTGTTCCCCTGCGGTGAGTGCTCACACGGTCAGCTGTGATTTGCATGCAGGGGCACACAGGCCAGTGCTCTCAGGAGCCACACTTGAAGAATGGCAGGACCCAGGGTGGGCAGAAGAAGAAGGTGAACTGAGGAATAGTTGCAACAGAGGCCTCGGCCGACCCCACGGAGGGCTCTGAATCTGGGAGCCCTGAGAGTCGTTCCACCTGAGGCAGGAGGCCAGGTGTTGCAACTGGTCCTCGCTGGGGATAGGCTGTGTCCAGGGAGGGTGTGTCCAGTGCTTGGGTGAGCTTCCCTTCAAGAAGGGCAGTTCCTGGAGAGTCCCCAGATAGGGGCTGTCAATAGTCGACCCTTTCTGCAGCTGGCGGGACAGCGCTTGGTTGAGGGGGACTCTGGGTGGCCCACTACAGTGTCCACCACCAATGCCTACCTGCTCTCCAGGACACATTCAAATCTCGCCTTCCCCAGGAGATCTTAGATTCCCACTGATCAGAACGGGCCTGGGATGCTCTCTTCCTATGTCCCTCAAGCTTGCTTGAACTGTCTCAGGCATGACAGCTGTTGTGGGTTGGAAAGGATCTGCCACTAAACTGTGATTCCCTGGGGAAGCAATAACCCTCTTGGGGACATCACTGACTTCCAAATGCTTAAGGATAAAAGGCCAAAGACCTGCCCCTTTGGGGACATCACTGACTTCAAAACGGTTAAGGGTGAAAGGCAAAAGACCTGCTTCTGTGGCCAGGCAGCATGCCTTGGGTGTCACTTGTTCCTGGCTTGGGAAATGTCTGGGGATGACTTTGGGCTGCAGTTGGTGTGCCTGGAAGGTCACAAGACATGGCTGCTCTTCCAGATTTGGTGTGGGTGAGTTCGCTGGGAGTGCTGGCTCTTTGGAGTTCACACTGCTTGGAGGGTTCTGTCCCCCAGTGTAACTCACCCAAACTCACAAAGGCAGCAAATGGCAGCTCCAAGACTTAGCCCCAAGGAGGTGGACATCAGAAGTCATTTGATGAGGAAAGGACTCAGGTGTGGCCATACCTGGCTCTCTGTGGGTGAGGGCCTGGGCAGTTGGGTCCTGGGCAGATGGCTCCTGAGTAAGTGGAGTAGGTCTTGGGCAGGTGGAGTGGGTCTTCAGCAGGTACATCCTGGGTAGGTGGGTTCTTCTGGGCAGGAGGGGTGGGTTCTGGGCAGGTGGGTTCTGGGTGGTTGGATTCTGGAATAGATGGGTCCTAGGCAGGTGGGTCCTGGGCAGGTGGGTCCGGGCAGGTGGATTCTGGAATAGGTGGGTTCTGGGCAGGTGGATTCTCAGCAGCCAGATTCTGAGAAGGTGGGTTCAGGGAAGCTAGATTCTGGGCAGGTGGGTCCTGGGCAGGCGGGTCATGGGCAGGTGGATTCTGGTCAGGTAAGTTTTGGACAGGTGGGGTCCTGGGCAGGTGGGTCTTGGGTGAATGGGTCCTGGGCAGGTGAGTTCCAGGCAGATGGCTCTTAGGTAGGTGGATTCTGGGAAGGTGGATTCTGGGCAGGTAGATTATGGGTAGGTGTGTCCTAGGCAGGGGAGTTCTGGCCAGGTGAGTGTTAGACAGGTGGGTCTTGGGCAGGTGGGTCCTGGGCAGGGGAGTTTTAGACAGGTGGGTCTCGGCCAGGTGGATTCTGGGCAGGTGGGCCCACAGATGACAGGCCTTTAGAAGGGCTGAGGGGGAAGGGGAATGGAGAGGCTTACAATTGTCATCCAAGTTTCATCCTTTTATGGTTTGAGACAAATTGCTTTTCAAAGCCTGGTGTATACAGTTGATTAAAATAAAACCTTCCCCACACAAGACAAAAGAACAAAGCTTGGGAAGTGGATGCTCACAGTTTGTTAGAGGCAGCACAGTGTGGTTGTTGGAACCGTGTGCTCTGGCCAGGCTGCCTGTGTTTGAACACTGCCTCTACTGCTTCCCAACTGCAGGACCAGTGGCCGGGCCACAGTTTTCTCCTCTGCAAATAGGGAGAGTGGCAGGACCTACTTCGCAGGCTGTGTGAGGCTTAAGTGAGTTCATATTTTTAAAGCATGTGGAATAGAGCATGATACAAAATAAGTGCTACATGGAGATTCAGTAAATAGATTTGGTTGAAAGACATATGAGAAAGCACTTTGAAAAGAATCAAAAACTGATCTAATAACTTGATCTGTGATGTGGGAAAATCATTGCATCCTGCCATGTCAGCATATTTAACTGTGAACTGGGCATAGAGTTGCAGTTACTGAAAGCATGCCTGTGTATTTGTTGGTGTTCTTTAAAGAATATTATACTGCTCTGATAATGGAACTTTGTAGTTGAAAGGGGTTGCCCAGAGGTCATTTGCTCCCTAAAAACTTAGCAAGGGGCCGGGCACGGTGGCTCACATTTGCAATCCCAGCACTTTGGGAGACTGAGGCAGGCGGATCATGAGGTCTGGAGATCAAGATTATCCTGGCTAACATGGTGAAACCCCGTCTCTACTGAAAATACAAAAAAAATTAGCCAGGTGTGGTGGCGGGTTCCTGTACTCCCAGCTACTCGGGAGGCTGAGGCAGGAGAATGGTGTGAACCCAGGAGGCGGAGCTTGCAGTGAGCTGAGATCGTGCCACTGCACTCCAGCCTGGGCGACAGAGGGAGACTCCATCTCAAAACAAACAAACAAAAAAATAAAAATAAAAAAAAACATAGCAAGGAAGGTAAGCAGACTACAATGGAACTAATACACAATATTGCAAATTGGAAAGGACATTCGTATTCAAACCACATCCCTCTGCCCTGGTGAAAGTGAGATGGCTTCAAATGGCTTTGCAGCTACCTTCAGATGGAGGTGGTCTGCAGGTACAGGCAGTGTCCGCAGGCACAGGGTTTTAACCCTTTCCAGAACCTCTCTTCTCCCATCACCGTAAGCCATGTGCTTGTTTAGAAAGCAGGGCATTTGTATGACATTGAGTAGCTTGCAGAACCTGTTTTTTCCCATCCCAATTGATAGTGTTCCAGAATGTACATTATTTTAATGGCATACAATTGTTGCTGGAGCCATGGAGTTTTTACAGTGGGATGATCAATGTTGCTCCCATCTTAGTTAATTTGTGATATTGGATTGAATGCATTTATAATATTTTTTCTTCTTTTTTCTTTTTTTTTTTTTTTTTTTTTTTGGACGGAGTCTCACTCTGTCACCCAGGCTGGAGTGCAGTGGCACGATCTCAGCTCACTGCAAGCTCCACCTCCTTGGTTCATGCCATTCTCCTGCCTCAGCCTCCTGAGTAGCTGGGACTACAGGCACCAGCCTCCATGCCTGGCTAATTTTTTGTATTTTTAGTAGAGATGGGGTTTCACCCTGTTCACCGGGATGGTCTGCATCTCCTGACCTCGTGATCCACCCGTCTCAGCCTCCCAAAGTGCTGGGATTACAGGCGTGAGCCACCGCGCCCGGCCGATACATTTATAATATTAAAGATTCATAATATCTTGCGGGAGAACACAAATATCTAAGTGTACATTTGTGACCTTTGTAAAATCCACAAAAAAGCAACATTAAAATTTAATGTAAACCATCCCAAATGATGGGTTTTGCTTTTTCTGTTTTTTGTTTGTTTGTTTGTTTGTTTTTTGAGACAGAATCTCACTCTGTCTCACATGCTGGAGTGTAATGGCACGATCTCAACTCACTGTAACCTCCTCTTCCTGGGTTCCAGCAGTTCTCCCACCTCAGCCTCGCTAGTAGAGGGGATTACAGGTGCGTGCCACCACACCAGCTAATTTTTTGTATTTTTAATAGAGATTGGATTTCACCATGTTTTTGGCCAGGCTGGTCTCAAACTCCTGACCTCAAGTCATCCGCCCGTCTTGGCCTCCCAAAGTGCTGGGATTACAGGTGTGAGCCACAGTGCTTGGCCCCCAAATGAAGGTTTTTAGAGCAATATCTGTGTCGTCACATTGGCCACGGATATTGGTTTTGGTGACTGGTTCACCTGTTAGGGGTCCCTGCTGGGATGCAATCAGTGTGACATTCTAATTGGCATTATAGATGGAACTGTCTACAATGGTTACACTATGATGTTCAACAAATATGCCCAAAGGCAGTAAAGATTCAACTACTCACCAAGGACTGAGGCCGCATTTACTCAGCGTTGCGGGTGGGAATGCACAGTAAATGGGAATAGCATCCCCCTTTCAAAGAGCCGCCCATTCAGGAGAGGTGACAGACACACATAGGAGGCTGAGGAACGCCATCCTGTAAGCTCCAGGAAGAGGAGGAGCTGTGCAGAAACCGAGGCAGAAAGACGCTCGGGTTAGTCAGGCGGCTGAGTCCCAGTGACTGTAGCTACAGATGTCATTGATGATGATGATGATGATGATGGTGATGATGACATGAAGGCAGGCCTGTGGGGTGCGGGAGCTTGGCTGGCAGGACTTGTTTCCCTGGCTTGGCGGGTTGCTCGGCGGGAAGAGAAGGTGAGCGCTGAGTGGAGATGCAACAGATAACGGGGTTCTGCCAGGCAGAGCCCGAGAAAAGCCCCAGCAGGTGGGTGTCTCAGTTCCTTCTCTTTCATTTCTGTCCCAGGACGGTTCCTCTCCCCTTCCCATGCCTTCCCTTCTTTAGTCGGTGTGGGGCCCCCATTCATGAATAAAGGTACCAAGTGTCTCTTCCATGCCACATGCTGTGTGTTTCATAGGTATACAAAAAATTTCATTTCGTCCTCAGATGTGCTGGGCAGGCTCTCTTGAAATTTCAGCAAACCAGCCAAAAATTAAAATATCATTTGTTTAACCTCCTTCCTCCAGCACCCATGTGCCCGTCATGAAATATATGCCCACACGCCTCTGCCCTGCTTCCATGAAATTGTGTGCCACTCCAAGAAATGACCATATCCTAAAATCAACTTTAATATAGACCAAAAACTCATTGAAACATCAAGATGATTATAATAATGAGCAATCTCATATAGGGTTTTTCCAAACAAATTTGTCCAAGTGTAGATTTAGAGTATATGAATAACGTGTGTGTTCATCCTATGTCGAGTGAAATTTAGTCACCAGTTCCCCCTATTTTCATCTGACTCCTTTTCTAGGAACTACTATAGCATATAATTTAGGAGTTGAAAAGAAATAATAGTGCATGAAGAATACAGTTCCCAAAATGAATAGATGGATCTGTCATTTTTCAGTATAGTGTATTTAGAAGAATAGATGGTTTGACTTTTAACCATTTTGGTATCTTATTGCTCTAAACACTGGCAGAGCAAAGTCAGAGTCTTCATTGGCAGAGGAGAGCATCTCACTTGAAAATTCTCTAAAAACAGTGTTTCTACTTACGTAGACCTAGTCGCTTCTGTGAAACTCCCTGCCGCTGGTGGTATCTGGTCAGAAGATGCCTCGGGGTGAGCCGGTAGAATTTCTTGCAGAATGAGGCTGTCCTCATCAGTTGAAGCAAAATCTCCACTTGCCGAGTGCCTCTGTTTTCTCTGAGTTTGCGTTCAGAGCAATTTTTAAACGCACTGGAGGGAGCCAGGCAGAAAGTGAGGCCCAGCAGCAAGGGATGTGATGGAATGCAACTCTGAGCCGCCAGGGTGTTCTTTCCTTTTTACAATTTTAACTTCAACTTTTATAGACTTGCTACCCTTTAGGCTCCCATAACATATTATTTTCCTTTTAGTAAAGAAATTATTTCATTGTCTTAGGATGACTGGTTCCTTACACTCCACCGTGCGCTGCTGGAAGGTACGATTGTGTCTTCTTCCCTATCTGCCAGCCCAGCTGGGTCACGTTCATGCGGGAGACACCGTCTGCCGGACGGGCGCCGCTCCTCCTCCCTGGTATTTACTCCAATCCCACTTCCAACCTGAGGACCTTTGTTCCAGGGACACCTCACTGGTATGCGTTTTGCTCATTTGTTTTCTTGTATTTATTTATTTATTTTATTTATTTTGGAGGTGGAGTCTTCACTCTGTCACCCAGGCTGGAGTGCAGTGGTGCAATCTTGGCTGACTGCAACCTCCGCCTCCCAGGTTCAAGCAATTCTCCTGCCTCAGCCTCCCAAGTAGCTGGGATTACAGGTGCCTACCACCATACCCAGCTAATTTTTGTATTTTTAGTTGAGACAGGGTTTCACCATGTTGACCAGTCTGGTCTCAAACTCCTGACCTCAGGTGATCTGCCCGTCTTGGCCTCCCAAAGTGTGCTCGGATCACAAGCATGAGCCACTGTGCCCGGCCTGTTTTCTTTTCTTTTCTTTTCTTTTTTTTTTTTTTTGGAGACGGAGTCTCGCTCTGTCGCCCAGGCTGGAGTGCAGTGGCGCCATCACGGCTCACTGCAAGCTCCACCTCCCGGGTTCACGCCATTCTCCTGCCTCAGCCTCCCGAGTAGCTGGGACTACAGACACCAGCCACCATGCCTGGCTAATGTTTTGTATTTTTAGTAGAGACGGCGTTTCACCGTGTCAGCCAGGATGGTCTCGATTTGACCTCATGATCCGCCTGCCTCGGCCTCCCAAAGTGCTGGGATTATAGGCATGAGCCACTGCGCCCAGCCTCTGTGCCTTTATTTCAATACATATTTACTTTGGTTAAGGCAGGCCACTAGAAAACGTCCTGAAACCTAAAAGCCAGAATAAAGCCTATTTGGAAACCCGCTGACTCAATACACCATTCTCTTGCCACCAATTCCACAGCATTTCCCTGTCCCCCTGATTGGCCTGACAGGTGTGATCTCTGTTCGGCCTCCTGGGTCCTATCCCACACGATGTCTGAGCTCTGAGTGCCTGGGAGGTCGTCCACACCCAGCCTTTGCTTCTCCTCTTTCCCCTGTGTTTTCTTTGCCATTAGCACTTCTAAAGACGGGGTAGGGAGGGAAATTAAAGTGAGGTTGGGGAATATCTATGGATTCACTATTTCCAGACCCTAATTAACAGGTCATTTAGGACTTTTTCTCCACTATAAGCTTACCAGGCTCCAGGACCCTGATGCCGGCTTCCCGTCACGTGAGCCAATCCCTTAAAACAAATCTGCCTCTCTCCATATATTTTCATTCCATAGGTACTGTTTCCCTGGAGAACCCTGGCTAGTACAAGGTAGAATTGGACAGTATTTGTCTTTTCTGACTAGCTTTGTTCACAGAACAGAATATTTTCAAGATTCATCCAAGGTGTAGCCGGTATCAATGTGTCATTACGTGGGTATCACACATTGTTTATAGATTCTTCAGGGTGGACGTTTGGGTTCCTTCCACCTTTCAGCTATTATGAATTGTCTCTTCTTTATCTAAGTCATTCTGGTGGTGGAAGGCATACATAGGTCACCCAGTACAGCCTGCAGTTGTGTTTGTTCTACAGTTTTTACAAACAAACCTCAACAAATGACCAATACTTTAAATGGAAGATTTTACATCTAAATCCCACATCTGGCTCCTCTCAGAGATGAGGCAGTGCCTGGCCAGGCCTGCCCTTCCTCGGGGCCACTCTGGGTCCCCACTCTTGCCAGTGGTCCCTGGCTGCTTCTCATGTGGACCACACCCCTGAACCAGGAGGATTTGTATTTACCAAATTCAGCTGCCTCCTGCCCCTGGGGACTCAGCCTGGAGTGGAGGTGGGTAGGGGTGCTCACCAGGCAGTCATCTCGTCTCAGAGGTTGGAGGTCATACTCATCATTAAATATCTTTAATGTTATTTGGCTTAGAGCTTAATGTAATATTTTCTTCCTTTCCTCTTCCTTTTTTATTACAAAATACTACTTTTCTAAAATCCCCATCATGGTTTAAAAATTCATACATCATCTAAGGACCACAGTTGGGATTCTAAAATGCAGACGAAACCCATGATTCTCCACGGACTTTTGAAATTCCACCACTCGGCGTTGCCTCCTTCCTGTTGCTCCAGCTCTTGGCATCCCTATCCGGCCAAACAGCTGTCCCCTAAAAGTCTGAATGTACAGGGCAGGGAGAGTGCCATGCGTTGGCTGCCCGAGGTGACGCCTTGGGTGCAATTGTGCAACTGTGTGAGCTGGTGTGGAGCCCCTCGGCAAATACCTGCTGCTGAGGACTGGGTGTGTGCATGAGTGTGTGTGCACAGGTGTGTGTGAGTGTGCATGAGTGTGTGTGCACGGGTGTGTGCGTGAGTGTGCATGAGTGTGTGCACAGGTGTGTGCATGTGTGTTCACAGGTGTGTGCGTGTGTGCACGGGTGTGTGCATGAGTGTGTGCACGGGTGTGTGTGTGTGTGCACGGGTGTGTGCATGAGTGTGTGCACGGGTGTGTGCGTGTGTGCACGGGTGTGTGCGTGAGTGTGTGCATGAGTGTGTGTGAATGAGTGTGTGTGCACACATCTTTCCATGAGAAACTTTCCCCAAAGCGTAGAGCCCTGTTTCGGACCAGGGAAGGGGAGGGCTGAGTGGCGTGTATTGCTTTCTTGGGGGTCCTCTGGCTGCCTGGATGGCTCTCCACAAAAGAACTGGGTTTATGAGAGGCAGGAGAGGGAGATACACTGGTTTCCCTTTATTACTTGAAGAAAAAGGAAAACTCCTCACTGGAAGAATGACAGCTGTTGATACTAACAAGTGTTTTTGATAAAATCTATCCTCCTAGCCCAATAGAATGAAGGTGAGCATTTTGCTAGGAAATGCCTTTTGGAGAAAAAAGTTATCACACATGTTTGGATTACTTTATAAAAACATTCATTGATGTACTTGCTTGTTTTTAAATTGTGGTACGATATAAAACCATTCCACCACAATTTCCCTTCTCTCAGCCCCTCTCATCTACCCTCATCTACTTACTGTGGCTATGAATGTGTCTATTCTAGATGTTTCATCTGTGTGTGATGGTTAATGTTAAGTGTCAACTTGGTTGGGCCACAGTGTCCAGATATTTGGTAAACATTATTGTGGACGTTTCCGTGAAGGTATTTTTTGGATGAGATTAACATTTCAATTAGTAGACTTGGAGTAAAGCAAATTCATCTCCACAGTGCAGATGAGCCTCATCCAATCAGTTCATAGTTTGAGAGAAAAAGCTGGTCTCCCCGGAGGGACCTCTGCAGCTCTTCCCAGGGTCCCCAGCCTGTCCACCTGCCCCAGTCAATCATGGCCTTGCCTTCCTCCACAGTCATGTGAGCCCATTCCTTAAACAAATCTCCCGGCCAGGCCCAGTGTCTCATGCCTGTAGTCCCAGCACTTTGGGAGGCCGAGGCGGGCAGATCACGAGGTCAGGAGATCGAGACCATCTTGGCTAACACAGTGGAACCTCGTCTCTACTAAAAACACAAAAAACGTAGCCAGGCGTGGTGGCGGGCGCCTGTGGTCCCAGCTACTTGGGAGGCTGAGGCAGGAGAAGGGCGTGAACCCGGGAGGCGGAGCTTGCAGTGAGCCAAGGTCGCACCACTGCACTCCAACCTGGGTGACAGAGCGAGACTCCGTCTCAAATAAATAAATAAATAATAAAAAACAAATATCCCTGTCTCTCTATATTTTCATTCCGTGGGTTCTGTGTCCCTGGAGAACCCTAGCTAGTACAAGATGGAATTGGACAGTATTTGTCTTTTGTGATGAGCTTCGTTCACAGAACAGAGTATTTTCAAGATTCATCCAAGGTGTAGCCTGTATCAATATGTCATTACATGGGTATCACATGTTGTTTATAGGTTCGTCAGGGAGGACATTTGTGTTCCTTCCACGTTTCGGTTCTTACGAATCTAGTGCTACTTCCAACATTAGTGCACAGGTTCCTGTCTCAGTCCCTGTTGTCAATTTGTTGGTTGAGGTGCTTCCTAAAGAGACCTGGTTCTTCTGAGTCATCCCCGCAGCCCCTTGCCCTAGTTTCCATGTCAGGTTCCAGTCGGGTAAACAATGGGGTTCTGGCTCAGATGCTCACTTGACGGTCACCCTGGCCAGCACGTTGGCTTTAATTACATGGATTGATTTGTGAATTGTCATCTCACTATTTTAGCAATTGTAAATATCGGCAGTGCTGTGTTTCCCTTTACCACTCTCTTTTGTGGGAAATCAACTGATCAATGTGTTCTCAAGGTCTGGTTTTTGCCAAAGTATCACATTTTTTCTGATAGAAATTTACCGTCCCCTTGGCAAGAATCCATGTTATTGGAACATTTCCAGGAAGCCGTTTGGTGGCACGCGAGACCTGGCTCCGTGGCCACTGGACAGATCTCCTGAAGCAGAAGTTTTGGTGACTCCTGGAACATCACCTCCTCTACGGGGAGCCAAGAACTCCCAGGAAGGGGCGGGCCTTGGAGAGCACAAGCCACCAGCTCTGTCGGCTCTGGGGTGACACTAAGAGAAAGAAGAAGGCGGCAGCTCTCATCTCAATGTGTGTTCATCCCATTCATCACTAGGAGCCTCCATTTCAGTGCGTTCGGTGATCAGGAGATGATGTTTGTATCTTTCCTAATGTGCTGATATTCACGGGCTGCACATCTGGCAGAAGGGGAGAGAGCAAGACCTCTGGGACGCTGTTACCTTGGCTGGAGTCCAGACCCCCTTCCGATGTCTTGAGCAGATGACTTAACTTCTTCAGCCTCAGTTTCCTCTTTGTGACATTGGAGCGATGCTGTTACCCACTTCTTAAGGACGTTATAAAATACCAGCACGTAAGAGCTGCTTTAAACTACGAAGAACTTTGTAAATGGTGGTAAGATTTTATTTAATAGGAAGAGAATATGAGCAGGAAAAACTTTATTCATTTTTAAGATATAAAATGTGTGGAAAATTACAGTGAATAGATTTTATAACACATCCTCTTTCTCTGTGTGCATTGCAGATTTTTCACATAATTTTTAAAACATCACCGTATGTCTGGAAATCTTGCCTTAAAGTAGGTCTTTTTTAAAAGATACTATTAGGTTGAGCCACATAAAATTACCACTCGTTCAGTCAAAAATGGTCAAATATAAGCAATTTCGTGTGGTTTGTCTGGATATTTTTCTCAAAAAAAGTTTTAGTTGGAGATTGTATTCCTTAAAAAAATTGACATCAAATAAATGGTATGTTCATGATTAAAACAGTATGCCATAAAAGCAAAGCTGCAATAATTATTGATGCCTACACTAATTTTAAATAGTCAGATTATGCTCCATGTCATTGCATTTCAGAGCTGAGAAGCACCTAAGAGATCATTAATCTAACATTATTTTTAAGATATGGAAATTGAGTCTCAAAGAGGTTAATCACACATCCAGGACCAGAACTCATATTTCCTGATTTCCAATTCAGTACTTTCCCCCCATTCTATACGGCCACGCTATACAACATGCATATGGAACAGCCTGATTGTACAAGAGCCCTAGTGTTTTGTCACATTTGCATATAAAAAGATTCTAAGAATTCACAGTTCTACTATAGCGTAAATAAGACCTAAATGAAAATATTAGCTGTTGAAATATTACACATGTACTTAATGCTTTTGCTCACCGCTTTACACTTCAGGGCAAATATATATGACAAGAGATTTGGTCCAGCTGTTTCATGGATGGTCTTCAAGTACCTACCCGGGACTCTGCCTCCCAAGTCCCTGAAGCAACTTGGCCCCATCCACCCCACCACCAAAAATGTGAGGAAAAAAAGATGTGGTCAGGTGCGGTGGCTCACGCCTGTAATGCCAGGGTGGCTGGATCACGAGGTCAGGGGTTTGAGACCAGCCTGGCCAACATGGTGAAATCCTGTCTCTACTAAAAATACAAAAATTAGCAGGTATGGTGGCATAAGCCTGTAGTCTCAGTTACTCGGGAGGCTGAGGCAGGAGAATCACTTGAACCTGGGAGGCAGAGGTTGCAGTGAGCCTAGACTGTGCATTGCACTCCAGCCTGGGCAGCAGAGCAAGACTCTGTCTCAAAAAAAAAAAAAAGATGTATCCTGGTCTTTTGCATAATGTGCACTTTCCATCTAGGGCTGATCACAGTCACGTTCCTGCAGGCAAGGAGGAAAGACATGTGTAGGAGAGACAGTGAGTGTGTGCCACTCAGAGCTTAGGAAGTGCTGGTCGTTGAATTGAAATCTGAACATGTTGATCTCATTCTTATGTTTGTAGGGGGAATCCCAAATTGTCAGCAACCCATCACTCCCAGGCAAAATCCAAACTGCTGGGCTGTCCCCTTGGACTGATTTATGTGCTGGTTTTGGGGGACAGCTATCCTCTGCACAGTGGACACCAGGCTCTGTTAAGCTGACTTCTAACGTGCTTTGAGGTAGGTTACCTTTGTGAGTTCTCTGTCCTCCCAGAGTTGGAGAAACCCTCCAAGGCGAGTTAAACTGGGTGGGTGATTGGCCCCAAACCGGAGGACCAGAGGGTTAAATAACAGAAGTTATGCTGGAGTCAGGCTTGGAGGGTTTGGCTTCATGATGTGCAGAATTTTTTTTTTTGAGATGGAGTCTCGCTCTTGTCGCCCAGGCTGGAGTATAATGGCATGATCTTGGCTCACTGCAACCTCCATTTCCCAGGTTCAAGCAATTCCCCTGTCTCAGCCTCCTAGGTAGCTGGGATTACAGGCACCTGCCTCAGCACCTGGCTAATTTTTGTATTCTTAGTAGAGACAGAGTTTCATCATGTTGGCCAGGCTGGTCTCGAACTCCTGACCTCAGGTGATCCACCCTCCTGGGCGTCCCAAAGTACTGGGATTACAGGCGTGAGTTACTGTGCCCGGCCTATGTGCAGAATTTCAAGTGGCATCACGGCTGTGGTCATGACAGAGACACACAGACTGGGAAAATCAGTCCCTTCGTTACCTGCTACCTCCTCAAGGCCCCACAGCTCTGTTGATTTGTTAGAGCATTTGACCATGTTTCGAGTATATGGCTCTGTTTCATTTCTTTGGCTGGGAGGCTCCTTCGGGCAGGCAGAGTGCATTTTTTCTCTTTGGGTCCCCTGTTCCTATTACATAGGAGACATTCACTGAAACTTTGTGGAATGAGGGAACGGATGAATGAATGTGCATGTGCTCCGACTAGGACTTTGTTTGATGAATAGGCAGGGTGGACTTATGTAATATGATTTGAGTGGCATCGTCTGCCACCAATTTGTGGAATGACGTTATTAAACATTCATCTGGTTGGATAAAAGGCTTCTTCCTGGCTGGCATGGCTTTTGAAATGTAGCACCCTGCAGGGGTAGAGCAGGGCAAACCTCTGAAGTCGTTACCACCCATTAGCAGCTGAGTGTGAACTGGTTCATCAGCTCCTGGCGGCTCCCTGAGAGCAGGCCTGGAGGGCCCTGTGGGTCTGGGCTGGTGCAGAAGAGGCAGGGGGGTTTCGGTCTGGGTGGGCTAAGTGTCAGGAAAAGACCTTTGGAGAGAAGCAGCGAGGAGCTTAGAGGGGAAGGGGGCTCCAACAAACTCCTCCTAGCTTTTCTGGGAAAGCTGCCCTGGGGCCTCTGATAGGTGAGCTGGGACCTAAGACGCCGGCCACCCCCAAGATCAGGGGGATTCCTTTATGTGTGTGTGCGCGTGTGTGTGTGTGTGTGTGTGTGTGTACTTTTGCTTTTCCACTTACTCTTCTTGAAGAAATTACCCATAAGCTGCCTAACAGTGCCCGGTCTACATAACACTCAATAAATGTTGAAAAACAGCAAAATGTAGAAAGCATGGTTTTGCAAACCAACCCTGACTCTCTCAAGAGTCAATAGGATGACGCCAGGTCAGTAGCTTCCTCTCTTGAGTTCTTTCTTCAGCATCAGTTGCTGATCAGACCATGGCGCTGATGGGGGCTCGTGCGCACGCATGCATGTGCATGCAGGAAAGCGTGTGTGTGTGTGTGTGTGTGGGAGGTGTGCATGCGGCACATGGTGGGGGTGTGCATGCATGTGTATCTGTGTGTGTGCACACGGCTGCATATGTGTGTAGGGGGAGTCACTGTGAGTTGGGCTATTTAAATATTTAAGGAAATGATCAGTATCAGGGCAATGTTTTTGAATAGTTAAATGTGATTCAAGAAAACTGTTTTAAGAAAGAAATAAATGGTGCTATGACAACCCGAGAGTTAAAAAGAGACCTGCATCTGGAAATAAGGGGTAATGTGCCAGGTTTTGGCAAGTTGTGTCCCAGCCCCTCTGTTGGAAGACCTCAGTCACTGCAAACTGCTTTGGGGGCAGCTCAACCAAGGCACGTCCACAGCGCAACATGCCCCACACAAGTCCAACAGCCCAGCACTCCTTTCCAACACACAGGCCTGTTTGCCACAGAAGGCACACAACTCACACATGCTCCGTTTCCATTTTGCAACCTCACATCCGTAGGTTTTTCTAACTTTGTTATGTCCAACAAATTGCATCTTTTGTGGCACATGATAAAAAGAACTAGGTTAAGCTGAAATCGTGTAGCCACTTCCCATGGCCTGGTGAGGAAATCAGAGTGTGTTTTGCTTTGTATTCCGTTCCCACCTCAAAGGCGGGATTAAAATAGCACTGCTTGTCACGTCTCATTATGGAAATCGGTGTGGCCCTCACAGGGGCGCAGTCAGTTGGGACTAGGAGCTGCTCTGAAGGTGTGACCTGCCTGCGGTCCAAGACCACAACCTGCCATTTCAGAGCAGGGAAGACCAGCCAAATCTCCCACTAGCCTGAATCGTATTCACAAAAGCAAAAAAGGAGGCAGGGGGTCATGGGTTTGCCCACTCCTGAAACTGCTGGGGAAGAGAATGGATTTCACAAATGACTCGCTTTGTTTGCTTTCTATGATCACATTGCACGGGCAGAAAGAGGCATGTTTTCTTCTGTTTTAAAATGTGCAAGAACCAGGGACACAGATCCCTGTTTCAAGAACATCTTCCAGATGGAAACGATTAGAATGCTCCCTCCTTACTTTCTTCATGCCCATCTCTTCTAATACGTTGGCTCTTCCTTGCCGGAAGTCAAGGAGCAAGCAGTAAGGAAGTGCACGCCTCTGCATTTGTTCTCTTAATTGTCACAAATAATTGGATTTTGGGAGAGAGACAGGAAAGGTCGAGGTGAGGCTACCTTATGTGAGGAGGCAGGAAGAGTTGTCCCAGGATGTTGCATTGCTCTGTTTTGTTTCTTTTTTTCTTTTTAGAGCTCCGAGGGTCAATCTGATTCTTCCGTATTTTTTTTTTTCCTTTTTTGGTGAGCTTTGTTTGGGGTTTTCCACGCTGTCATTATTACTAACAATGAACCAGGGGAAGGGGGTAGGGAGAAAAAGGTTTACTGGTAATAATTACGAGGCTGCTGCACAAACCAGGAGACAGGATAGTATAGAATTTTATTTTATTCTGTCTCCTCGCACTTGAGTCTCAAGTAGGCTTCCCATAACGATGCAATTAATCTTGACATATAAAGACTGACCAGAATTCTAAACCTTAGGAAAACACACCTCAGCAAAATTCTACATAATGTTAACATAAAAAGCATCAGACAAGAAGGGAATTTAAATTATTAAAAATAATTCTAATGTCGTTTCACCGGGGTCATCCATACCACTGCATTTCTTGAGCCTTCATTACCTAATGCTACTCCGAGAGAGAAGAGCCTCTGAAAGCGATGTCTGCTTCGGGGTTGTCTCTCCGTTTATTTCTTCCACTCCCCTGTCTTCAAGGCTCTTCCAAGAATGGAGCCCACAGTCTCCTTCAGTCATTCACTCAAAGACGTAACCATCCTCTGGACTAGGAAATGCATCCTTGCAGCTGTCTAAGCAGCTCTCAAGCTGTTTGCTCTCCACTCTTCTGACCTCTCTTCAGAATGACATTTCTCAGAGAGCAAAGTCCCCCTCATTTGCCTGGGAAGTCTGCGATGCATTATCTAATACAGCTCATCCTCTAATAGATATGATAGAAATCGATTTAAACCTTTACAGCCCCTATTAATTATACACTTGAGATTTCAATAGCTGGTGAACGAAAACTTCACTAATATCCTGTAATCAGGCAGAGCGAGACAGCGTGGTAGAAACTGTAAATGTGTATCAAGCCAGGTACATGGAAGAAATCATCCAACATGTGTGCACAAAGGGTAAAACCGTGAGTGTGTGTGTGAGCGAGGCCAGCTGTGAAGCTCTGACCTGCCTCCGTACCACTCCGGCTGCAGCTTAACGTGGTAACCAAGAGAGCAAGGCCCGTGAGGTTTCTTAAGAGACCGGTAGAACCCCAGACTGGGAGTTTCCTAGACATTAAAGGGCATCTTTTCTTTTCTTCTTTTTTTTTTTTTTGAGATGGAGTTTCGCTCCTGTTGCCCAGGCTGGAGTGCAATGGCGCGATCTCGGCTCACCAAAACCTCCGCCTCCCGGGTTCAAGCAATTCTCCTGCCTCAGCCTCCCGAGTAGCTGGGATTACAGGGCTGCACCACCAAGCCCGGCTAATTTTTTTTTTTTTAGTAGAGACAGGGTTTTTCCATGTTGGTCAAGCTGGTCTCGAACTCCCAACCTCAGGTGATCCACCTGCCTCGGCCTTCCAAAGTGCTGGGATTGCAGGCCTGAGCCACCATGCCTGGCCAAGGGCACCTGTTCTTAAAGCTTCATGCAGTTCATCCTTAGATTTGAGAGAATCCTGTGTGCAGCATGTGCTGAGGCTTCCCAGAAAGATGCGTGGTCTGAAGTCACAAAACCTGTACCATCAGTGGTGTGCCCGGACGGTTCGTGTCTCTCCATTCTCCCTGTACAGAGGGTCGCGTTAGCGGGTCTTCATCCTCAGGCAGGGGCCGAGTCAGAACTCTTACAACTCAATAATAGAAAGACAACCAATTTAAACATTGCGGGCAAAGGATATACATAGACATTTCTTTTTTTTTTTTTTTTTTTTTTGAGACGGAGTCTCGCTGTCGCCCAGGCTGGAGTGAGTGGCGCGATCTCAGCTCACTGCAAGCTCCGCCTCCGGGTTCCCGCCATTCTCCTGCCTCAGCCTCCCGAGTAGCTGGGACCACAGGCGCCACCTCGCCCGGCTAGTTTTTTGTATTTTTAGTAGAGACGGGGTTTCACCGTGTTAGCCAGGATGGTCTCGATCTCCTGACCTCGCGATTCTCTGGCCTTGGCCTCCCAAAGTGCTGGGATAACAGGCGTGAGCCACCGCGCCTGGCCCTACATGGACATTTCTTTAAGACAGATGTATCAACAGCCAACAAGTACATGAAAAGAAGCTGACCATTATTAGTCACTAGAGAAATGCAAATAAAAACTATAATGAATTCGCTCGACATGGGTTTTTGCGCCTGTAAATCCGGCTACTTGGGAGACTGAAGAGAGAGGATGACTTGAGCCCAGGAGTTTAAAGCTGCAGTGAGCTCTGATTGGGGTCACTGTACTCCAGCCTGGGCAGCAGTGAGACCCTGACTTAAAAACAAAAACAAACCCAAAAGACCCCACCGTAATGAAATACTCCTTTACACCTACCAGAATGGCTATGATGAAATAAATAGATAATAATGAGTGTTGGCAAGGATGTGAAGATTTTAGGAGGGATAAAAATGGTGCAGCCAATGTGGAAAACACATCAGCAGTTTCTCAAAATGTTAAACATAGGGTTATTAGATGACCCAGCAATTGTATTCCTAGGTATATACTAAAGAGAATTTTTTTAAAAAAAAAAAAGAAAAAAAAAGAAAAACATGTTCACACAAAAACTTATACACAAATATTCATAAAAGCATTGTTCATAATAGCCAAAAGGTGAAAAGAATCCAAACGTCCATCACCCAGTGAACGGGCAATGAACGTATAACGTGGTGTATCCACATGATGGAATGCTACTTGGCAATGAAGATGAATGGATTGCTGATACATGCTACAACGTGGACTAACCTTGAAGACACTGCACCAAGTAATAGAAGCCAGACACAAAGGACCCCCATTGTGCTCATCGTGGTGGGTTACACTTGTAATCCCAACACTTTGGGACACGGAGGAGGGCAAATTGCTTAAGTCCGGTAGTTTGAAACCAGCCTGGGTAACGTAATGACACCTCGTCCATACAAAAAGTTTCAAAATTAACCACACAGGGTGGCACACAGCTGTAGTCCCAGCTACTCAGGAGCCTGGGAGCTTGATGTTGCAGTGAGCTGTGATTGCACCACTGCGCTCCAGCCTCGGTGACAGAGTGAGACCCTGTCTCTTAAACACACACGCGCGCACACACACGCACACACACAAATAAAATATACTATTTGTATGAAATGTTCACAATAGACAAATCTGTTGACACAAAGAGTCATAAGTGGTTGTGCAAGGCTAGGGGTGGGGAGGAGAGGTTGGGGAGGGAAATGGGAAGTGACTGCTAAAGTTGCACAACTCGAAATACATGACAGCCGTTGAGTGGTAGGCATTAAGTGAGCGAACTTTGTGGCATGTAAATTACATCTCATAAGAGCTGTACTGTTTGGTAGCACTCCCTTGTAAAGCTATCTATGGCTGAGACGTTTTGAAAAGGGGAGATCTTTAATGCTCATTTCAATTTTTTTTTTTTTTTTTTTTGAGACGGAGTCTGGCTCTGTCACCCGGGCTGGAGTGCAGTGGCCGGATCTCAGCTCACTGCAAGCTCCGCCTCCCGGGTTTACGCCATTCTCCTGCCTCAGCCTCCCGAGTAGCTGGGACTACAGGCGCCCGCCGCCTCGCCCGGCTAGTTTTTTGTATTTTTTTAGTAGAGACGGGGTTTCACCGTGTTCGCCAGGATGGTCTCGATCTCCTGACCTCGTGATCCGCCCGTCTCGGCCTCCCAAAGTGCTGGGATTACAGGCTTGAGCCACCGCGCCCGGTCATTTCAATTTTTTAAACACCTTTTGGTCTATTTATTTCCCGTGTTTCTCCCTGTGTGAAATTTGGCTTTTTTTCTTTATACGGCTTTTCGAAGTTATTAGCAGTTGTTCGCAGTGGCGTTTTTAATACGTTGGGCCGGAAGACATTGCCCTATTTCTTTGTGCATCTTGAGCTCTGGGTCATCTCTCTTCCTGTCTTCCTCTGTCTGGCTAGAAATCTCACCCATTAATTTGTTTCAATAACCAGCCTTTGCTTTTTAAATCTCCTCTAGTGTTTTTGTTGTCTGTTTCATTGAATTACATCTTCATTTTCATTGTTTTCTCTTTTATTTAGTTTTGCTGTGTTGTTCCCTTTTCGGCTTCTTAAATTGAATAATTGGCTTATTTAAGTGTAATTTCATTTTCTCATAAATGTATTCGAGGCTAGCAATTCCATCCCTCCGAAGCACTGCTTTTATGATGTCTCACATTTTTTTGTTGTATAGTGGTTTCATTATCACCTAGTTTTAAACATTAATTAACTTTCTTTTTAATCCAAGAGTTACTTAGTAGTATGTTTTGTTGTTTTGTTGTTTGCAAGCAAAGGGACTTTTAAACGACGATCACTGTTTTAGAAATTTCTTTTTGTTGCAGTATTGTTAGAGAGCCGCATCTGAATGATACTGATCCTTTGCGGCCTAACGCGTGGCCTATTTCTGCAAATGTCTCGCATGTGTGTTCACAAACACGTGCACTCTCTTAGGTATGGAGTTCTTCTTATCTCTGGTAGCTCAAGCATATGAGTCATATTGTTTGGATCTTTGACATCCATGCTGAGCTTTTGTCTTCTTGCTCTGTCCATTTTTGAAAAAGATGTACTAAATCTCCAACTGCAATTATTGATTTAACTATTTCTCCCCGCCGTACTGTCGCCCGTGGCTCAGTGTGCGTTGAGGCTGTCACTGAAGTTCATGAAGGACATCACTTCTAGCTCTTTGACTGCCTTCATCACTATGTAATGTCATCCTTTGGCCTCATGGTATTTTTTAGCCTTATATTCTCCTTTGTCTGACATTAAGATTACTATACCAACTTTCTTTAGGTTCATAGTTGCTTAATATAAACTTTCATTTCTTTTACTTCTAACATTTTTTTTTCATTTTGTCTTCCATGAGTTTCTTTAATATTCTTGTTTTTAACTCCAGGTTGACAGTACCTGTCTTTCAGTTGGTGGATTTAACCTATTTGTACTTATATTTACTCATATTTTAAAAACTTACTTCTGGTAGCTTATTACATTTTTAATTAACTGAACTTCTCATTTCTTCCTTTTTGTTTTTGTTGCTGATTTTGATTGTATAGGTCAAGTTTTCTTCTGCTAGTTTAGAAGTTGTTTTTATTTTATTTTTATTTTTTTATTTTATTTATTTATTTATTGTTTGAGACGGAGTCTCGCTCTGTCGCCCAGGCTGGAGTGCGGTGGTGCAATCTGGGCTCACTGCAAGCTCCGCCTCCCGGGTTCACGCCATTCTCCTGCCTCAGCCTCCCGAGTAGCTGGGACTACAGGCGCCGCCACCTCGCCCGGCTAGTTTTTTGTATTTTTTTTAGTAGAGACGGGGTTTCACGGTGTTAGCCAGGATGGTCTCGATCTCCTGACCTTGTGATCCGCCCGTCTCGGCCTCCCAAAGTGCTGGGATTACAGGCTTGAGCCCCCGCGCCCGGCCAGAAGTTGTTTTTATACTTGTTATCCTTATCTTAAGATATAGTCTCATGTTTACTTATCCCTATTGACTTCTTGAACTTATTAATATCTGCATTTTTCTCCTAAGAGGAAAAGTACTTTGTCATATTGTCATCTGCCTAAATTTAATCTTTTGATACTGCCCAGAATTTAAATTCTGGGTTCTTTTGAATAATGAACATTACCAAAGTATTTGGTTTTCACTAATTCTCTATCTCTTATAGCAATTTTCAGGGTTCTGTTTCTCTCTCCTTTTTCTTTTTTGATGCAGGGTCTTATTCTACTACAGCCCAGGCTGGATTGCAGTGGCACACTCAAAGCTCAGTGTAGCCTCCACCTCCCAGGCTCGGTTGATCCTTCTGCCTCGGCTCCCAGGTAGCTGGGACTACAGGCACACACCACCACGCCCAACTAATTATTTTTTATTTTTTATAGAGACTGTGTTTCATCATGTTGCTCAGGCTGGTCTCAAACTCCTAGGCTCAACTGATCCACCCACCTCAACTTCCCAAAGTGCTGGGATTATGGCTGTGAGCCACCACACCTGCTGTGCTTCTCTTATTTTTATTGCTTTCTCCCAAAATGTTTTCTCACAAAAAATGAGTCTTTGTATGGCAAACCATTTGAGAGCTATGAGAGAGTACATTTATTATACCTTCAAATTCAAATGACAGTTTGTCTAGAAAAAATATTCTAGGTTAAAATTTCTTTTCCTTCAATTATTTAAAAATATGGCTGTACTGTTTTGCATTCAGTGTGGCTGTTCGGAAATCGAATGGCGGTCTGGGTCTTGTTCCTTTGCAGGTGAGCTGCTCTTTACTTATGAAAGCTCTTGGAATATTTTCTTTGTATTTGATTATATTAAATTAACTACAACATGTCTAGGTGTGGGTTTTTCCTTACCCCCTGCCCTGTCTTTTTGATTCTATCAGTCTTTTTTTCCTTCAGAAATATATCTTCATTAGTTTAAAAAATTTTCTCCTCTTGGATTTTATTTGTCACTCTTTCTGGGATTCCTATCATCCCAATGTTGGCACTTCGTTTTTGTTTGTTTGTTTGTTTGTTTGTTTGTTTTTGTCTGTTTGTTTTGTTTTTGGGGATGGAGTCTCACACTGTTGCTCAGGCTGGAGTGCAGTGGCACAGTCTTAGTTCACTGCAGCCTCTGCCTCCTGGGTTCAAGTGATTCTCCTGCCTCAGCCTCCTGAGTAGCTGGGATTACAGGCGTGAGTCACTGTACCCTACCGGATGTTGGCATTTCCATCCTCATTTCCCTTAGCCTTTCTTTTCTCTTTTCTATCCCTATCCTTTCCTTTTGCCTTATGGGAGAATTCCTCAATCTGATCTTTGGACTTTTCCATTCACGCTTCAGCTGTTTTCACCTCACTTTCAGCCTACTCATGGCTTCATGTTGTTATCGTTTGTGGTTTTTGAAAATGTAGTTCTCAATTCCAACAATATTTTTAAATGTATCAAAATAATAAATGCGGAATGTAGTTTCCCAGTACATGAAAGTTTGTCATATTAAAAGTTTTGAGCCAGGTGCGGTGGCCCATGCCTGTAATCCCAGCACTTTGGGAGGCCGAGGCGAGTGGATCACTTGAGGTCAGGAGTTCAAGACCAGCCTGACCAATATGGTGAAACCCTGTCTCTACTAAAAATACAAAATTAGCTGGGCGTGGTGGTGGGCGCCTGTAATCCCAGCTACTTGGAAGGCTGAGGCAGGAGAATTGCTTGAACCTGGGAGGCGGAGGTTGCAGTGAGCCAAGATCACCTCACTGCACTCCAGCCTGGGCTACAGAGTGAGATTTTGTCAAATTAAATAAATAAATAAATAAATAAGTTTTGAAGTCAGAAATTGACAAGCGAGACACCTTGACATCCGGTGTTGCATTGGCTTTGGAATCGATCTTTGCCCATCATGATACTATCTCTCTCAGGACTTTTTGGCTGCAGGTGACAGAAACTCCATTTGCACTAGCTTACGTTAAGAGGAGGGAGAATGTGGTCAAGTGCCCCCGGGAGTGATGGGGAACACAGACGGAGTTTCTCCCTGCTCTGGATAGCACATCTGCTGGCTCCCAGCTTATGATCCGTGAAGGGGATGTCTTCCCCTGGGGCTTCAATTTGAAGAATCCTGAAGAGGACCCTGACGGCCTCTCGTGGTCCGCGTGCCCCTTCTTGCACAACCGTGATGGTCCTATCCACGGACGCCTTCTCTTGGGTTCTGTGGTTGGATGGGGAGGAATCGTCCATCGTCTGTAGTGGGAGGGGAGGGAGGACACACCAAGACCCTGTGGCCCCAAGAGCCGTGAGAGGAGCAGAAGCCCGACTGGTGCCTCTTACATGTCACTGCAGTCTGGGGGGCCGCCAGGGAAAACCCCTGACATCCTGTCTCTAGTAATGGCGTGGTTGGAGTCATTCGTGCACCAAATAATTCACCCATTTAAAGTGTACAATCCAACAGTGATTGGTATACTCAGAGTTCTACAACTCTCACCACAGTAATTTTGGAACATTTCTATCATCCCTAGCAACAAATACTGTATCTTTTTTATTTTTATTTTTATTTTTTGTGAGACAGAGTCTCACTTTGTCACCCAGGCTGGAGGGCAATGGCGTGATCTCCACTCACTGCAACCTCCGCCTCCTGGGTTCAAGCAATTCTCCTGCCTCAGCCTCCCGAGTAGCTAGCTGGGACTATAGGTGTGTGCCACCACGCCTGGCCAATTTTTGTATTTTTGTAGAGACAGGGTTTCACCATGTTGGCCAGGATGGTTTTGATCTCCTGACCTCGTGATCCGCCTCCCAAAGTGCTGAGACTACAGGTGTGAGCCACCACGCCCGGCCAGCAAATACTGTATCTTACTAGCACTTTCCATTTCCCTCCAACCCTCTAATGGTTTCTTTTCCACAATAATCTAAACGTTTAAGGAACTGGTTTGCTAACTCATTTCTTAATGACAAGAATTAAGCCAGCATAGCCTGGTTTCTCACATTCTTTCCTTACGAAGTCATTCATCATTTATCCTTTTAAGGGACTTCCTTCATCTCTGTGCCTCGGGCTCACTTCCTGACTATGAGGATCAGCTCCCCTCACGAAAGGTGAGTGGGGAGTACCTGCCATTCAACCTCTGTCACTACAGGAGAGAGATGCCATGGATGGATGATTTTCTCACTGAGTCTTGACATTAGTTCATTGGACAAATATTCAGCTTCCAGATAAGTGGCGTCCCGTGGACTGGGCTTGGTCCTGTTTCCCCTGGAAGCACTGCTGGGAAACCAAGCCCAGCCTTGCAGGGCTTCCTCCTGCTGCCGCCCACGCCATGATCAGCCTCCTTTTCCCGCCGCAGCCCCGTCACTGCACCGGTTTCATCGGTCACACGTCCAGCTGCTCTTCTGTGGCCTCTGCACCTCTGCACAGGCTGCTGCCTCTGAGGGCTGCCCAGCCGTCATCCTTCTCATCCCTCCCATGATCGTGGCCCTGAGGTCACCTTCCCATTGGCAATGAACAGTCCCATTGTCACTCCCCATGGGTGTGCCTACCGGAAGCTGCTCATGGGCAGCAGGGGAACTGTTCAAGCTGGTTTTTCCAGCCCCTACCACAGCGCTGGGTGTGTAGGTGGACAAGAAAGTCATTAAGTATGTAAATTAGGAAGTGCATGAACACCTGAGCGTGTGAGACTTTGGTGGGGTGAATGCCACTCCAAATGTGTGTCAAATATGATGGGACTGAATGAAAATGAAAGTGGGTCAAGGAGATATTCAGAATAAAATGAGCAACTTTTCCTCATTATGTAGTCATTGCATAATTAAACAATGAAAAAAACATATTACAAAAGAGTAATAAAATGATAATATAACAACAACGATAATAGCTAACATTCATCAGGCACTTTCTATGCCCCAGCCCAGCTCTAAACACTTTATATTCATTACTGTTTTTCATCTTCACAAATGCAATTATCATCCCAATTTGACAAGATGAGCTGTTGGAAAGCACATGGTGCGCATGTGTGTGTGCATTGTGTGTGTGTGACAACATCCAGAAGGGTCGTCAGTCATGGTAATCTCTGTATAGCCCTGAGATAAGCTTGTGCTCAAAGTGCCTGTCTCAAAGTAAGCTAAAAAGGAACTACAGAGTCAGAGAAAATTGAAAAGAAACATGATTTTAAAAATTGCTCCCAAAGGAATAGAAATCATTCTACCATAAAGACACATGCAGGTGGATATTCATCACAGCACTGTTCACAATAGCAAAGCCGTGGAACCCACCTAGATGCCCATCTGTGTGTCAAATATCATGGGAATGAATGAAATGAAAGTGGGTCAAGGAGATACTCCGAATAAAATAAGTAACTTTTCCTCATTATGTAGTTATTGCATAATTAAACAATGAAAAAGACCATACTACAAAAAAGTAACTTTTATCCAGTAGACTGGATAAAGAGAATGTGGTACATAGACACTCTAGAATACTAGGCAGTCATGAAAAGGAATGAGATAATGTCCTTTGCAGGAACATGGTTGGAGCTGGAGGCCATTATACTAAGTGAACTAATGTAGGAACAGAAAACGAAATACTGCATGTACTCATGAGTGAGAAGTAAACATCCAGCACATGAACACAAAGAAGGGAACAACAGACACTGGGGCCTCCTTAATGATGGAGGATGGGAGGAGGGAGAGGATCAGAAACGGACCCACTCATTACCTGGGTGATGACGTCATCTGTACACCACACCCCCATGACATGCGGTTTACCTACACAACAAACCTGCACATGTACTCCTGAACCTAAAAGTTAAAAGAAACCTTCTCTTAGCGAGTAGTGATGGCTTCATTTAAATTAGTTGGGGACTAGAAAGAGGCAATGATTTATCCTCACTGTAAAAGGTCCTGGCCATGTGTAATGAATGGGCCCTGTGAGCGTGTGTACATGTATGTGTGTGTGTATGTGTGTGCAGCTCCCTGACAGTGTGTGTGTCCACACTGCTGGGTTCCTAACACTGAGATGCCCTGATGGCACTTGGAGTGGGGGGTACGGAGGTGGTTCCCCCTCAGAGGCAGAGGGCTGGGTGTCAGGTTCAGAGTTAACAGTTTAGTTGAATGGGAAGTAAACTGTGTGTCACCAAGTCGCATTTTGCTTGTGTGTAACTCGGCGTTTCTGTAACCGCAGGTACTGGGCTGGTTGCCGTAGCCTCACTCCTGGGTACTAGGGAGGATGAGGAGGCCCCCACGGGGCCTTCTCTCTCTCCGCAGCCACATTGCCGGCTCTCCCTACACGGACCCAGCATTCATCCTGTCCATTCTGTTGGCCACAGGGCATTTTTGTTTTGTTGATTTTTATTTTCTCAAGGACGGGAGGTGACACTCCAGACAGCAGCATTAGTGTTTCCTCCCAAAAAGAAATATATATTTTTAACAAGGGACGATCGTTGTCTTCAATATCCAGTTTCCTAACCTTTTTCTTAGCATCCTAACCTGTGAGAAGAAGAACTGTGTGAAAAATTCTGGAGCTTTCCTCTCTCAGGGACAACTGGAGGCCTTGAGGATTGAAAGAGAAAGCGTCGGAACCCCTGCCCTCGGCTGCTTCCTGAGGAGCCTCTCAGGCTTGTCATCCAAGTGCTAGTCCTGAAGAGAAAAGAAGGTATCCCCAGGTGCCCCGCCCATCCCCTCAGCAGGGACTGTGGTGCCCCATCCTCTCCGTCGTCCTCCAGCCTCTGGGACCCAGCTCCAGCCCTCCTGCACCACACTGGCCTTGCATAAATGTCTCAGATGCAGGGAACAGGCTTTGGCCACTTCTGAGACCTGTGACCCTCTTCCGAGTAGGATGTGGAGAACGCTTTGCTGACTGTGGGCGAGTTTGCAGGTTGCTGTGATGCGTCTGTAGCGATGACCCCAGGCCGCTCCTGCTGAGGACACCCGGGACGCACAAGCACGAGCTGGGCGATCCTGGCCACCCGAGGGCTTGGCTGCTGTGCGACTGGACAGGAGAAAGGGCGCGGGCCTGAGCGTACAGTCCGGGGGAAGGGACTCTCCCTGGGCAAGGCCTGGAGAAACATCCTTGCTGAATAAATGATGCTCTTTTCTCTGAATGTGTGGAGCAACACGCAGCTGATTATGAATTTCAACGTCCCAGATACCTCACAGGGAAGAGGGTAAATATAAGAATCATAGAGAGGAGACATCTCATCAAAACCCAGCACGTTCTCCTGGGGTACAATCTGCTCCACGGGAACCCGGAGCTTTGTCCGTTTTGTTCACTAGATGCACGGCGTATGCTCCATACATGTGCTGAGTGTTGTGTAATCCTGGTCAACAGATTAGTGAGTTCTGGCTTGGGTAAGCTGGGGTGGGCTCTGATGGTCTAATCACCACCACAACAGAGCCAAACTCAAGTTTCTGGATGGACAAGTCTGGAATATGGTGCTTCTATCAGGACACTGTGGGGTCAGCATCTGTTCTGCCCCAGAGCCAGCCACTTCCTCAGTGGGGTGGGTTCATTCTGCAACAGACCTGGTTTTGGTCTGCCCTGCCCATGCTCCGCGAGGCCACTGTTCCCCCGCAGACATGCCAGTCGCCGGTGTCCATGCTGTGTGGACGCCCCTTTGCCTCCTGAGGTCCCTGGGGCGGCTCGGCTCCCAGTGGCTGCTGCGTCTGTGTGGTGTCCAGTTCAGCATCTCTCACTCTGGGTGAGATGGGCAGGGCCGTCCTGAGACAGGACAGGTGCGCTCCTGCCGCTGACACCAGAGTCCCGAAGGTGTCTGTCCGTGGGGTGGTGGGGACCATGCCCACTGACGCAGGAGCTGTACCTGTGCACTCAAAACCAATAAATGCGGCCGGGTGTGGGGGCTCACACCTGTAATCCCAGCACTTTGGGAGGTGGAGGTGAGTGGATCACGAGGTCAAGAGATCGAAACCATCCTGGCCAACATGGTGAAACCCCGTCTCTACTAAAAATACAAAAATTAGCTGACCGTGGTGGCACACGTCTGTGGTCCCAACTACTCGGGAGGCTGAGGCAGGAGAATCACTTGAACCCGGGAGGAGGAGCTTGCAGTGAGCCAAGATCACTGCACTCCAACCTGGCAACAGAGCGAGACTCCATCAAAAAAAAAAAAAAAAAAAAAAACCATTAAATGCTGATCAAACTAGCATGAGTCATGTCAGTGTTTTGAAGGCAGCTGAGTCATCTTTGTCTGGATCCCCTGTGTTTGTAATAAAAGACTGGTTTTCCTCACATGTGAGTGAGGAACTGGTTCTGGGATGACAGAAATGGCAGAACACGACAGAGGCAAGAGCTGTCCGGCTGTGAGGACCCGGCTTTCTGTGGCGGGTGCCTCTCATTAGGCCCTTTGCACCTTCAGTGTATCGGTAGGACCAAAGATTTCCCTTCTAGAGGATTAATGGCTACATAAAAATAATACTTTTAGAGGCTACAGAATCCAATGACAATTTTCTCCAGATGACTTTCCAAAAGTCCTTAGAAAATGTGAATTTCTGAATAGACTTTAGAACAGGTGTCACTGAGAAGACTGGAAGTAGCCTTCTCCAGGTTTAATTTTTTTTTAATCGTGGAATTTCAAGTAAGGTGATCTTGGTTCAGAATTTCAATGGCATGAGCTTAGGTGAATCATCTGGCTTGTCTAAACCTGAGTTCCCTCTTTTGCAAACTAAGAAAGTGACTCATATCGGCTATATGCAATTTGAAATGATTTGTACAATGATCAATGCTAAAATGTGCCAGCAAAATGCTCTGAACGACATCACATCGGTGAATTCTCTAATAAAACAATAGTGGTCCATCTCTAGGACATGAGGTCCCTCAACTTCTCTCATTTACATATTGGGCCCTTATCCTTCAATATGTGTAGTCAGAATTCATGGCTATTGTCCTTAATTCTTTCTTAAAGGTAGTAACAATAATGTCAATTCATTTCTTGAATAATGAAAAAGCAATTTGCCATTTATATGGCATTACTGAATGGTTTACAGACTATAGTGGTGGACGCAGTTGATGTTAAAGAGACTTGGGTTAGAATTCCATCTCAGCTGCTTCCTAGCTCTGTTACCTTGGGCATGTCCCTTGGCCTCTTCACCTTCCATTTCTGCATCCGTAAAATGGACATATTCATACCGATTTGGCAAGATTCCTGCTGGGGGTTAGCGATCGAGATCATCTGTGTGCAACCTCCTAACAGGATCTCCAGGGCGTCTGGTCCTGTGCAGAGCTCACGTCTCTGTGGGCTTCTTGTCTTGCCTCTCAAAGCTAGATGTTAGGTGTCAGGAGGTGTTGGCCTCCTGAGAGCTAGAATATTGCCTTCCAAATTTTCCAAAGCTTTTTAACATATTAGGAAGCCTAAGATATGTTAGCCAGAGTGATAAGTCAATTTCACTAATCTCGAAGGTTTGAAAAAAAAAATTGCTGATTCATTTTGTTTGCTGAGTACCGACTTTCAGTATTTTTGTGCTAAAGAAGATTTATTTAACATTTTATCATTTAATTAAAGAAAGCATGTTTATAATCAGTTTGTGCCTGTTCCAGATTGTCCCTTTGTCTTCCCAGACTTTGTCAGAAATTCCCTTTCTTGGAGGAAAAATGCTTTGGTGCAGGCAACATTTCTTAGATGTTTTTGTACTTAGAGTTTGACTTGAGGATATTTATGGACGGGTCTCAGATTTCAGAGTGTGGGAGGAGAAGAGGTCTGGCCAATGAGGAGGCGGCTTTGCTCGGGTCATTTGCATCTGGCCGCCCAGGTTCCAGCAGTTCCATCACGTTGGTGAAATATATCCTTTGGGGGATGTCACGGCTTTGGTTAAGATTTCCTTTTACTCCTTAGCTGCTAGCGCAGTTTTGATGATAGCTGTTTCACATGTGCGTGTGGCACTCATGTGGGTAGAGCTGTCAGAAGACTGTAAAGTCTCAACCATCCTATGATTGCTTGCACCTGAGGAAGACGGAATGACAATGAATATTCTGTGCCATTGTATTCCTTTGCTCATTCATACACTGATTTATGGCTCCTTGTTTTCCTTTGGCTCAAGGTGACATCAGTACCTACAAAAAGGAAAATATATGTGAGAATGCTTTTGTAGCAAAATCCTTGTTTGCAAAGGTAATGATGTTCTAAAACTGGAAAAAATGCAACTCAGGCAAAAGGAAGGAAGAAACTCTAACGTGACTTTTTCTTCCCAGCTTTTGTGGGTAGTAAAGTTTTTCTCAACATGCTATCAGATTCGTTCCATTATTTAAAAGTATTTTTGACACAGAAAAAAGTTTCGTGTTTTATATTTCGCACGCATTTGACCACTGATCTGTTCCAGATGTGGTGGCTTGCACTGCAGTAATCGATTGATCTTATGGCTAAAATCCATTCAACCCCATGAATAGGCAGCCCCAGCCCAGAGAAGACCAAAAACAGTCACACTGCCTATACACAGAAAACACTCCCTAGCTGGGACACTGCGGGAATTCAGGAGCACCTAGCTAGGAATAGTAGGGAGACAAATAATTCTTTTTCTTCTCTTCCTTCCTTCCTTCTTTCCTCCTCCCTCCCCTCCCTCCTCCTTCCCTTCTCCTTCCTTCCTTCCTTCCTCTCTTCCTTCTTTCTTTTTGAGACGGGTCTCACTCTGTCACCCAGGCTGAGTGCAGTGGCAATTTTATTCCGCTTTGAGAAAAATGAGCTAATCATTACGTAAGAAGAGAGTTTTTATGATGTGACCTTTTGTGTATGCTGAAACCTGGGGGGGGGTGTCATCCTGCTGGCTTAGAATTGTGTTGGAAAAATTACGCTTTAGAAAAGTGTGCACTTGAGCCTTTCTCTTTGTTGAATCTAAGGATTATTGCATACTTATAACTTAAATTTTGTTTAAACTAAAATAAATTTATAATTAGGTTTTATTTGGTTTCAAGGTAGAACCACCAACTGACCTTTTTTTCATTATTTACTATGAAAGTTGTATTCTTGTTTAAAGTGGATTTTCCCTTACATAGCCTTTTCCTGGGAACATGTATCCTGAGAGGACATCAACACCAGCCTCTCCTGCCATGTCTTAGGTCAAACTCAGTCCCCTCTGAGGGCCTCACCTGATGTCACATCTAGATAAGAAAGTGGGACACGCTGTGGAAGTTTCAGTTTTGGTATCCTGCAGGAAGAGTCAGTATCTAGACAGGATTAGCCGTCACATCCCCAAGAATGAGCGATGGCCAGATTTCTTCTGCTGAAGATGAACGACGTCCGCCTGCGAGTCAGCTCTGGAGGGTAAGAAAATCTAGGCTTGGGAAGGTCAGATGGAAAGAGTGGGATCTCTAAAGTCTCGGAATTTCCATCCCAGCTTCAATTTGGCATTTCCTCAGTTGTTCCATCAAGAAATGAGAAAATGACAACACAAAATTGTCATTTATGGCAAATTATGCATAAATGTAAAATAACAGCACTGCAGTTTCTGAAAACATTAAGATTCCTAAATAAACACCTGGGGCATTGAGATAGATTGTGAGAAATAATACATAAAAGTGGAGGCATGAAGGAGACCATAGGCCTCAGATGGCAACAAAGTGTGGTGAAAACCATCCCGCATTCGGCGGGGCATGATGGTTCACGCCTGTAATCATCCCGCATTCAGCGGGGCATGATGGTTCACGCCTGTAATCATCCCGCATTCGGCGGGGCATGATGGTTCACGCCTGTAACCATCCCGCATTCGGCGGGGCATGATGGTTCACGCCTGTAACCATCCCGCATTCGGCCGGGCATGATGGTTCACGCCTGTAACCATCCCGCATTCGGCCGGGCATGATGGTTCACGCCTGTAATCATCCCGCATTCGGCGGGGCATGATGGTTCACGCCTGTAATCTCAGCACTTTGGGAGGCCAAGGTGGGTGGATCATGAGGTCAGGAGATGGAGACCATCCTGGCCAACATGGTGAAACCCCCTCTCTACTAAAAACACAAAAATTAGCTGGGCATGGTGGCACGTGCCTATAGTCCCAGCTACTTGGGAGGCTGAGGCAGGAGAATCGCTTGAACCCAGGAGTCGGAGGTTGCAGTGGGCCAAGAGCGCACCACTGCACTCCAACCTGGCGACAGAGCCAGACTCTGTCTCAAAAAAGAAAGGAAGAAAGAAAAAAGAAAACCATCCTGCGTTCACCTCGGTGTTAACCTTGGGTAGCCTGTTTCCCTGATAATAGCTTAGATACTTGCATGCAGTGAGAAAGAGGGAGAAGGGAGGTGTGGGGCAAAGAGTTAGAGTAGCTTTAGTGCATTGTGAAATTTCTACTGCGACACAATAAAAAATACCATGGTAAAACATAGGAAGGATACAGGGGCATGCATTTCAGGAGAAGTAATGTGAACCTACAAATTTTTTTTATAGCATTGAGGTGGGTGGGTACTAATACGTTCAGGATTACCTAAAAATTACCTTTCATGGCCAGGTGCGGTGGCTTATGCCTGCAATCCCAGCACTTTGGGAGGCCAAGATGGGCAGATCACCTGAGGTCAGCAGTTCAACACCAGCCTGGCCAACATGGTGAAACCCTGTCTCTACTAAAAATATAAAAAATTAGCCAGGCGTGGTGGTGGGTGCCTGTAATCCCAGCTATTCGGGAGGCTGAGGCAGGAGAATCACTTGAACCCTGGAGGTAGAGATTGCAGTGAGCCAAGATTTTGCCACTGCACTCCAGCCTGGGCGACAAAGCAAGACTTTATCTTAAATAAATAAATAAATACAAATAAAAATGACCTTGCTTAAAAACAAACAAACTCAAATATTTCATTTTCCAATGTTAACTAGGAACCTATTTAGGTCACAGAATAGAGAAATGACACACAAGGGCAGAAATCTGCTATTAAGGTTGAAACGGAAGCTGAGATGCAGGTGGGAGAGAAAAGCTTCTGAGAGTGAGCAGGTGCAGCTCCAGAAGCTGGTCCCATCAGTGCCTCTGACCCAGGAGTCAGGGTGTGGTCACCGGGAACTTCAGAGCGGCTGACTACTGAGGACTTGAGGGTTAGAGTCATTTTTATGTGAACTGCAAGAACATCGTCTGCAAGCTAGAGCTTCCAAGGCAGGTGGAGCTCCAGGGCTAGGCATACACAGGGCCTTGCTAAAGGGTGTGGGGCCCAGAGCAGAGTCAGGTCCAACACAGGCTGTGTTTGCCTGCAATTGACAAGATAAGCTATAGAACTGAGCTGTAACCATGAAGGTGGAAGATGAATCCCAGCAAAGGGATGACCGTGGAGAGGCGTTTCCATCACTTCCTACTTTCCCTGTTGGGGAGGCAGGGATTCACTTCCTGGGACTACAAGGATGTCCCAACAAACAGCAACTGACACTGAGCAGATGAAATGGACAACAGTTTATTCCTCACAGCCCAGGGAGGAAGACGCCACATGCCACACGGGGCCACACAGGGTTGTGTGTGGGAGCAGAGTGAATCAGCAGGGCTGGGGGAGGTAGCTTTGTAGTATCGAGGGTGGGGGCGTGGCCCCTGGTTCCTATGGGGGTGTGTTGCCCTGTTTGAATAATTCCATGGCTGGCCCCGCTCAAGGATTAACATGAACTGTGCCTGGTCCCCACGGGAAGGACGCCTGTTCGGTCAGGGGACGTTATCCACAGGAGTGGGTGGGGATGGGAACTTGTGTCTAGGTCATTCGAGGCCCTCCCAGTTTTTTTTCTTTCCTCCTTTTTTTTTTTTTTTTTTTTTTTTTTTCAGACAGAGTTTCGCTCTTCTTGCGCAGGCTGGAGTGCAGTGGCGCTATCTCAGCTAACTGCAACCTACGTCTTCCAGTTTCAAGTGATTCTCCTGCCTCAGCCTCCCGAGTAGCTGGGATTACAGGTACTCGCCACCACACCCAGCTAATTTTTGTATTTTTAGTAGAGATGGGGTTTCACCAAGTTGGCCAGACTGGTCTCCAACTCCAGACCTCGTGATCCGCCTGCCTTAGCCTCCCAAAGTGCTGGGATTATAGGCGTGAGCCACCACGCCCAACCCAGCCCTCCCAGTTTTACCAGATGTCAAGGGAGCACATCATATTGGATCTTAATTTTAGATCTGCCACAGGCAGCTACAGTGAGTGTGTTACTCCTCACTACCCAGATGCCTGAGGCCACTGTGCAGAAGTGGCCTGGACAGGATAGCTGGAGCACCATGAAACCTGGTGGCCCTGGCTAAGGCATCCCAGCGACAACAGTTTATGAGTCACACGTCTGGGAATATGACCTGATTCCCAAGCCAGTGGATTTGAGTTGGCCAGGTGGGTGGAAGGGAGTAAATAAAAGCAGGTTGAAGCAATGCCTCTGGCCTTTGCTGGGCTGGATTGTGCTGAGGCTTCTGTAGGGAGGCCTTTGGTGAAAAAGGACCAAAAACCTGGGATTGAGAGAAGCAGGAGAAAGAAGAAAGAAAGAAGATAATTTGGCTTCCTGGTGGAAGAACTGGATCAGGAATTAAAACATTTGTGTTCAGCCTTCACTCTACCTTGGGCAAGACAGTCATTGCTGAGTCACTGTTTCCTGGTCAGCAAATGGAATCATGATAACACCAGCACACTTGTGAAAATAAAATGAGAGAAGTGAGATATTAGGAAATACTTTTCAGATGTAAGACATTGCTGTTAATAAGGCATTATCATGTGCACTTGGCTTCAACTGATTTTACTATGAATGTGAAAATGTATTTTAAGCAACTAGTTCTGAACAATAAGCTAAAGGGTACTTTCTGGTTTTATTTTGCTTTTAAAGATAGCTCGTGTCTTCTGAGTGCTCTCTAAAAGAATGAAAATAGAAATAATATACCTTTTTAGTTGGGCTGTTTTGTAGGAGGCAGCTCATTACAAAAAAAGAAAACTCCAGAACTGTATCTCTCATGAACATATAAATGCAAAAATCCTCAACAAAATATTGTAAATTACATAAAAAGAATCAAATGTATAAAAATGTGTAAAAAATATAAAAAGAATTATATACCATGAACAGGTGGGATTTACCTCAGGTATGCAAGGCTGGATCAACTTTCAAAAATCAATTCATGTAACCCATCACATCGACAGGCTAAAGAAGAAAAATCACATGATCATAACAATAGCTGCGGAAAAATATTTGACAAAATCAAACACCCATTCATGATAACTGCTAGCAAACTAGGAATGAAGGGGAACATCCTTAACTTGCTTTACAAAAACCCTAACAGCTAATATCACACGTAATGGTGAGGAACTCAAAGCTTTCCTGCTAATATCAGGAACAAGGCAAAGATATCCCCTCTCACCACTGCTTTTCAAAATTGTAAGTCTTAGTTAACGCATTAAGACAGGAAAAGGAAAATAAAAGGCATACAGATCGGGAGGGAAGAAATAAAACTGTCTTTTTCACATATGACATGATCATCTATGTAGAAAATCTGAAAGAATCAACAAAAAAATTCCTGGAACTAATAAGTGATTATAGCAAGGTTGCAGGATACAAGGTTAATATATGAAAGTAAATTGCTTTCCCATATACCAGCAATGAACAAGTGAGATTTGAAATTAAAAACACAATAATATTTACATTAGCACCCCAAAAATGAAATCTATATGACAGAAACTATAAATCTCTGATGAAAGGTATCAAAGAATTAAATAAATGGAGAGATATTCCATGCTCATGGATAGGAAAACTCAAGACTGTCAAGATATCAGTTCTTCCCAACTTGATCCAAGATTCAATGCAATCCCAACCAAAATCCCAGAAAGTTATTTTGTGGATATTGGCCAACTGATTCTAAAGTGCATATGGAGAGACAAGAGGCCCAAAATAACCAATTCAGTATTGAAGGAGAAGAACAAAGTTGGAAGACTGATGCTACAGTAACCAAGGTAGTGTGGTATTAGCAAAATAAAGATAGAACAGAGTAGAGAGCCCAGAAATAGACCCACATAAAAATACTCAACTGATCTTTGACAAAGGAGCAAAAGCAATACAATAGAGCTAAGATAAAATGGTACTGGAACAAGCGGACATTGTCATGCCAAAAAGTAAATCTAGACACAGACCTTATACCCTTCCCAAAGATTAACTCAAAATAGGCCATATACATAAATGTAAAATGCAAAATTATAAAGTTCCTAGAAGATAACATAGAAGAGAACCTAGATGACCATGGGTATGGTGAGGACGTTTTAGAGACAACACCAGAGGCACCAGAGGCACAATCCATAAAATAAATAATTGATAAGCTGAACTTCTTTAAAATGAAACACTTCCGCTCTGTGAAAGACAATGCTAAAAGAATGAAAAGACAGGCCACAGACTGGGAGAAAATATTTGTAAAAAATACACTTGATAAATGACTGTTATCCAAAATATACAAAGAACTCTTGAAGTTAATAACAGGAGAACAAGAAACATACTGGAAAATGAGCAAAAGGCTTTAACAAACACCCTGCCAAAGAAGATATATAGAAGGATGGTAGATAAGCTCCACATTACATGTCCTCAGGAAAATGTAAATAAAAGCAACAGTGAGACACCACGACATACCTATGAGAATGGCTGCATCCAGACCACTGACAACAGCAAATGCTGGCAAGGATGTGGAGCAACAGGAACTCTCATGCATCGCTGGTGGGATGCAAAATGGTACAGCCACTTTGGAAGACAGTTTGGCAGTTTCTTACAAACAAAAACCTACCCTCGCCATATGTTCCTTGAGATTTACCCAACGGAGCTGGAGACTTTTTGTGTCCACATAAAAACCTTCACTTGGATGTTTATAGCAGCTTTATTCTTAATTGTCAAAACTTGGAAGCAATCAAGATGTATTTCAGTAGGTGAAGAGATAAACACTGGTACATCCAGACAATGGAATATCATCTAACACTAAAAAGAAATGAGCAACCAAGTCATGAAAAGACACAGAGCGAACCTTAAATGCATATTACTAAGTGAAAAGAGTCAATCTGAAGAGACTACACACTGCGTGATTCCAACTAGAGGACATTCTGGAAAAGGCAAAACTGTGAAGACAGTAAACACAAATCAGTGGTTGTCGGGTTAGAGGGAAGGGGTTATTTTTAGGACAATGAAACTACGCTGTGTACTGTAACAGTGAATATATGTCATTATGCATTTGTCCAAACTCATAGGATGTATAACATGCAGAGTGAGCTCCAGTGTAAACCATGGACTTTGGGGGACCACGATGGGTCAGTGGACGTTCATTGGTTGTAATAAATGTACTCTCTGGTGGCGGATTTGATGGTGGGGGAGGCTGTGCATACTTGGGGAGAGGGTGTATAATCTCTGTGCCCTCTGCTCAATTTTGCTGTGATCCTAAAACTGCTCTAAAAAATAAAGTTTATTAATTTGAAACATTACCAAAGTAAAATAAAAAATAATGTTGGAGAATTCCATTTAGAGTGCGATAATGCACCCATGTACACACAAACACAAAGGAGCAAGGTGCACAGAATTGTATGGGGAAATAGACAAGGCCCACAAGGGTAGCTGGGGGGACACCCCTGGGGAAGGGGGAGAGGACCAATGTTGGACAGCAGTCAAGGGAACTTTATCTGTAATATTATATTTTTTAAGGAGAAGGAATTTTTTTTTCTTCTTTTCTTTCTTTTTTTTTTTTTTTTTGAGATGGAGTTTCGCTCTTGTCACCCAGGCTGGAATGCAATGGTACGATCTCAGCTCATTGCAACCTCCGCCTCCTGGGTTCAAGTGATTCTCCTGCCTCAGCCTCCTGAATAGCTGGGATTACAGGCATGTGCCACCGTGCCCAACTAATTTTTTTATTTTTTGTAGAGATGGGGTTTCACCTCGAACTCCTGACCTCAGGTGATCCACCCAGCTTGGCCTCCCAAAGTGCTGGGATTAAAGGTGTGAACCAGTGTGTCCAACAGAAATTATAACTTCTATACTTTACTAGTAATTAGAGATAAAAGAATGAAATGAGCTATTGCCTGCAAAAAACAAGAAAACCCGGTTATATAGTTGCAACTATCAGTATCCAGATACAGCAGATACTATACATCTCCTATAAAAAACAGCAGCAAACAAACAAACAGGAAAATAAAAGAGACATGTAGCTCCTCCACCTTTATGACAGCTATTGGCTTAGTGGCCAAAATGATTCTGGCACAAGTTGGTAGGGCATGGGAAACTTGATGGAATTGGGCTATTTATTAAAATAAAAAGGTAATTCTCTTCCAAGGTGAAGGCCTTGGAGCTTGAACTTCTCAGAGTAAAGAAGTAGTGACTTTTGCCTTTTATTTGTTCCTGGGTTTTCAGAAACCAGGAATATCACTTCATTTCCATGTCCTTCTAAAGGCCAGGAAGGTGAGGTGCAAGAGAATGACTCTAGGAGAATTTGTCCTCCTTCTAGATCTTTCTTTTTTTAAAATGGAACTTTTGTGTTTGTCCTGAGATATTGCAGCGGCTGCTGTGTCTCCAAGTTGGAGTTAGTCTCCTTCGAGACCCAGAAAATACCTTGTTCTGCGCAAGAGTTCTTTAGTGTCCACGGCCACGTGCTCATCTGGCTTTGTGTTGGTGACATTGACACGTGAATCTCACATCCCCGTGGTTTGAAACTGCTGACCACCAAAATGTCTTTTACACACAGATACACTGAGAGAGACTCAGGACACTCAGACATTTTGTTTCTTTGGTTTAAGGGCCATAAGTAACTAAAACGAGTTGATTTCTGCCTTTATCAGCTCAGAAGTGGGGCTTTTAAAGAGGCAGGGGCTGGGGAATTGGCTGTAAGGCTGTCCACTTAGATTTGGGGCCAAGATTTTCTTTCCAGAAACTTCATGCATAACTGACAGGTTTCAGGAATCGAATAGTGAGTGTGTTCTCTGGAGTCCCCTGATTTAAGAGGGTTGTTTTTCTACCCCTGAGATAACGTGTTTCTCCAGACTCTACCTGTGCGGCTGACCCCGCCTCTGCTCCAGGCTTTCTCTTCCTCCTCCTCCCCCTCCTCTTCCTCCTTCCCCGCGGTTCCACCTGGTGCCCTGGCGGGGGATCCAGGCCGCACCACTGCAGATGACAGAAATAAACACGTACCTCAGGGCAGGTGCCACAAGGTGGAAGTTTTTAGTGGTTTTCTTTGGGCAAAAAAGAAAAACTGGAAAATGGCCAACGAACCTGCTTTCTTTCCCCCTGGTTTCTCGCAGCTGAGCAGTCGTGGGGCTGAGCTGCTTGGGAGCGGCTTCAGTCCCTGGTCCTAGCGAGCCACGCGCTGGTTCTGACTCGGGCACCAACAGCGGCTGCTGTTGGACTCCGCGGTGCTGCCTCCCCGGGGCCGAGGGAGACGCCCCGCCCGCAGGCTTCCCCGCTTGAGGGCGCCCGGGGGTGCTGGCGCCGGGACTGACTCCACACCGGGGGCCTGGAGGGGACGAAGGGTGGGTTCCCCCCACCTACAGGGGTGCTGCCCGAGAAACGCCCGCCAGTCTCCATCCTGCTTCTAAAACAGGGGTGAGGCGGGGAAGCCGCTGATTCCTGACGGGTCTTCCCGGCCATGCGCCCTCCAGGCGGAGAGAGGAGGCGCTCAGGCAGGCCCAGGGGCCCCGCTTAGGAAATGCTCAGGCCCTTTTTAGTTTTCTACCAGGTGACCAGGTGCTAACTGCCCCCGGAATGTTCTACAATGTACCCTAGTGGTGCTGGAGCGTGTGCCTGGGACACACAGAAATAACAGCGGGCTCCTTGGTGCCAGGCAAGGGCGAGCCCAGGAGCCTGCCAAGCCCTCCCTCCTCACCAGGCTCCCTGTGCTGCGCCCGGAGAATAACCAGAGAGCGCACAAGGCTGCTGGCATAGCTGCCTCTCCGTCAGGGCAGGCCGCCGCCGCCACGGTTCCCTTGCTCTCCCTCCTTCGCGCATCGCTCTTCGTGCGGCAGGTTTCTATTGCTCTGCCACGTCCGAGGCCTCTGTTCCAGGCAAGGTGGGTCAGGGAGGGGATATAGGGCAGAGGGCCTGTTTTCAAGGACTTCCAATCCAGCTAGGAAGGCAAGACCTGCGTACAGAAGTCAAACACCATATGAGACAGTGATGCGTGGTGGCCTAGGGCGGAGCCGGTGGATCAGGCCTGGAACACCTGCTCATGTTGGCCAAACAGCTCTGGAACCTGCTCACTACTGAAGCATTTCCGGGACCTGGTTTTCCATTGGAAACACTACTGGAAGATGTGATGCTTTGACTTACTTCGTTTGAGGTGTAAATGGCTCACACTGGATCCTTTCTTCATCTATTATTGCATTTCCCTGCAAGTTGCTGAGGAATTTTCAAAGGAGATTTCTTCCTAAGGACAGGTCTTCATGGGGGAGCTGCATTTAGATCCTCAAGCAGCTGAAGGCCAGGACACAGCCAGCTAGCGCTGGGGCAGCCGGAGTCCACCTCACCGACTTACCTGATTTCTCTAGGACTGGCTCTGTGATTGCAGAACCGTGGATTCCTAAGCGTCTGTCTGTCCTTCACCAGGCCAGCGCCGCTGAGGAGCATGCAGCCTCCTGTGCTCCTGCACGCAGGAGGAAAGCAGAGAACACTGACCAGCTGCTCACGGGAAAGCAGGTGCTGCAGGCAGGTGGTGGTCAGCGGCCAACAGGATGGGGCAATTTAAGTGGCTCCCTTGAGCAGCCCCAGCCCCAGAGGGAGCCTTGCTGGTGTGGGACACCTGAGACAGGCGGAGCAGGCACCAGCTGGACCTGTGGGACTGGACTCAGGTGCTGGAATCAGGAGCTTCCTGCTGGATCAGTGGCTGGGTGTGGAACTGGTGGCCTGCCAGGGCTCAGGGACATATCTTGCCGGTCTGGCCACTCCTCTTGAGGGCCTTTTGTGCAGTGGTCAGCATGGTTGTGGGTGTTGACAGGGCATTCGTCCACCTCCTCAGCCAGTGTGAGCATTTACATTGGCTCATGAATTGGGAGGTGCCCACCTGGGCCTCTGGGGCGGGGGGTGGCCATGGGCAGAAGGGCTGCTTGGTGGCAGTCTGTGGGATTGTGACCCAGCAATAACACAGAGGGACAAACAGCAGCCAGCGCAGTCCATGGCCATCCAGAGCTTTGCCATCCACGGGCTGTGCTCAGGAGTCCCCGCTCTCCTTCACCGATGGTGATCAGACTCAGCAGCCCTAGCTAATGTAGCAAAACGGCCCTCAGCCTGCTCCGAGGCTCTCCTGCTCAACCCATTCACAGCTCCTCCTGTTAATAAGAAACATCTTCGCTCACAAGGAGAAGGCGTCGGTCTTCAGCCCCCTCTCTGAAAATCTCAAACAATTAGAGAAGATCGACTGGGCACGGTGGCTCAAGCCTGTAATCCCAGCACTTTGGGAGGCTGAGACGGGCGGATCACGAGGTCAGGAGATCGAGACCATCCTGGCTCACACGGTGAAACCCCGTCTCTACTAAAAAATACAAAAAACTAGCCAGGCGAGGTAGCGGGCACCTGTAGTCCCAGCTACTCGGGAGGCTGAGGCAGGAGAATGGTGTAAACCCGGGAGGCGGAGCTTGCAGTGAACTGAGATCTGGCCACTGCACTCCAGCCTGGGCGACAGAGCAAGACTCCATCTCAAAAAAAAAAAAAAAAAAAAAAATTAGAGAAGATCAATGGAGACACATTTTTTTTTACTCTTTTTGTTTTTCTTTCGTTTAACATTGAGTATCTCTTCTGCAAAAATGATAAAGTATTTTATTCTTGTGTCTGTAATACATGTGGATGCTTCACTGCATTCACTAAATTACTTATCTGGTTATTTGTTTTTGTTAATGAGCTGCCACATATGAGGATTTTTACCTTTGGAAGAGAGTGTGGGCTTTTAGAAAACCCAGGACTATGGAAAAAGGTTGAGTCCCTAGAAACTAGGATACACAGGTTCAGTGAATCACTCCTTGAATGCCTAGCATGTACAAGGCACTCTCTATCTAGTTTTGCAAAAACACGACTCTCCACCACCACCGACATGACAGTAGCCTGAGAAGTCACCTTAGTCCTGAGCAGGAGCTAATGACGGTGAATTACTGTCCCCACCACTGCGGGAGCTCCTGCACCCAGCCTTGAGCAGATCTCATCTTCATGCATTCTTTCCTCCTCACTCACATTCTGCTGTGCTTACTCTTCCTTTCATCCATGTTCAAGAACCTGTTCATTTCTTCCTGCTCTTGCTTCCTTCGTGTGTCCTTCCTCCCTCCTCACGCACACCTGCTTAGGCAGAATGCAAACAGAAGCACAGAGAAGATACAGCCTGTTGGACTTCAGTCAGAGACATCCCTGATATGAAATCTGACTTCTTTTTTTCCCAAAAGATGATGCTGAAGATGGAGCTGAAGAATTGCTTCCTGCAGGGAGCCTTCCACGATGGACCACATTACACCATCATCAATGTTCTACTGTCTGTCTTCTTGCTGCCAGGGAACTATTTGTCACCTAGTAGGTTGTCAGTGGAAATACGAGTTCACATCCTGGGTTCGAAAACCAGAATTTCACTTGCCTTTCTTATGTGTAGAATAAATAGACCTTTATTTCTGAGTGCCTCAGAACATATAGTCTTCTTTTTGCTGTCAAGGAACCCCTGAGAAGATGCTGAGTTTACTTGGAAATTGATTTCAAATTATTTCTTGTATGTTCATTTCCATGTGGTATCACTCTTTCCAACTCAACCAGCTCTTGAGGGGCAGGAATTATTCATGTATCTATATATCATCTCCCACCCCATATTGCTGGTGTAATGTCTGGATTTCTGTTCTCTGAACAGAAACACTTCATTAAGAGAAGTTCCGGAAATGGAACTGCCTACTTAGTTTTGTCCACTCTGATCGCTGGAATATTGACGTTCATATTCTGCTGGACACAATCCAGGAATTTTTGTGTTAATAGCATCTGGAGGAGTTCTTAGATTATTTATTAAGATAAAAGAAATTGTTAAGGATGCCTTGAAAATGCACTCATTAGAATATACAGGCTCATTAAAGAAACAGTTAGAAATGAACTGGAATTAGTTACCTGGAACCTAATGTTGTCTCTGCCAGTTACTAGCTTAGTTAATTGAGAAAGTTCTCTTCTGGCCTTCGATTTCCTCATCTTTCAAAGAAGGGAGTTGGAGTAGAAATGCTTTTGTGTGATGAAATAAACATTACATTTAGAATCATAGCAGGTTCCCAATAAGCATTTATAAGACGAGTTCATGAATTTGGGCTTACATCCAGCCTCTAGCTGTGTGTCTTACTAGTAGTGAGAAGGGAATTATTAATTTATCAAGAATCACAGCTTTTCTTCTACTCAACAGAAATAACAATATCTACATAATAAGGTGGTGGTAAAGGCGCTAGCAGCTAGTAAATATGGGCATACGATATGGATCGTTATCTAGTACAATATGGATCTGTTATCTAGAGTACACAACAGGTGCTCAGTCCACATGACAGTTGCATTGACATAAAGCCATCAAAACCCTAAACACGCAGTGATGGATTAGAGACACTGGTTGTTTACAGATCCTCTTGGGGTGGTCGTAGACGCCTGTGAGGTGTTGTGGATGAATGACCATCTCCAGGACGACAGTACATGCACAGGGGACCCATGGTTACAGACTCCATCCTGTGAGTAATCAGAGCTCATCCTAAGAAATCTGAGGTGTCACCCAGGTGTTCCTGGATGCATTTCTGCCATCGGGAGTGACACTGCTTTATCTGCAGAGTAGTGGGAGCCATTGAGAGGTTCTTCCATTTGCCGAAGTCTCCCAGTATGTTGACTCAGATCAAATTCACTTTGCCAAAGGTCATCCTCCTGACTCACGTCCGGGTATCCCCATGCCCCCTGAAAGGCACCTACAGTGAGGACCGGCTCCTTGGAGCCCTGTAGTGCCCTGGGATGGTGCCTTGGCATCCAGTGTGCAGCTCCCATCTCCAGGTGGGTGCAGCCACAACCAGCAAAGGGAAGAAGGCAGAAAAGACAGAAACTTTCTGAAGCTGGCAAGTGAGATTCGGAGAGAGGGTGGAGAGACCCTCTGATGCCAACCTTGGAGCATGTCCTTTAACACATGGGTCACATCTAAGTATGTATTTGTGCACATGGCAAAAGAGGACCCCAGGAGGAGGAGAAGTGGAACTTGCAGAGAAATAAGTGGATATAACAGAGTGGATCTGACTTCACAGGCCAATGACAGGCGAATCGCTTTCTTGGGAGATAGCTTCGTGTACTTTCTAAATGCTTTCTAAGAGTGTCCTTCTATTTTTGGCAGACGTGGTGTTTGTCTGTGGGGTTGTACTGTTTTCATGGAATCGCTGCACCTTCCAAGGTTCTCAAACTTCCTTACAAAATCTCTTTGGTAGCTAATGATATGCTCTGTCCTTTAAGGAAAGCAACACACGAGACCCAGAACATCTCGCTTAAGAGCACAAGAGCTCTCTCTGTGACATCGGGCTGACAAACTCGTCTTTGATTCCCAGTAACCCTCCTCTTTCTCAGACGCTCTTCGTGCATATATAATGTTTTACTGTGCGTTATTTGTATTTGAAGGGTTTTCAGTGAAGCGAATAAATTTCTTTACAATGTTCTTAGAGCAAATTTTTTTCATCAGCTAAGCCCTAATCAGGTTTGCTTTCTGACAATGATGATTTCCAGGGGCCTGAAAGAACAAGGCTCAAACTACTCACAACCCCCTAGTGGCAGAAAACCCCGTATCAGCACTGACCCACTGTAGTGACTGGGCTCATAGGCAGCGTGGCCCACCCAGCTGTGATTGGAACAAAAGGGTGGTTCTCAGGGCACCTGGGTGTGCTGGGAATGGCAAAGGCATGGAGGCTGTGGTCAGGGAAGAACTGGGATCTTACATGTGGGTGCAGCCAGCATTCCCGACACAAACACAGCCCTTGTTTCCTGCAGGGGAGTCGGACCTGTTATTCCACAGAAATGTTTTCTATCTCTGAAGTAGCAGAGTTTATTTAATCTGTGGTTGGTCCCTCTCCACCTATGAAAAGTGAGTGCACTTCCTCATCCTCTCTTATATCAGTCTGACTTCAAAAGTCCACTCTTAGAGAAATAAAAACACCCATTGCATCATATTTCACCGTTGTGTAAGACAACTGTAAGATGTTACCCAAAAAGCACTGGATTAGGAGTCAGTAGACCTGGGACCCACCCCCAGCTCTGCCAAGAAGGGTTGTCCCCACTAGCCCAAGTCTGTTTCAGTTCTCAGAACCTCATTTTTCTGCTCATCAAAGATGATACAAATGCCTGCTTTTCCTATTACCTGAGATTACTGTGAGAATCAAAATAACAATGAGTTGGGAATACGGCTTTGTGAACTTTATGCACTATATAAATAAAAAGTATTATTTTACTTTTTTCTATATCAGCTTATACAGAAATTTCTGCTTCTTTTTTTTTTTTTTTTTTTTTTTTTTTGAGACGGAGTCTGCTCTGTCGCTCAGGCTGCGTTGTGTCGGATTCTCAGCTCACTGCAAGCCCGGCCCCAGGTTCACTCCATTCTTCCTGCCTCAGCCTCCCGGAGTAGCTGGGACTACAGGCCTCGCCCCACCTCTCTGGCTAGTTTTTTTGTATTTTTAGTAGAGACGGGTTTCACCGGCTAGGCCAGGATGGCCCTCGATCTCCTGACCTCGTGATCCGCCCGTCTCGGCCTCCCAAAGTGCTGGGATTACAGGCTTGAGCCACCGCGCCCGGCCGAAATTTCTGCTTCTAAAGTCCAACCTGAGAAGTCTCAGAAACGGACATGATGTTAATTAATTATGCGGAAAGTAGAGGTGCATTTTACTACGTCACAAGGAATAACTTCATTTCTGCAATGGGAGCCCTCAGGCTGTCGCTTCCCCAGGAGCAGGCGTTTCCCTGGTTGGTGTCTGAGCTCCAGACAATCAGGGCAAAGGCTTTTCTTGTCCCACCATAGAGAGGCTTCTTGGGGAAGGTTATATCTAGCCTCGAAGGCTATCAGTGTCAGTCATGCTTATTTGGATTTGCCTGTGCCGTGAGATGGCCTGCTTTGACACCCCCCACTCTGAGGCAGGGCAGCTGAGATGACCAGCATTCTCTCTGCTCCTGCCTGGGCTCTGAAGCCCGCCTTCTTTCCTGGTTTTCTTTCTTTTCTTTCCTTCTTTCCTTCTTTTCTTTTCTTTTCCCTTCCTTCCTTCCTTCCTCCCTCCCTCCCTCCCTCCCTCCCTCCCTCCCTCTCTCTCTCTCTCTCTCTCTTTCTTTCTTTCTTTCTTTCTTTCTTTCTTTCTTTCTTTCTCTGTCTCTCTTTCTTTTCTTTCTTTCTTTCTCTCCCTTCCTTCCCTTCCTTCCCTTCCCTTCTCCTTCCTTTCTTTCTTCCTCTTCCTTCCCTCCTTTCTTCCTTCCTTCCTTTTCTTTCTTTCAACGGAGTCTTGCTCTGTCACCCAGGCTGGAGTGCAGTGGCACGATCTCAGCTCACTGCAACCTCTGCCTCCCAGGTTCAAGCAATTCTCCTACCTCAGCCTCCCGTGTAGCTGGGATTACAGGTGTGCACCACCACTCTCAGCTAATTTTTGTATTTTTAGTAGAGATGGGGTTTCATCATGTTGGCCAGGGCTGGCCTTGAACTCCTGGCCTCGAGTGATCTGCCCACCTCGGCTTCCCAAAGTGCTGGGATTACAGACGTGAGCCACAATGCCCGGCCCTTTTCTGGTCATTCTATAACAACATAGTTATGATGTGGACTGAGGCTGATCAACAAATGCCACTTGTTCACAAACAAATGTTTTTCAGTGAAGTTATAAGTTTTATCATCACTTTTAGCAAACAGATACAGTGTTTTGTTTCTTTACTGAACTGTACAGTTTTGTTTTTCTGAGGGGATTTCTTTATACAAGTTAACTGTTCCTATTTGACCACTTACATGTCTGAATCCACACTGGTTTAAGCGAATTTCTTTTGTTGTTGCTTAAAATATTTAGTTATTTATGGTTTCCCTAAATATTTTATTTTACAAACTGTTTTTCTTAAAATGGTACACAGACACCCATCTCACAAACACTAGGCAATATGAAGTGTTTTGTTGTAACCATCAAGATGTATTTTATATTTTTATTTTTATATTTTTATAATTTTATATTATAGTTTTATATTTTTTCCTCTTAAGCTACTCAGAAAAATAATTGTTTTAACATAAATACTGTCAATTAAGAGGCTCTAAGCATGTGACATTCGTATCAGTCAGGCTTGTCCTGAGAAACCAAACCCGTAGGACACGTGCATATATTGGATATGTGCGTATATGGGACACATGCGTGTATTGGACACGTGTGTATATGGGACACGTGTGTGTATTGGACATTTGCATATATGGGACATGTGCGTGTATGGACGTGCGTATATGGGACACGTGCATATATGGGACACGTGCGTATATGGGACACATGTGTATATGAGACACGTGTGTGTATGGGACATGTGTGTATATGGGACACGTACATGTATGGGACGTGCATATATGGGACACGTGTGTATATGGGACACGTGTATATGGGACACGTGCATGTATTGGACACGTGTGTATATGGGACACGTGCATATATGGGACACATGTGTATATGGGACACGTGCTTGTATTGGACACATGCATGTATGGGACACGTGTGTATATGGGAGACGTGTGTATATGGGACACGTGCATGTATTGGACACGTGCATATATGGGGCACGTGCATGTATTGGACATGTGTGTATATGGAACACATGCATATATGGGACACGTGCATGTATTGGACATGTGCGTATATGGGACACAGTGTATATGGGACACGTGCGTATTTGGGACACGGAAAGAGGGCGACTGATGCAAGGCATTGACGCACCCATTTGTGGGGCCTGGTGGGTCTGCAGTCTGCAGGACAGGCCAGCATCCCCAGCTAGGGCAGCGTTGATGCAGCCATCTTGAGTCAGGGTTCCACAGGGCAGCAGGCCAGACACTCAGGAAGGGTTTCTAAGTTGCAGTTTTGGGGATCCCATCTCTGAGGGCCTTTGGGGATCCCGTCTCTGAGGGCCCTAGGGGATCTCATCTCTGAGCACCCTTAGTCTTCGCTGGTAGGGCCTTCAACTGATGGGGCGAGGCCCACCCACATGACCGAGAACAATGTGCTTTACTCCAAGTCCACTGAATTCAATGTTAATCGCATCTAAAAAATACCTTCACGGTGACATCTAGCTGGTATTTGACCAAAAAGTTTGACACAATAGCCTAGCCAAGTTGACACATAAAATTAATCCTCACAAATCCTAAAGCGGCTTTTACACAACTTGGTCATATATCTACTTTCAGAGATAGGGATCCGTAGGGGTATTTTCATTCCCAGGCGAGCTACCTATGTTTGTTCCAAAAGAAAAAAAAAATCCCAGTGTGATTGTCTGCGTCCACAGCAGTTTAAACTGGCTCATTACATCTCATTTGTGGTGTGCACTGACACAACATACAGGCTACGCAGTGAAGAGACAACTGTCATTTTAGAGGCTGAAATAGATGCTTTTATTTTATTTATTTATTTATTTATTTATTTTTACTTTAATTCTGTTCAGTACAGCTCGGTGTGCATGCAGAAAACTAATGAATAATGAATACTACCATTACTAATACATTTCCCTGTCCAAGAAGAAGATCTGGAGAAAATCAGAACTGGTTCATTATCCTCAAAAGGTCAGGCCGCTTTTAGGGAATTATCAAAACAAAACAAAGGCAAGCCTGAGACCCCAAACCAAAAAAAGTCCCAAATATAACCAAAATGTTTTATCTGTAAAGTTGTGCCAAAATATTAAACTTGCTAATTTTAAAAGCCAGCCGAACTTTCAAACCAGTTCTGCAAGGCTTTCAAGTTTCAGGAGTGTGTGCTCCTCTCGTGGAGGGAGGCTTTGGAGGGCTAATGGAACTTCCGTGAATAAATCCATCGCCCATCAGGAGAGGGGTATCTAGATAGGGATCAAAATAGAACCCTGTTGGGGTACACTTTGGATTACTTAAAGGACTTCCACTTTTTCCTCAGAGGCATTTGCACACACAAAGCCCTGCCCATCAAGATAAGGTGCGACCCGTAGAAGCAGTGAGATTGGAAAGCTGTGGGCAGAGAAGGCTCAACTCTAGGAAGAATTCTCCAGCTTGAAAACAGTCTCTACGGAAGTAGCAGAGGCACCATCTTCAAGGGGCGGTGCTGCTGTGATGATTCAAATAAAACCTGGTTGGTCTGAGGAAATACAATAAGGCAACAGAAATGCTACGTTTGCATATCTGTGCAGCTTCCGGTCAGCCGGGGATTGGCACCCGACTTCAGGGACATTAACGAGGCCAACCCTCCCACCTCCCTTTCCTGGATCTAACGGCTTACTCTCCAAGACGCCAGAGCAAAATCCCAACACCGAGACAGCAAATCATTGAGTGCATGTGGGCAGAACCGGCGACAGGATTTGAAACGATTTCCTTGTTCTTCTTAAAAAATGATCTGAGCCTCTGAGTTTTTCTGCAGTTAAACGTTTCTCAGTGACCCAAAGGCACGTGATTGACTGGCTGAGTGAACTCTGCGAAAGTCATAACAATTGCTTGAAACTGCAAACGGGGAGGGGCTATCTTTTCTAAAATCACCAATTTTATCAAACGTGTGCTTTTTCTCTATCTCTGTCTGCCTCCCATCCTTCATGGAATAAGGAAAACAAAGAATCCTCTATCATCTGTCCCTGAAGCTCACCAGGCTTTTTTCAAACCCTGAAGCTAAACTTGTTTCTAACGACTTAATAATCAAAATGTATATCTTAACCTGAAGTGAGCATCATGCTAGGATGTTTATGTGAAGAACAGGAAAATATGAGAAACTATAAGCTATAGGTTTTAGTCTCTCAGAAAGCATAGAATATTAGAGTTTAGACTGGGTGATGGGGAAGGAAGTCTCACACACACACACACACACACACACACAGAGCAATTAGAGAACAAAGTAAGAGAACAGCAATTATGTGCTAAATTGTATGACTGTACATGTTTTAAGTTCACAGAAAAAAAAGAACTCAGTGTGGACTAAATTTGAGATGATTTCCTTGTAGCCTGACAGATCCATTTTTAAAGGCAAATAAAATAAATTGATTTTAAAAATGCTCATTTAAGGGTTCAGCATTAGAAGGGACTATTTTAGGGAGAAAAAAGAATGTGAATAGTTATCTGCATCGTCACTAGCAATTTGAGTTAAGGAAAGTTCAAGCTCTGGTAAAATAAAAAAAGTGCTTTTAGTTGGTGCAGTAGTTTGCATATTGCAGCAGGGAAATGGCGCCCTAGGATTAGTGCCTAGGAGATACTTTACCAATATATGTGTCCCCATTCTGAATTTCTTGTGTTTGTTCTTCAAGCATATTAATGCCTTTCTAAAGCTATTAAAAGAAATCTGTTGAGCCGCTTATGAAGACTCACAACAACGAGGCTAAAAATAGCTGCGCTTCTGGCCGCTTTATTACACCTAGACGGCGATTCCTCCTCCACCATTGCTCAGAAAAGCAGGGATCCTACACGCAGTGTCTGCAGAACGTATGTCTGCTAAAGGAGGAATCATTCCGAATAATCCAGTCAATGAAAAACGTTGAAGTAATAAGCAGTGAGATGCAGTGAGAACCTTCAAGCGCCAAAGCCCTTGCTCCTGCTTCTCCCTTGAGGTCCTCAGCTCTGCCTGGGTAGTCGGTCCTAGGGCACAGGACAGCCCAGGTGAGGGGGGCGGATTCTGGAGAACCTCTCCTCCAGCAGCACATACTTCTCTGTGTTGACCTCCAATCCAGATCGTTCCAATAGCACATCCTTGGTTTCCCCCCTCCTTTTTTTTTTTTTTTAATTTGGATCTAAATTTAATCTCAGGCAGGTTGAAGTCATGGTCTCCTGGTCGAGACCTCCAGGAGACTCATCTGACCCACAAGAGGGCCATCTGGGGGGACTCAACTTAAATACAGGAGCCAGCAGCCATGTCCCCGTCCAGAGAAAAAGAAGGAAAGAAAGAAGCCATGTCCTGCAGAAGGGAGTTCAGAGTACAGCTGAGGTCCCAACCCACATGAGAATCCCTGCATCATGAGGTTGAAAAACCTTATTATTTCACAGCTTTAGACTTGAGCAAATCCAGTAGCTGGCAGAGGGCAGCTCAGAGCACAGGTGTCTGGGTCAAATTCTCATTCCAGGTTTGACCGACTTCGGGACTGCAGGTAGTTGCCAAATCTCCTCATGAGGAAAACAGGGCTGCCCAAAGAGCTTCTGAAAACAAGAAATGATACTGATGAAACACTCAACATATTACACAAAGGCTCATAGCAGCACTAATCAATGCAGCCAAAAGGTAGAAACAGCCCACATGTCCATCAATGGGTGAACAGATAAACAAAATGGGTTCAATTCACATGCTGGAATATTACTCAGCCATAAAAAAGGAATGAAGTTCTGACACGCGCTGCAACATGGATGAACCTTGAAAACAACCTGCCCCGTGAAATAAGCTGGTCCCCAAAGACCACATGTTGCACGATTCAATGTACGTGATATATCCAGAATAGGCAAGTCCAGAGACACAAAGCAGATTGAGGATGATTGGGGAGTGACTGTTCCATGCATGTCAGGTGCTTTTATGGGGTGATGAAAAAGTTCTAGAAATAGATAGTGATGGTGTCATACAGCATCGAGAATGTACTAAATACCACTGAATTGTTCATTTTAAAATGGTTAATTTCTTTTAAGAGATAGATAGGGTCTTTCTATGTTGCCCAGGATAGCCTGAAACTCCTGAGCTGAAGCAATCCTTCTGCCTTAGCTTCCCAAAGCTCTGGGATTACAGAATGAGCCACCATGCCCAGCTAAAATGGTTAATTTTATGATAGGTGAATTTTACCTCCATTTAAAGAAAATACTCAGTATACCCTCTGCTATTAAGTGCCCAGGAAATGCTGGTAACAGATGTTTCTGATTTCTGAGGATCTTCGGTCCTTCCACGTCACTGCCAATGGGCTCTTCTCCACCTCCTCACAACAAAACATCAATAGTGGAATCACAGTGAAAAACTACAGTATTGCCTATTTTTAAACCACTTCTCCATTAAATTCTCAGCTACAAACATCACCCTATGTCTCAGTGTCTCAGATTTACAATGTAACAAGCTCGGGTCCAGGCCCTCCTTGTGACATTCCCAGCCAGCTGGCTGTTCATATTCCTGGCATCTACCGCCTTTGTTCTGGGCCCACCCGACTCCCTGTCTCACTGTGTCATACGTATTCCTACTGACTGCTCTGAGGGCCATTGTGTCTGCCTCAGTTTCTCTTCTAACCACTCTGCACCCTTCTGTTGTACTAGCCTTCTGAACAGAGTGTCTCTTTTCGTCTCCCTGTTCAGTAGTTGCCAAGGGATGGACAGTGCTCTCCCTACAAAGAGCCCCAGAGACCATCACATGAAAACACCTGTTGGCTCCTGTCTGAGCACCCGGCATTCTCATGTGCTTTTCCCGGACAAGACTCATAGAATTTAGGATTTTGAGAACACAGAGAACTGGAATCAGACCCCTCATTCCATGAATGTGGAAATGTGTCCTAGGGAAATGCTGCTTTTGGTCGCAGGTGCCGGGTTCTGCCCTCACTGCTGTCTTGGGCTGTACTGAAGGCCACTCCTTGGGTTGGAATGAGCTCCTCCTCATCCCCCTCATCCCCTCTTTCCTCAACTGAACCCGTGCCCTGGATCTCCCGCCCTTGGTTAGTTTCATTAAGCGTTTGCATCAGTGCTAAGACTCCAACATAGATAAACTCTGGGGTTTCAGCTGCCGTTGTGGCAGGGACGCTTTCCCAGAAGGACAGGGGCTTCTAGCCCATCAGCCTAATCTCTAAAACAATCCCACTCTCAGTGCAGAAAGATAAGCCGCCAGAGTATCTCATTTTAGGGAGACACCCCCAGGCTGACACAAATGGAAGCAAACCAGCCAGCCCCCGGCCCCTTCTCGGCCGTTTCCTCTGCCCCTTGCAGACGACTCCCTCTTACAATGGGGTCTCCCCTATGATGACCGCTGCAGTGAATCCCTCTGTCCCTCAAAGTCCACGTGACTCCTTTGCAAGGTAGACGGGAGCCCTGAATGTATTCCTCATTTTTGTTTGATTCACCCACTGTGTGCTGCGAGGTGTCTTGGCTGGAAAGCGGCAGAAGTTAAGGGTCCTGTTTTAACTCTTGCTGGGGATGTCCTTATCAGGCGCTTACTAAAGATGTCCACTAGTGATGATGCTTCCCTGCACTTTTCTGTATGTGTTTATCTCTTTGTCTATAAAATGGAAAGGGCCGTTTATTCTCCTAGATGTTTTGAAGATTAACTTAATGAAGCCTGCAAGGAGCAGAGTCAGGCGATACAAAAGACAGGTATTACTACCATTTATCCACAGAGGTTCGCCGTCTCCCCCGCAAAGCCACTTAGGTAAACAGGAAATGTATTGCAAGACAAAAATGACTCCATGCGTGCGTCTCAGGAGGTAGCCTTGGGGTCTTAGAGCCTGGCTGCCCAGGGCCCTGTGTGTAAATCTCGGCCAAGGATAAGAAGAAACCACCACGACAGTGGGAGCTAGGATCTTCAGATTCCAGAGCCAGATAATTTCCCTCAAAGAGAGAGAAAGCTTTCTCACTGGGAATCAAGGAAGCAGAAAGCAATTGCATCAGAACCGCTATGGCTCACGAGCAGCCCAGGCCACCTAGAACACACAGACCGGTAATGCTGAGCTTTGAAATCCGGCTGACCAAACAGAAATAACGATCACAGAAAGACTGTGCACGCACCTCCGTGTCTGACTCGGTAGCCTCCAGAACACAACGGTGGCCAAATTAACATGCTTGGGAGCTCCATTCCCTGAGTTAATGATTTAAAGGGCAGTGAAACTGTTCACGATCATTTTAAAAATTTGATCTCTGCCCCAGGAATGGAAATATTCTTTCCCATCAAGATGGTACAATAAATACAAAAGAAAGACGCAGCCTGTTTGGGAGCAAAATGTGGGAAAGATATTAACAGATCAAAAACCCTATCTGTGCATTTTTTTTTTTTTTTTCTTTTTTGAGACGGCGTCTCACTCTGTTGCCCAGGCTGGATTGCAGTGGCATGATCTCAGGTCACTGCAACCTCTGCCTCCCAAATTGAAGTGATTCTCCTGCCTCAGCCTCCTGAGTGGCTGGGACTACAGGAGTGCACCACCACACCCGGTTAATTTTTGTATTTTTTTTTAATAGTGATAGGGTTTTACCATATTGGCCAGGCTGGTCTCGAACTCCTGACCTTGCAATCCACCCACCTTGGCCTCCCAAAGTGCTGGGATTACAGGTGTGAGCCACCGCAACCAGCCTCACCTGTGCATTTTTGCCAAGGCTTGGCTTTTCAAAAAGTAAAGACTTATTTTTTTTTTAATTTTTTTTTTTTTTTTTTTTTTTTTTTTGAGACAGAGTCTCGCTCTGTCACCTAGGCTGGAGTGCGGTGGCGTGATCTCAGCTCACTGCAACCTCCACCTCCCAGGTTCACACCATTCTCCCGTCTCAGCCTCCGAAGTAGCTGGGACTACAGGTGCCCGGCACCACACCTGGCTAATTTTTTGTATTTTTAGTAGAGACAAGGTTTCATCTTGTTATCCAGGATGGTCTCGATCTCCTGACCTTGTGATGCATGTGCCTTGGCCTCCCAAAGTGCTGGAATCACAGGTGTGAACCAAAACAGAGACTTATTCTTAGTGCATTTCCTCTTTCCTGACCATAGACCACACTCCTGCCATCTTCCCTCCAAACCTTCCCCGTGCCAGGCCCTTATGTAAGAGATTTTTGCTTTAGAGAAGATAATTTTAGAAAAGAGGTGTCCTGCTTGATGAAATCTTGTCTGTTCATATTTCTTAACTTGATCTTGTCTTTTAATATGTTTCTGCTTTTAGTGAAGAAATAGCAGGAAGCAATTATTGAAGCAGGTGTTTTTATGGGATGCATTTAATGAAGAAAATAATTAACATTGTTCAATCATTTAATGTTTTTACTAAAACTTGCAAACACTTAACATAATATTTGCTACATGCCAGAAACTCTTCTGTGTGTTTATATAAATATATTGGGGTGTTTAATCTCCCCTGCTGATAGATGAGGAAACTGAGGCACAGAAGGGCTATGGATTTGCCCACAGTCATAAAGCTTGTAGGGCAAACTTGTCCAGCCCATGGGCTGCAGGCCATGTGTGGCCCGGGAGGGCTTTGAGTGCAGCCGAACACAAATTTGTAAACTTTCTTAAAACATTACGGTTCTTTTGTGATTTTTTTAAAGCTCATCGGCTATCGTCAGAGTATTTTACAGTGCTCCAAGACAATTCTTCTTCTTCCAGTGTGGCCCAGGGAAGCCAAAAGTTTGGACACCCCTGTTGTAGAGAGTGGAGCTGGAGTAAAACCCAGGCAGCTGACTCCCAAGTCCTTGCTGTTATAGACAGGACCACGTCATGAAAAGCTTGAGCTTTTTTCAGCTTTTATCCAAAAGATAGGCGATAACAAATGCTGGTGACGATGTGGAGAACCCTCTACGCTACTGACAGAAATGCAAATTAGCACAACCACTATGCGGACAAGTTTGAAAATTCCTCAAAAAACAAATAAATCTACCATGTGATCCAGCAAACTCACTACTAGGTATACACCCAAAAGAAAGGAAATCAGTATATCAAAGAGATATCTGCCCTCTCATGTTTATTGCAGTGCTATTCACGATAGCTAAAATTTGGAAGCAGACGAAGAATGGATAAAGAAAATATGGTCCATATACACAATGGAGTACTATTCAGCCATAAAAAAGAGTGAGATCCAGTTATTTGCAACAACAGGGGAGAAACTGGAGGGCATTCTGTTAAGTGAAATAAGCCAAGCACATAAACACATATATTGCATGTTCTCACTTATTTGTGGGATCTAAAAATCAAAACAATTGAACTGATAGATATAGAGAGTAGAAGGATGGTTACTAGAGGCTGGGAAGGAGGGTAAGGGGGTGGGGGTAGGGAGAAGTAGGGATGGTTAGTGGATACAAAAAATAAAAAGAATTGATAAAACAGTATATGATAGCACAACAAAGGGAATATAGTCAAGAATAACTTAATTGTACATTTTAAAATAACTACAATAGTGTAATTGGATTGTAAGAGAAAAGATAAATGCTTGAGGTGGCGGATATTACCCCGTTTACCCTGACGTGATTATTATGTATTGCATACCCGTATCAAAATCTCTCATGTACCCTATAAATATATACACCTCCTATGTCCCCAGAAAAATTGAAAATTGAAAAGAAAAGAAAGCATGGACATTTTTTAAAGAGAAAGAAAACAAACTATAACCCCATAAAGTCCTTCACAGACACCCTTCTTTTTCACATTTACATGCTTTACAGAATTAAAATGATACTGCACGTTCACTTTTAGCTCCTAAATCCTTTGTGTTACCATGTACTTCCCACGTGTTTTATTGCGACCGTTGCAGCCTCACCTAATAGTGACTCCCAATTTGCCTGGCTCCTCCCCTTTCGTGGGACATTGAGCTTGCTCCAATTTTTCACCGAAAATAAGAATTCTTCAGTGAGCATCTTTACATTGTATGTTTTCTCACTATTTCTTTAGGATAAATGTAACAAATTATCATAGCCATAAGCAAAATCTGAAAGGTGTCATTAAAACCCAGTAGTTGTTTTTTTTTATACTTAAAATTCTAGGGTACATGTGCACAACGTGCAGGTTTGTTGCATATGTATACACGTGCCAGGTTGGTGTGCTGCACCCATTAACTCGTCATTTACATCAGGTATGTCTCCTAATGCAATCCCTCCCCCTTCCCCCCTCCCCACAATAGGCCCCAGTGTGTGATGTTCCCCTTCCTGTGTCCAAGTGATCTCATTGTTCAGTTCTCACCTATGAGTGAGAGCATGCGGTGTTTGGTTTTCTGTTCTTGCAATAGTTTGCTGAGAATGATGGTTTCCAGCTGCATCCATGTCCCCACAAAGGACACAAACTCATCCTTTTTTATGGCTGCATAGTATTCCATGGTGTATATGTGCCACATTTTCTTAATCCAATCTGTCACTGATGGACATTTGGGTTGATTCCAAGTCTTTGCTATTGTGAATAGTGCCGCAATAAACATACGTGTGCATGTGTCTTTATAGCAGCATGATTTATAATCCTTTGGGTATATACCCAGTAATGGGATGGCTGGGTCAAACGGTATTTCTAGTTCTAGATCCTTGAGGAATCGCCACACTGTCTTCCACAATGGTTGAACTAGCTTACAGTTCCACCAACAGTGTTCGTATTTCTCCACATCCACATCTCCAAAGTGTTCCTATTTCTCCACATCCTCTCCAGCACCTGTTGTTTCCTGACTTTTTAATGATCGCCATTCTAACTGGTGTGAGCTGGTATCTCATTGTGGTTTTGATTTGCATTTCTCTGATGGCCAGTGAGGATGAGCATTTTTTCATGTGTCTGTTGGCTGTATGCATGTCTTCTTTTGAGAAGTGTCTGTTCATATCCTTTGCCCACTTTTTGATGGGGTTGTTTAAAACCCAGTAGTTTTAAAGGAAAATTCTGTAAAACCAAGGAACAAGTAATAATTCCTAGGGTACACTTCCAGAACACAACATTCACTTTACAAGGACATGCTGATCCTCACGCTAAAAAGATTAAACTAACCTTTAAACTGAAAAGATTAAAACAAGCAGAAATACAGAGAGAGAGAGAGAGAGAGAGAGAGAGAGAGAGAGACTTTGGACCAATATCACTTATGAAAATTAATGCAAAAATTTAATTTAACAATATTAGCCAAATGAAATGTATTAAAAAATACACCGCAAGCAAGCAGGTTTTATTCTAGAAAAGCAAAAGTAATTTCCTGGCCGGTTGCGGTAGCTCAAGCCTGTAATTCCAGCACTTTGGGAGTCCGAGGTGGGCGGATCACAAGGTCAAGAGATCGAGACCATCCTGGCTAACATGGTGAAACCCCGTCTCTACTAAAAGTACACAAAATTAGCTGGGCGTGGTGGCAGGCGCCTGTAGTCCCAGCTACTCGGGAGGCTGAGGGAGGAGAGTGGGGTGAACCTGAGAGGCAGAGCCTGCAGTGAGCTGAGATCACGCCACTGCACTCCAGCCTGGGTGACAGAGCGAGACTCCATCTCAAAAAAAAAAAAAAAAAAAAAAAAAAGCAATTTCCTACATGTGTAGATTAAAGAAGACAAATGTTAGGATCATTTAGACAGACATTAAAATCACAATTAAAAATTCAACAGCCATTCCTGATGAAGAGCCTTATTAATGAAAATTAGAAGGAAATTTGTTGAAAGTGACTGAAGACTTGAGAGAGAAGCAGACAACACAGCCTACTGTATTATCTTTAACTATTTTGGAGATTCAATTATTACTATAAGAAAAAATAATATGAAAATACTGAAAGGTAAAAGCTAATGTTATCTTTATGAATAGATGATATGATTATAAACTTAGAAAAGTCCTATCTTACCAAAAAAATAGTATTAAGTGTTCAAAAAAGTTGCTAATGTTTAAAAATCACATTTTCTTTTTGCACGCATATGGACTTAAAAAATTTTATTTTCTATATATAATTATTAACAATAGCAATAAGGACTATATCACACCCAACATTTAACACAATGAGAAATGTACATGCATTAAACAAAATGATTATGTTAAAAGTTAAAAAGTGAAAGTGTCAGCTGGGTGTGGTGGCTCACACCTATAATCCCAGCACTTTGGGAGGCTGAGGTTGGCGGATCACAAGGTCAGGAGTTCAAGACCAGCCTGGCCAATATGGTGAAACTCCCGTCTCCACTAAAAATACAAAAAAAATTAGCCAGGTGTTGTGGTGGGCGCCTGTAATCCCAGGTACTTGGGAGGCCGAGGCAGGAGAATTGCTTGAACCTTGGAGGCGGAGGTTGCCGTGAGCCGAGATCGTGACACTACACTCCAGCCTGGGCGACAGAGCGAGAGTCCGTCTCAAAAATGAAAAAAAAAAAAAAAAACAGTAAGTGTCCCATGGGAGCTAAGAGAATTTGGAAAAAAAGAGTGAAGGCCACCAGTGTCCTGCTTGGTTGGTTAGCTGTGAAAGTACATGTCTAATGGATAGGGAGACCAGTGATTTTTGGAACAAAATAAAAAGGCCAGAAATAAATCCATGCCCATATTGGAATCTTAGAAATGCATGGTAAAGATAATATTTCAGATCAAAGGGGCCAACCTCAATTACACAACAAATGTTAGTGAGACATTGAATGATCTTTAGGAGGAATAGCTGGCTCTTGCCTTGTAAATTATGGGTGGAGTAAAGGTACTTATTTCAGAAAATAAAAATACAAACTAGAGAAAATTCTTTAATTTGGGGAGTGGAGAAGGTTTTACCGTGGTTGTTTTAGCATAAGACAAAGACCTCTCACCCCACCCCATCCCCTCCAAAAAGGAAATAAATGATTTGGCCAAAGATATCATACATGGCAAATGGGGGAAATATGTGTAACGTATCCAAGAGATAAACTGTTAACCTCTCTAATACAGAAGGGCGAAAAAGTCTACAAGGAAAAGTCAACCTAAGGAAGAACTATGCAAAACGTATGAACAATCAGTCCCTAGAAATAGACAGGCAAGTGGCCAACGTACGCATGAAAGGGGCCGAGCTTTAACAATAAAGAAATAAACACAAATTAGAAGAACGAGATGATCATTTTCACCTGTCAGATGGGCAAAGACTGAAGGATTCATATTCCTTTTTTGGTGAAGATACGAATGAATAGGTACATCCTGTTATGTGACACCACATTTTCTGGAGGAAAATGAGCAGTGTCTATCAAAATTTTAAATATACATACTTTTTGACATGGTGGTTCTACAAGAATTTATCTTTAAAAACAACGCAGGCATTGAGTCTATTTTCAATATATTTGTATATAATGATTTTTTAACAGAATTTTAAAATAGTGAACATTTGGTTCATCAAAAAGAGGCTAGAGAAATGTACTTTTGTCTAGACTGGAATTTTATACTGTTGCTACTAAAAATGAGATGGAATTTTGCTGTACTGAAATGTACAAATGATCACGACATATTTTGAAGTGACAGGACAAGTATGAACCCTTTTATTGTTAAAGTAACAATACATTTCTAATTGTCATACATATTGTTACATACTGTTATACACGCCCACACTATGAACAATTAGACATACATACATATATGAGTATTTACACACACACATACACACCATCCATCTATCTCCGAATCTTGGAGGACATAACGAAACAGTCATAACCATGAGTCTATTTTATTCTTTTGTGTTGTTTCAATTATTTATAGGTAGTTATTCCTCTTGTAATGAGAAAAATGTATAAAACAGTTCAAGTACTTAAAAATGAAGATAAAGGCTGGGCACAGTGGCTCACACCTGTAATCCCAGCACTTTGGGGGGCTGAGGCAGGCAGATAACTTGAATCCAGTTCCAGATCATCCTGGGCAATATGGCGAAAATCCATCTCTGCAGAAAATACAAAAACTAGCTGGCCGTAGTGACGCGTGTGTGTAGCCCCAGCTACTTGGGAGGCTGAGGCAGAAGGATCCTTTGAACCTGGGAAGTTGAGGCTGCAGTGAGCAGAGATCGTGCCACTGCACTCCAGCCTGGGTGGCAGAGCGAGACCCTGTCTAAAAAAAAAAAAGATGAAGATGAAAAGGTCAAAGGATCTAACATGTTTCTATAGCATTAGATGCATAGCACCAAACTACTTCCCGATGTGTGGAGCTGGTTTGCCCTGCCCAAGTTCCATGTTGACTGTATCTTTTCATTCTCTTATGAAAACTGATCTCCGTGAATGGGGCGCTAAGAAAATTGCAGTGCAGCTCCTTTGTAGACAGGGTGCATCTATCCATGTGTGAGTTTCTCAAAATTCTTTCTCCTCCTTTTCTGCCGTCTACTGAAATGTGTGCCTTGGATGCTGCTGGTTACCCTCTAACCCACAGCATACTGGTGGGGATACAATCCAACAGCAACTAAAGTGAAATTCCAGCCTGTCCGTTTTGCTCTTTATTTAAACTACTCATAATCAGGGACAGAGAGAGTTGAGCTGCACGGCTTACACTAGGCCAGGGGAGTCTGAAAGTGCAGCAGGTCTCGGCTGTCCACAGAGCACCATGCAGAAGAGCGTCCCCGTCCCGGACAAACCCAGCCTGCTTGGCCCCCACCCCCACGCATCCGACTCGTGACCTTTCTCGTGACTCCTCCTTTCTCGTGACAACATAATTTATTTGTTCTTCACGTCCATTGCTTTTGGTCTGTGGCCTCCTGATAGAATGTAGGCCTCACAGGAGCAGGGATGTTTGTTTTGATCAATGATATCATCCAAGGGACCAGAGCCGTGCGTGGCACCTTGTGGGTGCTTGCTAGGTAACCTTCGGATGAACGAACAGCTGCTCTTCTCCCCATGGTAAAATGACTGATGTCCAACAGTCCCTTCCCAATGGCCATTCATAACTCAACGAGTTAATGTAAAACTTTTAACGGATGGCAGATCTTGAGGATAAGATATCAAGTTGAAAAGATTAGTATCTTTCTTTGCTCACAGTTTAGATTCCTGGGATCTCGAGATTGGGAGGCCATAGAACCTAAACACAGATCAAAGGCTTGACTATGCCCTACAACACTCTGTTAAGTACTTGGCTGGCCTGGACTTAATCAAGTCCAGGGACAGAAAACTCTCCAGGCCATAAAAAACATGTTTCAATTTAAAAGTCTTTGTCTTTTTTTTGCTTTTGAAAATTTGAACTTACATTAGTCCCAAACTTACCTGGCTGTGATCCCATTTATGAAGTAACTCTGCTTCCCCAGCCCCCAGCCCAGAGCCTTATGAGTCAAATTCCCTTCCTCTGTGGTGGGAGGAATTTGCCATCATGGTGCCTCTGAAACCCTTCCCTCTCCAGCCTAGGTCCATTCAGTCCTTCATGGTGTGCTGTGTGTTTGCATTTCTAGATCTTCCAGAATCTCTGCTGTCCACTTTTGGCAAGTCCAGTTAGCCTGTGAAAATGTCATCCCCAGGGGTGAGAGGACTCTGGGTGGGTCTCTCCAGTGCCGAGGGAGACACCAGCCTCCAGCTTTCAGTAAATGCAGCCACAGACTACATTTGTGTTTTACAGTTTTGTTTGACTGTTTGTTAGTAATTTCATAATACTCCTTACTGATTTAAAAGTGAAAAATAAACTTTTATCACAATACAGATTCTTCTTGACTGATGGGGTTATATCCCAATAAACACATTATAAATTGAAAATACTGTAAGTCAAAAATCCATTTACTACTCCTAACCCACTGAACATCGTAACTGAGCCCAGCCTACCTTACACACGCTTAGGACATTCACACTAGCCTATGAATGGGCAAAAGGCTCTAACACAAAGCCTGTCTTATAATAAAGTGTTGAATATCTCACGAAATCTATTGGCTGTACTCAGTGAAAAACGGAATAGTTGTGTGGGTCCTCAAAGTAGAGACTCTGCTGAATGGGTTTCACTTTCACACCATCATCAAAGGGAAAAATCCTAAGTCAAACCATCGTCAATTGGGGATATCTGTACAGGAATGAGGCCTGGATGACAGGCCTCTTGTGCTAACCATTCAGAGTTAGAGAAAATTAAGAGAGCATCCAGACATGGAGAATATCTTTGACCTAGATATTCGAAGAAGGAAACTAACTTATGGACCGGGAAATTGTTGAGGATTTCAAAGGTGGTGGGTGACAAGAGAGCCCAGGTGAGGAGGCACAGCATGAGTGCCGGGGCGGCAATCCCAGGCTCTGGCCCATGCTGCCGCTCAGGAGGAGGGCACCTGGGTCCCATTTGCTCATCTCCAAAGTTGGGTTAACTAGATACGGTAATATCATTGAAGGACTTAGTTTATAAGTTTTCCAATTTATTGAACAATGCCTGCTCAATAAATGGTGGTGATCATGATTTCATTTGATTTAAACAATGGTTTGAGATAGGCAGGAGTGATACTAAAAATATTTAACAATCCACTGGGTATCAACCAACTAGCACGGACAAGGGACACGGTGGCAGCAGCCAGCTACACCCGGTAAATATTAATTGGCCTTGGAAATAGGTATTACTGCTGTTTTACAAACAGAGAAACAGACGCAGAGAGTTAATTGCCCCAAATAAATTACTGTGCATTTGAAATATGAGGACAGCTTGAGAGATTCAGAGAGACGAAACGTCTTTTACTGCCCTGCGCATTGGGTGTTTGGGTTGGAATACCGCATAGAACATCTTCTGCTTCCAATGCACCTATCTTCTAATCTTTTAAAAGCTTCAGTGTGAGGTCTGTTTCATAACGGGCTCTGAGAAGCAGCATCCCATTTTCAAAATGGATATGTGCCTTGTGATCTCCAGCAACGTTACATAATGAAATAATATCTGACCCTCTACATTGTCACCATTGACATGATATTTCAGCAGGGTGGGACCCGGCTGCCGTTTAGACCAAGCAAGAGAGGAAATGAAAACTATGCAGATACGAGGTTTAATAAATGCACTCCTGTCCCCGTGCTTGTCTCATGGAGAATGACCCAGAGTTAATGCACCTATTGTGCATCCACGAATGTTTCAGGATAAATATTTAAACTACAGCTTGAATCACACATGCTGGTGTTAAATTAAAGTCATTAGCTTCAAGGACTCTATTTCAGAAATGCACCGAGTCCATAAGCCACACTGTAATTCCAGTGATTTATACTGAACATACACCTATGCCTTTTTTTTATTTAAATGCACAAAATATGCTAAGCCCCGAGGCGTTTGTATTGAGATACATTTCCCATGTATGACATGCATGCCCTGCTACATGAGAATTAACTGCCTTCTTCCCAGCTACGTTATGGTGTTACTGATGGGAACAGGCTGTGATATTCCTGTGTAATTTCCATTCATATTGTATTAAAATGTCCAAGATGCATTTTATGTCAAAGAAAGCATCATTTAATAAAATTATTCACTATTACCCCATATGGAGATGTCAGACATTACTAATATAATCCTGAAATGATTGCACAGAAGTATCTTCAGGCTGAGAGGCGCAGTTCCTGTTCTGTAGTAGAAGTGGTTTGTTCACTCTATCCTCAGGTAACCAGTCTGAGTCTTGTTTGTTTTTACTGCATGTTTATATGGTGTCATCCCCACTGAGAGCCTTCTTTTTCCCTTATTTTCTCCTCTTAGTGATTCCATAGGCATAGAAATTGAAAAACATAATAAACAAGATGCCTTATTTCCTTGATTCTGTAACACTATTTGTGAGTGATTTTCAGCTTTGGGCTGCATAGAGAGCTTGTGAAAGCATGCACTCCTGGGATTCCGCCTTAATGATTCAAAGTTAGAAGATCTAAGGAGGAGCCTAGGAGTCTGCATTTTTGACCAGCGTCCCAATGCCTTTTTTAAACCTATGTACTGTGTGGGTCATGCTTTAAGAAGTATTGCTAAGTACATTAACACTACTTTCATAGCTAGATTCAGTGTAAATTTCTGTTCCATTTTAAATATGCCACTAAGTCAACTAAGACATATGAGTTTCACTCTCTTCTAATTTGTCACTGTTCAGCCTTCCCTCCTGCCCTCCATCATCTACCTATTCTTCCATTCGTCCATCCATCCATCCATCCATCCATCCATCCATCCATCCATCCATTCATCTCTCCATTGGTCCGTCTCTCTATTCTTCTATCCATCCATCCATTCACCTATTCTACTATACATTCATCCATCCATCTATTCTTCTATTAATCCATCCATCAATCAAGTCCATCCATCCATCCATCCATCCATCCCTCCCTCCATCCATCCACCATCCATCCATTCTTCTATTTATCATCCATCAATCTATTACTCTATCATCCATCTATTGTTCTATCCATCCACCCATTCACCTATTCTATTATACATTCATCCATCCATCAATTCTTCTATTAATCCATCCATCAGTCTAGTCTATCCATCCATCCATCCATCCCGCCTTCTATCCATCCACCCATCCATCCACCCATTCTTCTATTAATTCATCCATCAATCTAGTCCATCCATCCATCCATCCATCCATCCATCCATCCATCCATCCTGCCTTCTATCCATTCATTCATCCATCCATCCATTCTTCTATCTATCAGTCATCAATTTATTAGTCTATCAATCCATCTATTCTATCTGTCCATCCATCCATTCATCTATTCTCCTATCCGTCCATTCATTCATTATCCTTGTAATCATCCATTCATCCTGTCATCCATTCCTATTTTAACCATTTTTGAAGTATTATTACCTATCTCAGGATTCGGAGATTCTTGTCTTGAAGGGACTGAAAAACTTAAGAAGAGTTTATAATTAGACAGCTTGTTTTCTCCTTTTATCTATTACTGAAAATCTAAACAAAGCTCTGCTTTAAACAAACAACAACATAAAAGTAAAACAAAAACAAAATTGTTGTCTGCTTTACTTGAACTGCTTCCTATTACTTACATCCATGATGTCACTAACCATTAAAACTGAAAAGGCGTATCGAACTGTAATGAATCTAAGATCTTTATCCAAGTTACATGGCCTGAATGTGTGTGTCCTCTCAAAAATCACATGTTGAAACCTGATCTCCAGCGCAATAGTATTACAAGGTGGGGCCTTTGGGAGGTGATTAGCTTATGAGGGCTCTGCCCTGGCTAATGAGATTGCAGCCCCCTGAAAGAGGCCTGAGGAAGCTCGTTCGTCCCTTCTGCCATGTGAGGACACATGGAAGGCTCCATCTGTGAGGAACGGGCCCTCACCAGACACCCAATGTGCTGGTCCCTTGATCATGGACTCCCCAGCCTCCCCAAAACTGTGAGGAATACATATCCATTGTTCATAAATTACCCAGTCTAAAGTATTTTGTTATAGCAGGCAAGCAAACTAAGACACCAAGACCCTCCCCCCCAACACACACACACACACACACACACACACACACCCCTGTATAGCTATGGACATACTGACCCTAGTAAAAATCACCAACTGTTTGCCTTTGGTCCATTGAGAATCGAACTTAGCATTTTGAAGGATTTGAAGGACCTGACCCCTCTTTTATAGACTAGGAGGGTCAAGCATCCTGTGAAACACCCAGTAGGCCAGTACCTGCTGTATTATTATATTGATGCTAGGACATCTCACTCTCAGGTCCACTTGCTCATTTTCTCATCTTGGGATAAATTTAGTTTGGTGAGGAATTTGTGCAAAGTAGATTACACAGAGTACCAATCTTAATGTTAAAGTCAGGTATATGCCTCTTTTTTTGCATGTAGACAATATAAGAATGTATCCTTTAATAAGGAAAAATAAGGTCTTAAACACTGCTTTTTGCAAAAATATTAAACCTGGATCCATTAATATTTTGAAAAGCTGTACTACATGAGAATTCATTTATTTCCAGTAAAATTTTACTTATATGCATAGCACTATTTTCTTCAAAGTACTTTCTCATATATTAAACTGTTATAAGTATATCCTAGGAGTTAAGGTATATTCAGTTGTATATGTAATTTTAAGGAGGTCTAAAATCTGCATTCCCCCTGTCCTGCAAATCAGGAATTTATATGAGGTTAACCTCAAAAGTATATTTTAATTGCAATTTTGGGGCGATTTTTACTTTCTTAAAACTTCGCCCTTAGTGAGTTTTCCTCAACCACCACCGTGTGAGGAAGCACATTGCTGAGGGCCTTCCCATCCGCCCTGTGGTGGAGCCATCTTTTTCCCATTGTTACCCAGGTATCTACTACTGACTCCTGAAAGGAGGAAAAGATGGCCTATTTTGACAACTACAAATCATAAGATTAACCATGTCCTCTAAAACGCTCAACATTCACAATACCAAGACAAATGGCTATGGCTGGCACTGGTGTTGAAGGGCCACATGCCAAGGCAATGCTGATTCTCTTTAACCATCGGCTGCCAATTTCACCAGGGGCTGTGGCTACACAAAGTGAGTGTGTGGAGCACCACCTGGGTGGATTGTGTCCTCCAAACAAATTAGGTGTTTATCTTTAAAATCCTCACACAAGCTGGGCACAGTGGCTCAGGCCAGTAATCCTCACACTTTGGGAGTACAAGGTGGGAAGTTTGCTTGAGCCCAAGAGTTCAAGACCAGCCTGGGCAACATAGTAAGGCCTCACTGTTGCAAAAAAATATATATGTTTTTTTAATTAAAATTTTTTTTTTAATTTTAAAAAATATTTTAGGCTGAGTGCGGTGGGTCACGCCTGTAATCCCAGCACTTTGGGAGGCCTAGGTGGGTGGATCACCTGAGGTCAGGAGTTTGAGACCAGCCTGACCAACATAAAGAAACCCCGTCTCTACTAAAAATACAAAATTAGCCGGGCGTGGTGGTGGGCACCTGTAATCCTAGCTACTCAGGAGGCTGAGGCAGAATAATTTCTTGAACCCGGGAGGCAGAGGTTGCAGTGAGCCGAGATCGCGCCATTGCACTCCAACCTAGGCAACAAGAGCAAAACTGGGTCTCAAAAAAAAGGAAAAAAAAAAAAAGAAGAAAAATTTTCAAAAGGACTACAGGCATAGTGGCACACACCTGTAGTCCCAGCTACTCGGGAGGCTGAGGTGTGAGGATCGCTTGAGGCCAGGAGTTAGAGGTTACAGTGAGCTATGATTGCAGCACTATATTCCAGCCTGGGTGACAGAGTGAGACCCTGTCTCAAACTAATAAATAAATAAATAAATAAATAAATAAATAAATAAAACCCTCACACATGCACCAAACAGAAGGAATGATTGGCCACATTTTGATCTTTTCCATCAAATCCACATATGCAAATAACAATTGCACCCAGAAGGGGCATCATTGACATAAACAAGTAGAAAGGGCCTCTGTACACAGCCCAGGATGTGAAGGCAAGTGTTGATATCAGTACCACCTCTGCTCCGTTCAGACAGTGATGGGCCATCCTGACTTTCTTCACCAGTAATCAAGACTTTGCCAGTGTCTATCCTAGAATACTGTGGTTTCTATGTAGAATATTTAAATATTTAAATTGTGTAAGTTTAAACTTCTAACTGGATTTCACAAACTCTTTGTTTTTTTGGAAGAGAGATGGTGGAAAGAGTGAAAACGGATCTGTGATATTCTACCCAGATCTTGGAGAAACACAAGTTTAGGGTATACGAATCCTGATCAGATTTCTCTAGACCCTCTGCTGGTGTCAGAGACTCTCAAGTCTCTGCTCCCCACATCCTCGCCTTCCACGTCTGCCCTTTTAAAATCCTTTCAAGGAACATTGACCTGGCTCAGACAAAACTGGCCTTTACAAGGGCGACCATGGGTAATGCAGACGGCATTCTTCAGAGAGGGCCGCCTGAGCTGCCCAGGTGATGGGGGCAACTGGGGTTGTCACCCAGGGACTAGGACCAAACGCTTGAAACCTGCCGTGTCCCCGCCCTGGGACCACTTGAGGACAGGCCTCCCAGGCGGCAGAGAGGCTGCGTTCCACCAGGTGGTGCTGCCTTCTGTGGCCAACCGTGGCCCCCAAAGCACAACTTGTTTCTGTTTTTTTTTCCCCCCTGAAGCAAAGGAATTCATTTTATTCTTGAATTGTTCTACACACACAAAAAAAGTCATCTCTTTTTTTGTCCTCAAAAAGTGTAAGTTTATTATTATTTTAAAAATTTGTTATTTCTATAGGTAATTGGGGAACAGGTGGTGTTTATTTACATGAGTAAGTTATGTAATGTGATTGTTTGTAGTATTTTATCCCTCACCCCCTTCCCATCCTTTTCCTCTGACTCTCCAAAGTCCACTGTGTCATTCTTATGCCTTTGTATCCACATAGTTTAGCTCCAGCTTATAAGTGAGAACATGCAATGTTTAGTTTTCCATTCCCGAGTTACTTCACTTAGAATAATAGTCTCCAGTCTCATCCAGGTCTCTGGTGAATGTCATTAATTCGCTCCCTTTTATGGCTGCGTAGTATTCCATCAGATAGATAGATAGATAGATAGATAGATAGATAGATAGATAGACAGACAGACAGACATAGATATAGATATATATCACAGTTTCTTTATCCACTCATTGATTGATGGGCATTTGGATTGGTTCCACATGAATGCTTATCTTACCATGCTAAATGCTAACATAAGGCTGGGTGCAGTGGCTCACACCTGTAATTCCAGCACTTTGGGAGGCCGAGGTGGGAGGATCCTCTGGGATCAGGAGTTTGAGACCATCCTGGCCAACGTGGTGAAACCCCGTCTCTACTAAAAATACAAAAATTAGCTGAGTGTGGTGCTGGGCGCTTGTAATCCCAGCTACTGGGGAGCTGAGGCAGGAGAATCACTTGAACCCGGTAGGCGGAGGCTGCAGTGAGCCAAGATAGCTTTATTGCACTCCAGCCTGGGCAACAAGAGCAAAATTCCATCTCAAAAATAAATAAATAAAAAATAAATAAATGCTAACATAAGCATTTTGCAAAATACATGATAACTAACACTACAATTTTTGTTTCCTTTCCTGTTTCTATCTTTAGTTAAACTAACAAAATTTTGGTTTTCTTAGATTTCTGGGGGGCTATGTTGAACATTTGTTTTTCAATTGTGGTAAAATATATGTATAATAAAATGTGCTTTTTAACATTTCTAAGCTTACAATTAATTACATCCACGATGTTGAGCAACCATTACCCCTATCCATTTCCAAAACTTTTTCATCACTTCAAAGGGCAAATTTAAGTCCTGTAAATAGACTTAGGCTTAATTAAGCAGATAAAAGAAGCAGCAGCGAGCTGTAATGGGTGATCAAGGTGTTACGTTTATAAGGAACATGAAACTTGGGGTTTTTTAACTAAGTGATTAAGCCCACAGTTCAAAGCAAAACCCAGAATTAAAGCTCAAGTTCACATGGAAGGGAACATTAGCTAATTCACTTGGACCCACCGGTTCTGAATTTGCCCCATTTCTTCTGAATACTTCTCTCTTCTCTCGGTCACATCGTTTGAAGGGCCTTCAGTTTTCCCCTTGTATTTAATTCCGGCAGGTCTTACTTGCCCAGTGCTTTCTGTTTTGTTTTGTTGTGAGGTTATTTTTTTTTTCACAGAGAATATACTGCATTGAACACAGAACAACAAGACTCACTACGATGCTGCAGCCACAATAGCGTGTGATTTCAAGTCTTAAAAACCAGAATCACTTTTTTTCTCTGGACTGGAAGCATATTTATTTTGGCCGGTAAACGAGGACTTGTCCCCTGCCTGGGGTAGGGGTGCGGGGGAGAAGCTCTGTTCCGCTGGCTGTGGCAGCAGGCGGGCAGGCAGGCAGGCGGGCAGGTTCCAGTTTCAAGTTTGGCCCAGTTCCTCCAAGCTAGCCCTGCATTTGCAAGTCCCCTGACACCCAGCTGTCACCTGTGGAAAACAGAGAACCTGGGGGGATTTGCTGAAGGCAGCTCCTGAGACTTCCCACTCCCCACCCGCCCTCACAGCAGCAGCGGAGCCTGGGGCTGACGGAGTGGGTTTCTCTGGGAAGGACTCTGCCCTTGGATAGATCTGTATCTATGGTAACAGTAAGATGTTTGTGTGAATAACTGCAAAAAAAAAAAAAGTCTTTCAAATCTCTTCTTCTAAACTGTCAAGGCATGTTATTTCCAGCTTCAAATATTATTTTTAATAAATAAATACATATTTTCCCCATGTAAACACTCAGGCAACTCTCTTTAGGACTTATATGTTCCCAGGGTACATAATGGGAGGTGTTTCAGTTACACACGAGGGAAACATGCTGTGAGTCAGAGGAAAGAGTAAATGATATAAGAAAAGTGTGGTGTGTGTGCCTGCGTGTGTGCCTGCGGTGGGGGGGCTATGTGCCTGCGTGGGGGGCTCCCTGGAGTGATGGGCGTCAGCATTCTCATGACTGCAGCCTGGGAGTCTGGTTATTCCAAAGGACCTGGCGCTCAACGCCAGCATGACTGAAGCCTTGAAGGCAAGCAGGCACCCTCCGCGGGTGTGGTCTGCTGCCCAGAGGGCCAGGAATGGCATCCCTGCATTCCGATCATGCTGGTTCCCCAGACAAGGGCAGGGGTTCAAATTGGAATTCCTCCATCTGGGAAGAGAGGACTTTTGCGATTGGTGTATTCGGACCGGAGTATACACTCAGCGATATTCAGTCTGGGTGAAGTGGGGGCACTGGAGGGCAGAGGGGGACTGTGTGGTTGGTTCACTTTCTGGGGTGCCACTGAGTCCCCTCTACCCTGCAGATGCCTGCACACGGCTCTCTGAGTTGGACGTCACGGGAGGGAATCCTTTCTCCAGCGAGGCAGGTTCTCAAGACAAGCATATTCTTTCATACTTACACACAGGTCCAATGGAGAAAGGGGTTGGGGCCTCAGGTTAAAATGTGCCGCCGAGTTACACAGAGAGGCAGAGAGTGCCACTGAGCCCTGCCCAAAAGCTCATGACTGAGTGAACGTAGATGATGGTGATGTCTCCTTCCCCTGAAGCCCCACGGAACACATGTCCATTCCAGAGCACAGAGGAGGCAGGGTGGCCAGGGTGTGATGGGGCGGGAGAAGGTGTTGCCTGCAGTGCACTGAGGAAAGGTGGAAGGAGATGGGTCAGATGGCATTGAAGGGGAATTGTGAGAGAGCCGGGAAACATGACAATGGTATTTACCTGGCCAGGACACGGGGAGGCCTCTCTCTATCCTGCTGATACTCGTCTGCCCCCTTGGACCCATATTCCCTCTTTCCAACTGCCTTAGTCTATTTTCAATTGCTTGTAACAAAATACCTGGAACTAGATAATTTATAAGAAAGGGAATTTATTTCTTCCAGTTATGGAGGCCTCTGAGAAGTCCAAGCTGGAGGTGTGGCATCTGGTGAGAGCCTTCTTGCTACTGGGGACTCACTACGGAACTCCAAGGCAATGCCGGGCTCCACATGGAGAGGGGGCTGAGCATGTTAACATAGCAACGTGCTAGCTCAAGCCTCTTCCTCCTCTTCTAAAGCCACCTGTTCCCCTCCCATGATAACCCATTAATCCATGAACCCATTAGTCCATGAGTGGATTCATCCATTCATGAGGGTGGAGCCCTCTTAAAGGCCCCACCTCTCAGTGCTGCCACATTGGGGATTAAGTTTCAACGTGAGTTTTAGAGGAGACATTGAAGCAGAAACGCCTCTCTCCCTGCCTTGCTCCTACCAAACTTGTAAAACATTGCAATCAACTCTGAGAAAAGGAATGGAGGCAGGGGACACTAAGATGGGCACACACCAACAGACTGGGTATTGGAGCCCACAGCAGAAGCGCTAGCATCCACCCAGCGCCCGCTGACTGCTGGGACTTGCACTAGGTGCAGCTGTGAAACAGCTCTTCAGGTGGGCAGACTTGTCCCTGTCTGCCGGTGCAGAAGCTAAGACTGAAGGAGGTCGTTTAGTGACACGGCCCGGACAGAAATCCAAATCTGTCCACTAGGCTTTGAGCCTGGAGTTTCTTTCTTCTTTTTTTTTTTTTTTTTTTTTTTTTTTTTTTGGAGACGGAGGCTTGCTCTGTCTCCCAGGCTGGAGTACAGTGGCCCGATCTTGGCTCACTGCAACTTCTGCCTCCCGGATTCAAGAAATTCTCCTGCCTCAGCCTCCCGCGTGGCTGGGACTACAGGCACCCACCACCATGATCGGCTAATTTTTTTTTTAATTATTTCTTTTTTTGTATTTTAGTAGAGACGGGGTTTCACCATGTTGCCCAGGCTGGTCTCGAACTCCTGACCTCAGGCAGTCCACCCTCCTTGGCCTCCCAAAGTGCTAGGATTACAGGCATGAGCCACCGCACCCGGCTGAGCCTGAAGTTTCTAAATGAGACGTTTGTCACAGTGGAGGGAGGTAGAGCACAAGGGTTAGGACTCGAGCCCTGGGCCAGGCGGTCTCGTGCAAGCCCCGCCTCTCCCGTACTAGCAAAGTTATGAGGACTTAGCAAAGTTGTCTCGTGCAAGCCCCGCCTCTCCCGTACTAGCAAAGTTGTGAGGACAGCGCCTGCACGCAACACTCGCTTGCTAACTTGTAACTGCTGTTATTACAGAAAGCGTGGAGCCAAACAGATGGCAGAGGCCAAAGGAAGAGCGCGCTAAACCCGAGGTAGATCTGAGTTCGCATCTTGGCGATTGTTTAGCTGGGCCAGGGTAAGTGCCTCACTGTTCCTCATCTGTAAATGAACACTGGTGGTGAGGTTGGGGTGAGCGCCTTGCCGGGCCTCAGTTTCTCATCTGTAAAACGGACTCCTGTGCTTGGCTTGTGGCAGGGGCTGGCGAGCAAGGGATGGGTCCTCAGGAGGCTGGGCCGTCAAGAGGCTGTGACCGCACCACCTGATGCTAGAGAACGAGAACGGCAGTGCGTGCCCCACCGACAGGAAGGACAGGGGACACTGGAACAGGGGAGGTGACACGGAAGAAATCAGGGGGACCCAAAAGTGGCCATGCCGAGGAGGAGGTCGGAGGGGGCTGGGAGAGAAAAGCCCAGGGCTGTGCACTCACATCCCTCTGCTGCGGGCCCTTCAGGTACATTCAAATACCGGGCATGAGGCCCGCAGACAAGGCTTTGAAAGGCTATTGTTCTCCCATAAACAGAAGTGAAGGTGCTGGAAGAGGGCATGAGCAGGAAAATTATGGCTGGGCTGTGGACATCTATGGAGAAGACAGACGTGGGTGTCACTGTTGAGCAAAGGAGAGCCCTGCACACCTGCCCAGGGAGAAAGCGCCCTGCCTTGGGCTGCTTCTGGCTGCAGAGCCAGCCTGGCAGATCTTATAGTCCCTCCCCTCCAGACTCAGTAGCAATTATGACGCCTCCATTTTTTTCTTTTTCTTTTCTTTTTTTTTTTTTTTTTTTTGAGACAGAGTCTCGCTCTGTCGCCCAGGCTGGAGTGAGTGGCGCGATCTCGGCTCACTGCAAGCTCCGCCTCCCCGGTTCACACCATTCTCCTGCCTCAGCTTCCTGAGTAGCTGGGACTACAGGAGCCCACCACCTCGCCCGGCTAATTTTTTTATATTTTTAGTAGAGATGGAGTTTCACCGTGTTAGCCAGGATGGTCTCAATCTCCTGACCTTGTGCTGGGATTACAGGTGTGAGCCACCGCGCCCGGCCCAACGCCTCCGTTTTTATAGGCGTCTGAACTCCCTGTTTTCTTTGCTTCCTTTTGCTTTAGAGAAAAATGTAAGGAATTTGAAAACAGCCATCGTCCCTTACCCACCTACACATTCATACACGTAGATGCAGAGACAGGCTACGAACCTTTAGATTATAGGAAAAGGTACCTTCCGGGGTCTCTCCTTGCAGTGCTACACGAGAGCAGAGTACGAGTCTGAGGTGGAGGGAGTCATGGCAGGACAAGCGTTTAGAAAATTTCTTCCACTCTTTGACCAAGTATTGGTTGAAAGGAGTGCAGCTGAAACTGTAACCAAAGGAGGCATTATGCTTCCAGAAAAATCTCAAGGAAAAGTATTGCAAGCAACAGTAGTTGCTGTTGGATCGGGTTCTAAAGGAAAGGGTGGAGAGATTCAACCAGTTAGCGTGAAAGTTGGAGATAAAGCTCTTCTCCCAGAAAACGGAGGCACCAAAGTAGTTCTAGATGACAAGGATTCTTTCCTATTTAGAGATGGTGACATTCTTGGAGAGTACGTAGACTGAAATAAGTCACTATTGAAATGGCATCAACATGAAGCTGCCCATTCCACTGAAGTTCTGAAATCTTTCATCATGTCAATAATTTGCATATTTCTCTTTTATAGTAAACTAATGATAACTAATGACAAAAAAAGAGGAAAAAGTACCTTCTAAATCTGCAGCAAGAGGCAGGAGCAATCTTAAAAAGGGGGTTTGAGAAGCCAGCAGCCCACCCTTAGGTGGTCTAGGGATCCCTTCCTGCCACAGTAGAAGCCTGAATTTTCAGATTTTCTCCAAGTGTAAAGATAAAAAAGTAAATGAACCAAAACAGTTCAAAATTAAGTTGATACTATTTAAACACTTCATTATATACTCTGGTTTCTCTTCTGATTGCATAAAAACCAAAGGGAAACTCTCTGCCTTCTAGAAATGAGTTTGTCCAAAAGAATTTCTAGCCTTGAATTTGTACCAAAAGAAAAAAACAAACCCTAAAAACATATGAGTGATCAGTTGGCCCTGCTGGGGTCTTTCTGGTTGGAAGATGAATAAGGAAAGGCACATCTGACATTTCATTTCACTGACATTTTATTTTGTTCTCAGTCTTTTTTCCTCTGTTTCCTCAAGTACATTTTCTGCTATGATGCTGCAAACGGGCACCAGCGTGAGTCAGACCCATTTAAGACTGTTGAGCCTCACAGGTTTAGCGATTTAATTACGTGTTTTGTGGGATTTGCCAGCAGCGTGCAATCTCCCTGCATGCGTCAAGTCCACACATGGCAGTGTCCCTTGTCTCTCTCTGGGTTTGTTTGGTGGTACATCAGGCCAGTCTCTGGAAGCCTGGAATTAAGGATGCAAGCATGTTCATGCGCGTGGTATAGGATGGATGGGGAAGGCAATCGCAGGAGACCTTCCGCTCCCTCCTCCACCTGGGGCTGGGCCCTGAAAACGTGAGTGGGATACGGTGAGGGTTTGTTGTGTGTGTTTGTTTTGTGAACATGCTGATGAAGGGTGCTGGCCAATCATACAGAAAGAAACATCTGGCAGGCACTTGGAAATGTGGAATGGGTGTTCAGGGCAAAGGGCCATCCAGTTCACCAAGTCAACAGATGCTGATCTTCACAGCAGTCTCTGCAACAAGATGCTGTTCCAGATGCCAGAGAGATTGCAGGAAGCAAACAAGTGCTTGGGGCTCAGTTTCCAGAGGGGGAGGGACCCCTGCAGAGGGACCAAGGCATCTGTCAGCCATGAGGTGCTAAGAGGTAGGAGGAAGCGCATGCAGAGGGGCAGGGAGTCAGGAAAGGTGGAAGGCAGATGGGAAGAGCACTGGAACAGGGGGAGGGCCCAAGGCTGCTGGGGCGAGAGGCCTTAGAGCAAGGGCACCTGTGCTGCTGCGGTCCCAAGAGCGGTGGTGACCGGTGCACAGTGTCGTGATGATACTAAGAACTGCTGCATTGTAAACTTTCAAGTGGTGAATGTTATGGTATGTGAATTGTATCTCAACACAAAAAAGTGATTCATCACAAAACGGTTGAAAGCAGTTTAAAAATATTGAGTGATGTAAATTTAAAAATTAAAACCTCTTGATTCCTTCACCAACTACACCTTCCTACTTTCCAAAGAGAAACCATGTCACCACTGTGCAGAAACCGTCTAGGACCCAAGTATATCTGTGAGTATCTTTTTTTCTTTTTGGCAAAAACAGGATGAAACTTTAAGTGGTGTTTTGCTGCTCGCTTTGTTTATGGGGCGATAAACATTTCCATGTCAATTCAAGTGCCTTTGTTAAAGAAGTGCCTAGTATCCCCTTGTCTGGCAGTCCTCTCACTCACTTCAGCAGTCCTTTATCAATGGACACTTAAATGTTTCCAAAATTTTGCCATTAGACTCTGGACTGAACATGCTTGTACTGGCATCTCTGTAAACTGATGCAAGCATCTGTGTTGCATGAATTCCTGGAAGTAAAACTGATGGGCCAAAGGACCTGTGTGTTTTAGATCTTGATAAATATTGCCAAATGGCTTTCCAAAAACTGTTCCTAATGGACAGGGTCCCAGCGGTCAAGCAGGCGCCGTTTCCTCCTACCCTTCGGGCTGAAGTCTTCCTCCGGTGAAGACGTCTCCGAGACCACTTGATTGGGGGTGATGGAGAAGGCAGGGCGTGGGGAGGGGAGCCTCAGCCCATCATGGCTTGAGCCAGGATGGCTGTATTTTCATTTGGATATAAACTGTGATTCTGATAACAAGGTTTTTGATCAAAGAATCCTGCTTTAAAAAAAAAAAAACAGTAAGAAAAATAGGCCTGGCGCAGTGGCTCACCCCTGTAATCCCAGCACTTTGGGAGGCTGAAGAGGGTGGATCACCTGAGGTCAGGAGTTCAAGACCAACCTGGCCAACATGGTGAAACCCCATCTCTACTAAAAATACAAAAATTAGCCCGGTGTGGTGGTGCATGCCTGTAATCCTAGCTATACAGGAGGCTGAGGCAGAAGAATCGCTTGAACCTGGGAGGTGGAACTTGCAGTGAGCTGAGATCGTGCCACTGCACTACAGCCTGGGCGACAGAGCGAGACTCCATCTAAAAAAGAAAAAAAAATTTTAAAGTTTAGGCCGGGCGCGGTGGCTCAAGCCTGTAATCCCAGCACTTTGGGAGGCCGAGACGGGCGGATCACGAGGTCAGGAGATCGAGACCATCCTGACTGACACGGTGAAACCCCGTCTCTACTAAAAAAATACAAAAAACTAGCCGGGCGAGGTGGCGGGCGCCTGTAGTCCCAGCTACTCGGGAGGCTGAGGCAGGAGAATGGCGTGAACCTGGGAGGCGGAGCTTGCAGTGAGCTGAGATCCGGCCACTGCACTCCAGCCTGGGCAACAGAGCGAGACTCCGTCTCAAAAAAAAAAAAAAAAAAAAAAAAAAAAATTTTAAAGTTTAAATAAGAAGAAGAAGAAGAAGAAAAAAAATAACATGTTTGGAAACCATTAACAGGTTCTTCTAAAGCCATGTTCCCTCTCCCTTCCAGAGTCCCATTTAACCCTGCTGTGGCCTCCAAATGGCACCCAATGAGCTTCACACCAGCGTTCACACCTGTGTAGCCCCATTTCACACCTAACAGAGAGGACCTGTGTTACCACAGGTAATGCAGAATGATGGTATTAAGGACATTGCAGCTTCCACCTGGGGTCGTCTGATCTCCCATTCTCGAGTAAGATAGCACTGTGTCCTGAGGGCAGAGGGGCAGCCCTTTGAGACCCCAGGTGAGGCGGAGCCGGCCTGGAAGTCACCCTCAGGCCCTCAGCCTGACCCACACCATGCCTGTGGTCTCCTGGGAGACCCTGAGCCAGCACCACCCCACTGAGGTGCTCCTGAATCCCAGCCCGCAGAAACTGTGTGAGATAACCTGTGTCGATTGTTGTCTAAGCTGTAAAGGTTGGGTGAGCGTTATGCAACAATGGATAACAGTAGACCTGGACTTGTGTGGTTTGGGGTCCTAGATGCTAAAAATCTGGTTTTATACTTGGATTTAAACCCACCTCTGCCTCTGCCCCGTCGGAGGTACTTGGCATTTCCTCCCGGGTTAGGACATCCAGCCCTAGGCATCTCCTCTCATGACCTCTACCAAAGTGGTGACAGTTCAGATGAAGGTCCTTGGTATGGACAGGAGTTGTGAGGGCGGACAGAGTGACTCGATGATTGAATACTAAACCCAAATTTAAAATAAACGTGGGTCATTTGGTCCTATAATCTTTGAAAAAGCAATTATGTATAACGGCAGAAGGTTTCAGCTGGATGTCAGATTATACGGATCTAAGAGTCAGTAGGAGGCAAGAAGAGTGGGAGCTATTCCTTTCAATGTGATGGTGGGAAGCGAAAACAGAGGGCTCTTTTCTATTGTTTCTTGGTTAGGTTGTCTATTAAGGCATGAAGAGGTGAGCTTGTGTTGTGGGACTAAAAAAAGGGATTCGTAGGAGATTAAAAATGCAATCGAGAGAGGGTCATGGGTGGAGAGGGGTGCAGAAAGACCGGGGTCAACTTGACTCCTGTGGTTTCCCTGAACTCTGCCTCATTCTGGAGAGAACTGGGGATAACTGGTGTCTCAGTGGGACTGTGGAGTCCACAGGTGCGGAACGAGGCGCTTGTCCAGCTGAGGTGGGTCTTCCTGGAGTTGGAAGCATGGATGTGCAGGAACCCTGGGAACCCCTGTCACGAAGGCTGGCAATACCACCTGAGAGCCAACTCGAGAAGTGGCCATCAGAAACCTGTGATGATGAGCCCGGGGCTCTCCTTTTGCCTGGTGCACCCCAAGTGTGGGGACTGTACTTGGCACACACACAATGGGCATTTAATGCACATTGAATAAATGACGTTTGAATGCGGTCACTCAGAGTTGGTGATTACCGAAGTCAGAATGGAGGGAGGTCAAGGGGCCGTGGCGTGAGGGAGGGAGGAAGGAAGAACCTCGTGGCAATGGCCAAACTGGGAATCCAGAGGTAAACTGATCCAGCATGGGGGAGGGAGGCTTAGGATCTGGAGATGATGTAATAAGAGTAGCAGGGCCTGACAGGGAGGCAGCAGGAATGTGGCTGGAGGAGCCTCCAGGAGCCCTCTGCCAGGGTCGTGAGAATCCATGGGCTGGGGCCAGGGAGAGGAGAGGTCGAGGCTGGGACCACGGTGTCCTCTTCTTAATCAAAAGCTGATGCATTTTGTTTCCTCTTGAAGGCCTCCTTGTTCACAACAGTCAGGGCTTTGTGCTTCTCTCTGAAATAAAACTTTTATCTTAAAAAAAGAAAAGAAAATGTATCCAATATAGTATATCATAATCACAGTATTGGGAACTTTCCCGACTCTGGTGGGAAGGGGGAGGAAGTCGTGGGCTCACTGGGGCATGGGAAAAAATACCAGAGAAGTCCACTCCTAATTTTATTTCTCTCCTCTTCTGGGTTTCTGCTGTAATGGATTGAAAATACACAGGAAATGTAATGCAAAACTTGGCTTTGATTTTTTTACCCCCCACCTAACCCTGTAAAGGTTTGGAAAGACTTGATTACATGGCAGGGAAAGTAAAAATGCGGATGAAATACCCTGACCCTCAGGCCACATGACCAGGTGATAAGGCCTTCTGAGACTACCAGCAGCTGCTGCTGGCTCAGGTGCGGCCTGTGTGGGAGGACTCGTGTCTCGGTGGTTACAGAGAAGCTGCTTTCCACTGTGTGAACCCGGACTGAATCACAGGCCGCTTGTTGTTCTCCCTCGGCCTTGGAGGGCTTGGGACGTTCCTGTTGCCCAACACCCTGGTGAGCTGAGAACATTCTGTAGATTAATGAGGTTCTCTCCTCCGGCTTAGCAGGTCTGTTCTAGCCATTTGACCAAACGTGCTCTGATCTTTTCTACCAGCCTTAGAACGACAGACTGCAGATGTGGGCACATAAATGTCTGGGAGGGGCACACAGATACTGTGGGAGGAGTGGGTCTGGCTTAGCTATTGGGAGATCTCGGTCGTCCACATGGCGCTACGTAGAAAGAATGCCCTGACGTGAAAGTGACAGGCAGCTCGGCAATTTCTTTATGCCCTGAACTTGAGTGCGGCCTGTGCTAGAGAAAATAGACGGTGCTTCTTAAAAACAAAAGCTAGCAGCCTGCGAGGAGCGCTGTGCCTGCGAGTTCCTGGGAACAGGAGGGGGCTGTTCCTCCGCCCCTGGCTCCAGTTTCACCCAAGTCACTTCACAGCAGTTGGAAGGAGGTCACCAATTGTGAGTGTGGGGCGGGGGGCGGGGAGGGAGAGGAAGTGAGATGAAAAGGGAAGGCCCCGTTCAGCTGGGAGAGGAGCTCGCGGGTTTTCCCGCGGGCCGGCCTTAAGTGTGGAAGGGCCCGGGGCTGCCTGCCACCCTCGGATGCCACGCAGGTGCTGGGAGGGCCCCCGTCCGTGGGCTCAGGGACGTGTTCGCACCGACAGGCACAGAATGGAAAGCACCTTGGGGAAGAAGCGTGTCTCGCCATCTCAGGAGGCAGGCCCGGCCTGCACACCGCCAGCCCCTCCCCGGAGCTCACTGCAGCTCCCCGCCGCCCCCCACGTGCTGGGGAGCAGGTCCGGTTCCCCACCAGTTTGCGTCTGGTCTTTGTGTTTGCTCTGGGGCCAGGCGCGCCCTCTGCTGCAGGCCTGGGCTCCTGTTTGGAGTTCTCCTTTCCTTTATTGCTAAATTGTCTTGAAAGGCAGTGGCCACACCAACAGAGGTCGTCCGTTCTTCTTCCCACGAAACGAAGCGCCCAAGTGAAAATGCATGGACCCGCGGCAGCTTCTCGGCGGCGGGCTTCCTGGGACGGAAGACACAGGCTCGCCCCAGGGAGACGGAAGCAGGGGATCGGCTGGAACTCAGCTCGCCTCCTCCTTTCTCAGCAGGGCAGAGAATCATGGGCTTGTGCTGACGAAAGCTCCAGAAAGTGGACTCATTTAACCTTTCCAAAGATGTTATCCAAGCTGCAAAATCTTGGCAATCTGAAGACCTTTTAAGTCGATATACCAAAGAGCTTTAGTCGGGATTGAATGCAAAATGCCAAAATTTCACTTTTAAAATCGTCGTAACATCTAAATACAACCTAAGCACACTTGTAAACTGATGCCGAACAGGCACTTTGAGAGCCCTCCCTGCACCCCTTCCTCGCCCCCTCCTTTGTGCAAATGCTGTTTGCCCAGAACTTCAGCCACTGAAAATCCTGGGAACTTTCTCTTCCTGGCTGGCAACCTAGCAGTTTGGACTCCCAGAGGAGGTTTTTAAATCACTGAGGGATTTAAGCCTCTCTGTGTCATAGAAAAGCCAACACCCTCCCAGTTGAAGGTGGCCCCAAAGATGCGGGCCTGGGACCCAGGACTTCTGCAGGAGAGTGGACGCCTGGGTGCCCCCCCTCGCCTTGCCCTGCACATGGTAGGTGCTCAATAATTACATACTAAATATTCACACAAAGCAGCGATCCTGCCGAAGAGATCCACTGCAATGCACCTGGCTTCCTAGAAGCAGTAAATGAAAAGCTTTTCTATTTTTTAAAACAGAGAAAAGATTAATGAAGCCGTGACGTAGAGGCGGAGAGCTCAACAGAATCAAGACGTGCGCAGAAGCAATTTGCTTCTGAAACTCTAAACACGGGTGCTTTAGTACTTCCTGACACTCCTCAGCAGCAAGCAAATAAATATTTACATGTGGAAGGAAACTGTCCTTTGAAATGTAGGTTGTTCTATTCAGAAGAGAAATACGGCAAGGTTCCACTGCTTTAGTGGCAACACGCGTTATTTATGTTTTCCAGTTTGAAAATCATGCGCTTTCTATTAGGACCCTTACGTGGTAAACACCGATTCCCACATGAAGCGAATTAGTCCGGCAACCCTCCCCCACCCCACTCTTGCTGGTTCAGGGACAACAGCATAAGCTCTGACCAATCACCGTTTGTTTTATGCTTTGATTACCTGGTGAGCTAAAAGCAATGATAGTAAAAGCCTGGACCTGCCATGTATTCAGTCTGCATTTGTTACTCTCCCCTTTCTTCCATTTATGAGTTTGTTCCCAAAAGATTTTTTTTTAAAACTTCTGACTCGAGTAACTTTTCCTCTGATCTGATCTGATGTCAAATTAGTGGGTGGCAGGAGAAAGCAGGCCACATGATATCATCGTTTCCTATTCAAACAGATGGCGTTTTTTTTTTTCCAATAAAAATACTCTGACTGCAAGGCTATGAGTGTGCAGATAATTGCGCTGCTTACTCCGATTGGAGGTGTCTCCAGGGAGTTTCCACGCGCAGGAAGCTTTCCTGTTCTGAGGTTTTGGAAGAACACTTTCAGCAGGATTTCGGGTCACTGAAATGAAAGTGAACTATGCTCTGTACAAATGCGTCATGTTTAATTCAAGAGAAATTCATTCATTTCTTTGTTCTATAAATATTTACTGGCAGCCCGTTTTGTATAGGAGGCTGCCACCTCCCAAAAGCCCCCCGCTCCTCGAGTGGGTTGAGCCTGATACCCCTCGTCAACAGATGTGCCCAGAGGCCTTGGGTGCCCAACACAGGCTCGTTCAGGTACGACAAGATAACAGGGCATGCCTGGCCCTAGAGTTCAAGGGCTTGTCTTATTTTATTTTAAAAATCAGACTCTTAACTGCTTGTTTAATCTAGATGTTAACACTCAACCTACAGCTACCTGAAATATGTGAGTGGTGTTTAATAGATGATAAAGATCATATATTGCTCTCATGGAAAGAATGCAGAAATATAGGTGTCCCTTGTAGTCTTTAGTGTGTCCCCATAATCAATGTCCCCAGCTCATTAATGGAAAGGTCCCCTCCTCCTCCTTCCCCATCGCTGCCCTCATTCCTATAATGTAAACAGCCACCAATGGCTCCTATTTCTTTGTTCAAACAAACAATAGCCTTTATAACGGGGAAGAAAATTAGTATCAGGTGAAAGCCTCACTTCAGGGTGCTTATGGCTTTTTCTTTTTTCCAGAATAACAGGGCACGCCAGTGATCATAAGAAGAAAAATTCACACTTCAAGTTTGGAAAGCAACAGGACAAAGGTCTGTCTTCAGTGGTGCGTAGACATGCTCGTGATTGAACTGGAAATAGTTCTCTTTCCTTCTCTCTGCCTTCCTAACTGAAAAGCTGCAGCGTGGGGAGACAGGCTGCTCAGAGGCCTGGAGCCAGAACACGCACCCCGGCTTTGGTAGAGCCGGCTTGCTTGGTTAGAATCGAAGGAAAAGCCTTGTTATTTGGGAAGCTGGGCGTCCTCACCAAATTAGGGGATTTAATTTGCAAATATCCAAGGAGTACTTTGAAATGAAAGACGAACTAAAATCTGCTCCAAGGCCCTTGATTTTTCACCAGTGTAGGAGGATTCTCTTGCTGCTGGACATAGGTGAAAAGCACCGTCTGATTTAAACGCAAGAGACAGAGGAGAGATTTTATAAACATTTTCTACCATTCCATGAAATCAATTCCATTCAGGGCTAGAATTCAAGAAATAATCCATGGGCGAGTATGTCCGATGGTAAACCCACACGATTATATTGTTATCCTTTTGTACAGTTTTTAATTTTTTTATTATTTGATATTATTATCACAAAAATCGCTGGAACAGGACCCATGAGCTGCTCCTTCACTGCCTAGTGTTTTCAGAGGCTGACAGAAGCATTAAGCTCCAATTGAATACATGATTTCCAATGATTCCGTTAACTTTTCGGGTTTGTGGTAGGATTTGATTTACTTATTTTGTACTTTAACACACCAATAAAAAATAAATATCAAGAAATAGTAAAATTTGTTGCTTCAAAATAACCCTGAAAATATAGAGATTAGTGAAATTAAGCAAATTCAAATAGAGAAATGATTATCGTTCATTTCCTTAAGGCACAGAAATTAAGACTAGGTTTGAGAACCTTCATTTTTTAAAAACTGGACGATACTGGCTAAGTGCGGACTGGGCGGTCATACTCCACACACGCCCTGTGTGCTTAGAGTGAAGAGAGGACCACACTGAAATGAGATGAGCTGGAAGGAGGTGCAGCAGTGAAGGAAATCCTTCTGTTGGGAGAATTCATGTTTTAGCATAATCCTTTCAATAGGACCCAGCAGTGATGTGAGGAGCAGCTCTGGGGCTGATTTAGATTCAGACAGTCTATCACAGGCTGTGTGGTTGCATCCCTTTGGGCCAGTCTCATTTTAGGTCCAAATATGCAGGAGTGGGGCTCTGGCTTCCAGATGTTTCAGGTTGCAAAAGGCTGGGGCCACCATCTTTAGAGAAAATCCATTAGTTTGATTCTCTTGGGGACCAGGAAGAAAACCAAGAACGCTCAATGGACTGTGGGACTCAAAGAGTCCACAGGAGGCATTTGTAAGGGGCAAACCTGCGTGTGCCCAGTAATTTTTGAAGCTCACAGTAGAAGTGGAGAAGCAGTGATGGGCCCCACAGAACCAGGGGCTTGGGAATGATGGAAAAGGAAAAAAATGATTGAAGGACAGCTGGAAGAAAAAGGGACGCTTCCTTTTAACTGGATGCTGGGTCTCAACCTTGAATAGTTCCAGGCCTTCGGAAGCCTTTTCTCAGGGGGCGTGGCCTGGGGACTCCCGGCTTGCGCTGCTGAACTTGCAGGGAAGGAGAAATGGGCAAGGCCAGAGGCGACCATCAGGTGCTCCATAGGCACAGAGGCAGAACTCAAGGTTTAGCTTTACCTTAAGAGGGTGACTGCAAAGTGTGCTCCCGGGACCAGGGGCATTGGCCTCACCTGGGAGCTTGCTAAAACTCCAAGTTGCTCTCACCCAGACTGAATCCAAAATGCTGGGTACAGCCCAGCAATCTCGGCTTTCACACTTTCTCCAGGTGATTCTGGTGCAAGCTAACCTTTAAAAAGTCCTGGGTACCATTCCAGAGGCTGTGATTAAGTTGGTCTAGGGCCTGTGGCCTAGACCTGGGGGTTTTGGAAGCCCACAGGTGATTCTGATGTATGGCCATGGTTGGCAGGCTGTTCGTAGTGCTGTCCAGAGGTCCTGCTGTGGGATGGAAAGGGTCTGTATCTGCACTGGCCAATGTGGGGGCCAGCCCTGTGTCTACTGAGCACTTGGCCCCTGGCTAGTGCGACTGAGAAACTGAATTTTTCATTTCCTTTACTGTTGATTAAGTTTAAATAGCTAAATGTGGCTAGTGGCTGCCTTATTGGATAGCAGAGTTCTAGAGTCACAGATAAATGTAATACTGTTCCATTAGTTGGTTTAAAAATCCATTGCCTCTGTAATCCCAGCACTTTGGGAGGCCAAGGCGGACGGATCACGAGGTCAAGAGATCAAGACCATCCTGGCCAACATGGTGAAACCCCTTCTCTACTAAAAATACAAAAGTTAGCTGGGCGTGGTGGCAGGCACTTGTAATCGCAGCTACTCGGGAGGCTGAGGCAGGAGAATCGCTTGAACCCGGGAGGCAGAGCTTGCAGTGAGCCAAGATCGCATCACTGACACCATCCTGGTGACAGAGGGAGATTTCGTCTAAAAAAAAAAAAAAAACGCCTCACGGAGTTAAATATTTAAGTTGATAAGAAAAATGGTAGTCAAGAGTCTTGGAGGATTATTTTAAAATCCACTTTTGGTGATAAATAGATAAAAACAGTGTAGTAGAGCCCAGAAGTTCCTTCTGATTTCTAGCTGTTGGAGCTGACTTCCTCAATTTTACTTGCAGGAGAACTGCTTCCTAAAGAGCACCTTACCCAGCCATTCCTGCATGCAAGTGTGTATGAGAATTGGAGGGGGCATTAGATGAAAATCCAATTCCTGGTCTCTATCCCAGATGTTCCTATCCAATAGGTCTGGGTTGGGGCCTTGGAAACTGCATTTTTGGCAAACCCCCTATTGATTTGGACACACAAGTTTCAAGGAACAGGCGCTAAGGATCACTGATTTAGAATCTGTTTGTCCATCCAGGAAAGCCAGAGTCACCACACTTGAGTACAGTGGGTTTTGATGCAGGAAAGGTCTTTATAATTCTTTCATGAATTCACCAAACTTTAAAAGTCATACTATTTTCAAGACTGTGCTAAGCTGGGGGAGAAATTGGTGAACAGAATTCAGTGCCTACCTTTAACTAATAACATAAATATACTTCTTGTTGCTGTGTAGTTAATATTCGCAGCTGCTGAAGGTGCTGCAATTCACCTGGTGATTGCTGAAAACTCCAATCAGTGCCTGACTTATGTTCCTTCCCATACTGCACAGGAAGGGCCTTTTTGGGTAGTGGCTACAGCTGTTAACTGTTTGTGGGTTCAGCCTTCACATGCTATGTTACAGAAAGCCTTTACCCTAATCCTAAATGCTGCTTCTTTTATTAATGTATTATTCAACCTGAAATACTTTTGAAAGTAAATGGGGACAAAATTAAAAATTCTTTCAGGACAGCAAGATTGTCTGGGACACACTGGGAGGTACTGTCACCCTAATTAGGCATCATTATTACTGGGGGAATGAGAATTATGAGGTCACACAGCTAGGAAGGGGCCAAGGCCCCCGCATAGGTCTGTCTGATTCTATCCTGGGTTGAATTCTGTGCCCCAAAATTCATGTCTACCCAGAACCTCATAATTTGACCTTATTTGGAAATATGGTCTTTGAAGATGTAATTAATTAAGATGAGGTCATATTGTCAACTGCCTGGCTAAGTATTGAAAGTGTGTCCCAACCTGCACAGGGTCCATTGGCAAAACCTGGAAGACTTACCGGTTCCATGGAGTTAAGGAAATCTCTAATTATTAGCTGACTTCTAAGCTAACTAAGGACAGACTTCAGTGGCTATACATGACAAAGAATAGAGACTTTACAGAATTAGTTCAGAAAAGGCACTAAAGAAACAGTTAGCTATACCTATAACAAACAACAACAAATCCTCAAGAGGGGAAAAATATTTCCAAAATTGTCACATTATATTATTTAAAATACCTAGTTTTAAATACAAAATTATGAAACATGCAAAGATACAAGAAAATATTACTCATTCATGGGATAGGAACTGTCTCTGAGGAAGCTTAGACATTGGGATTACTCAACAAAAACTTTGAATCAGCTATTTTAAATATATTCAAAGAACTAAAGAAAACCATGTCTAAAGGTCCAAGGAAGGGATGATAATGCTGTTTCAAGAAACAGAGAATATTAAAAATGACATGTAAATTATAAAGAATCAAATAGAAATTCTGGGGTTAAAAAGTACAATAATGGAAATACAAAATTTGCCAAAAGAAAGTCTTAACAGCATACTTGAGCAAGAAAAGAAGCAGATTTGAAGATATGTCGATAGAGATTACATAGCCAGAAGAAAAGAAATTAAAGAATAAAGAAAAGACATGAAGCCTCAGAGACCTGTGTGACATTAAGCATAACAATATATGCATAATGGGAATCCAAGAAAGAGTAGAGAGAAAGAGGCAGAAAGAATATTGGAATAAATAATGACCAAAATCTTCCTAAACCTGTTGAAAGACATAAATCTACACATCCAAGAAGTTTAATAAACTCCAAGTAGAATAAACTCAAAGAGATCTGCATCAAGGCATACCATAATTAAACTTTCAAAAGATAAAGACAAAGAGAGAATCTGGAAAGCAGCAAGAGAGAAGCAACTCCTCATGTATAAGCAATTCTCAATAAGATTTATAGCTCATTTCTCATAAGAAGGGAAGCCTTCAGGATAAGATGAAGATATCCTAGACAATAAATTGAATCCACACAAAGAATAAAAGAACACTGATAAAGGTACCTACAAAAGTAAACATATAGGACAGTTATTAATGTAATTTTTGTTTGTAACTTCTCTTTTTTCTTTATTTTGTATTTCAATATATTTTTGGGGAACAGGTGGTGTTTGGTTACATGAATAAGTTAATCAGTGGTGATTTCTGATATTTTCATGCATCCATCACCCAAGCAGCATACACTGTACCCAATGTGTAGTGTTTTACCCATCACCCCCTCCCACCCTTTCCCCTGAGTCCCCAAAGTCCATTGTATTATTCTTTTTTTTTTTTTTTTTTTGGTACTTTAAGTTGTGGGATACATGTGCAGAACGTGCAGGTTTGTTACATAGGTATACATGTGCCATGGTGGTTTGCTGCACCCACCAACCCGTCATCTAGGTTTTAAGCTCCACATGCATTAGGTATTTCTCCTAATGTTGTCCCTCCCCTAGCCCCCACCCCCTGACAGGCCCTAGTGTGTGATGTTCCCCTCCCTGTATCCATGGGTCCTCATTATTCAGCTCCCACTTATAAGTGAGAACATGCAGTGTTTGGTTTTCTGTTCCTGTGTTAGTTTGCTGGGAATGATGGTTTCCAGCTTCATCCGTGTCCCTGCAAAGGACATGAATTCATTCTTTTTTTTATGGCTGCATAGTATTCCATGGTGTATATGTGCCATTGTATTATTCTTATGCCTTTGCATCCTCATAGCTTAGCTCCCACTTATGAGTGAGAACATACCATGTTTGGTTTTCCATTTCTGAGATACTTCACTTAGAATAATGGTCTCCAATTCTATCCAAGTTGCTGTGAATGCCATTATTTAATTCCTTTTTATGGCTGAGTAGTATTCCATGGGGTGTGTGTGTGTATCCATAAGAATATGGAACCAGTCCACATGTCCATCAATCAACAAATGGATGAGGATAATGCCTTCCAGCTCCATCCATGTCTGTGCAAAGGACGTTATCTCATTCCTTTTTATGGTTGCTTAGTATTCCATGGTGTATATGTACCATGTTTCCTTTATCCAGTCTATCATTAATGGACATTTGGATAGACTCCATGTATAAAAGACACTTTTAATTCAAAGACGTAAGTAGGTTGAAAGTCAAAGAATGGAAAAAAATATTCCTTGCAAACGGTAACCAAAAGAGAACTGGAGAGCTATACTAACACTAGGCAAAAAAGACTTTATGACAAGAATTGTTATAAGAAATAAAAGGGTCACTCCATTAAGAAGATATGACAATTAGGAACATATATCCACCTACAAACAGAGCTTCCAAAATATGTAAAGTTGTGAGATAATTGAAAAGAGAGAGTTCAACAATAATATTTATTTGAAGATTTTAATATACTCCTTTCAATAATGGATAGAACAACTAAACAGAAGATCATCAAGGAAACAGAAGACTTGAAAAAATTACAAACCTACTAGACTTAATAGACATTTATAGGACACTCCACGTAACGACAGCAGAATGCCCATTCTTCTCAATTACACATGGAACATTCTCCGGGATAGACCATATGTTATGACATAAGTCTCTATAAACTCACATCATACAAACTATCTTCTCCAACCCAATGGAATAAAACTAGAAATCAATAATAGAAAAACTGGAAAATTCACAATATATGGAAATTAAACAACACACCTAAACAATCAATGGATCAAAGAAATCCCAAAGGAAATTACAGAATATTTGGAGATGTATGAAAGCAAAAACACAAAATACCAAAACCATGGGAAGCAGTGCTTAGAGAAAAATTTATAGTTGTAAAGTTCTGCTTTTGAAAAGAATAAATATCTCAAATCAATAACCTAGCTTTATACGTTAAGGAACTAGAAAAAGAAGAGCAGGCAGGGCGTGGTGGCTCAGGCCTGTAATCCCAGCACTTTGGGAGGGTGAGGCAGGCAGATCACAAGGAGGTGGAGGTTGCAGTGAGCCGAGATGGCACCATGGCACTCCAGCCTAGGCGACAGAGCTGAGACTCTGTCTCAAAAAACAAACAAAAAGGCCAGTCGCGGTGGCTCATGCCTGTAATCCCAGCACTTTGAGAGGCCGAGGTGTGTGGATCACGAGGTCAAGAGATCGAGACCGTCCTGGCTAACATGGTGAAACCCCATCTCTACTAAAAAAAAGACAAAAAAAATACCTGGGCATGGTGGTGGGCGCCTGTGGTCCCAGCTACTGGGGAGGCTGAGACAGGAGAATGGCGTGAACCCGGGAGGCAGAGTTTGCAGTGAGCTGAGATCACGCCACTACGCTCCAGCCTGGGTGATAGAGCAAGACTCCGTCTCAAATAAATAAATAAAAATAAAAATAAAGGAAAAGAAGAGCAAACTGAAACCCAAAACAAGCAAAAGGAAGTAAATAATAAAGATTAGACTAGTGATAACAAAATAGACAATAGAAAAACAATAGAGAAACGAAGTGAAACCAAAAATTGGCTCTTTGAAAAAAAAATCTACAAAATTGACAAACCTTTAGCTAGTCTGACCAAGAAAACAATGAGAAGATTCAAATAACTAAAATTAGGAATGGAAGCAGGGACATTGCTACCAACTTCATAGAAAAAAAAAAAGAATAAGACTATAATAATTGTATGCTACTAGGATTTGGCTATGGTTTGTTCTTACCAAAACTTATGATGAAATTTCATTCCCAATATGGCAGTGTTGAGAGCTGAGGTCTAGTGAAAAATGTCTGAGTCATGGGGGTGGGTCCCTCATTAACACATTAATACCATCTTGTGGGAGTAAGTTCTCACTCTCATGGGACACTGTGAGTCCTGATTTCAGCAGCAGCTGTTCCAGATGTGCTCTCCTTATTAACATGCAGCTATTATTCTGGATGTTTCTGTATGGATAGTTTTAGATAAGATTAGCATTTAAATTGGTGGACTTTCAGGAAAGCAAATTGCCTTCTGTAATGTGGGTGGATCTCATCTAATCAGTTGAAGGACTGAATAAAACAGCCTAACCTGTCCAGAGCAAAAAGGAATTCTGTGGTAGACAGTCTTCAGACTTGAACTGCAGTCTTGGCTCTTCCTTAGCTCTCCAGCCTGCCAGTCCACCTGCAGATTTTGGACTAGCCAACCTCCACAACTGCATGAGCCAATTCCTTAAAATAAGTCTCTTTATGGATACACTACATATACACATCCTACTATTTCTCTTTCTCTGGAGAACTCTGACTAACACCATCTTCTACAGACAGGACCAACAAGCTCTCAGATTTACGAAGAATTAATATTTGGGAAGCCCTCGTGTATATAGACTTCAGACCATTTGAGGTGTTGACTGAAAGCAAAATAAACATGATAATAAAAAGAAGTCCTAAATATTAGCTTTGGCCTCATGAACAGCTGCAGAAATCCAGACTGTATCCTCTCCTGATACTTCCTTCCTGCTGTGTCATGTATATATTTATGAGTTAATTAACTTTCTTTTGACTCCTCTCTCTTCTCTCTCACTATTATATATATGGTTTGTCTACAGTTAACGATAATTTAGTTCATAGGTTTCAGAATAACACAACTACAGTGCAAGTGGAACTTGAGAATGAATGAACATCCGGGATTGAGGATGGATGCAGTCAGTAACTATTGTCACCCACTGGTGAGGGAGTGAGTACATTTTTTGTTTGAAATAAGGAGAATGGTGGCCGGGCGCGGTGGCTCAAGCCTGTAATCCCAGCACTTTGGGAGGCCGAGACGGGCGGATCACGAGGTCAGGAGATCGAGACCATCCTGGCGAACACGGGGAAACCCCGTCTCTACTAAAAAAATACAAAAAACTAGCCGGGCGAGGTGGCGGGCGCCTGTAGTCCCAGCTACTCGGGAGGCTGAGGCAGGAGAATGGCGGGAACCCGGGAGGCGGAGCTTGCAGTGAGCTGAGACCCGGCCACAGCACTCCAGCCTGGGCGACAGAGCGAGACTCCGTCTCAAAAAAAAGAAAGAAGGAGAATGGCATTGTCTCAAACAGGTCCAGTTTGTTACTGTTGTTATGGGTGGAAATGAATGTCAGGAAAGAAAATTATATATGTAAATCTAGAGAGTCAGATGAATAGATTTCAAAGGGTGTTTGTCATTCCTTTGTATTCTGGCAGACTCCCCAGGGTGTGTATCAGTGGACGGAGTGCTGGGTCTTCCCCTACCAAAGCTGAAATGCAAGTACATCCTCGCTCTCCCTGCTCCTTGGTGGTCTGAACTCAGGAGCCGGACCTGTCCTTACCCTACAAGATGCTCCCACATGGATCTTTGACTCATCCACAGCAAAGTGATTCTTTGAATCCATTTACAGTGACTGTATTGTCCAATACTAGAACCCTGGCCAAACTTTTCGTGCAGAGAGAGAGCTGTGCTGCTTCCTGCTTCTTGACCTTCCAGAATTTCTGGAGTTCTTAGCAGCCTTCTGAGTTCTTAGTGCTGTGACCCTCGTCCCATTCAGTGTCCTACCAAGGAATGTTTTGTACTTAAGATGGTCAGAGGCAGTTGTTTTGGTTGCAACAAGAACCCTGACCAGTACAATGGTTTTGCACCACAGATTCAAGACCCAAGGCAGGAAGTACCAATGCTCTGGTGCATGGGCTGAGACCATGAGAGGAAGCTGCAGAGCAAAGGCCCATGTGCTTTCTGTGGCTAATCCAGTGTCCTACCTCCTAAGACACAACAAAAAGAAGTTTGGTGTTGGCCCATTGTATCAGGAGCAAAGAAGGAGGTTAAAATGTTTTTCTAGGATGTTCTCTGTAAAACCTTCCTGATGCAAAACACTTCTTTCTAAAGAGTTGGGATAGGCTGTTTAACCCCTAGCATCCCAGATTCTTCCGTAGACAAAGACTGTGTCCTGTGGTTCTGTTGCTGTGGGTACCTACTCCAGGCCTTACCCCTGGATGGTAAAAAGCTGTCAGGTGTTGATAGAAGAATTAGCACATAATAAAGTGCCCCCCACCCAAGTAATATTGGAAGAGTTTAAAGAGAATGGTAATAATAAGAGCACCTTGGAAGAAAAAATCAAACAAGCATCTGCCATTGCATTCTATGCTGAAATTAGATCAAATTTTATTTTTAACACAAACCTTTATGCTCGTTTAGGACTAAAAGACACACAGTGCCAACAGGTACTAACCTAGTTCAGGAATTTTACCTGCTCACCAGAATGTCTAAAACGTATTGTCCCACAAGTAAAGATTTTGCCCTATTGTTTTTGTTTGTTTGTTTGTTTTGAGACGGAGTCTCGCTCTGTCTCCCAGGCTGGAGTGCAGTGGCCGGATCTCGGCTCACTGCAGGCTCCGCCTCCCGGGTTCACGCCATTCTCCTGCATCCGCCTCCCGAGTAGCTGGGACTACAGGCGCCCGCCACGCCCGGCTAGTTGTTTGTAGAGACGGGGTTTCACCGTGTTCGCCAGGATGGTCTCGATCTCCTGACCTCGTGATCCGCCTGTCTCAGCCTCCCAAAGTGCTGGGATTACAGGCTTGAGCCACCGCGCCCGGCCGCCCTATTGTTTTAAAACACCATTCATTCCCAGGATAGAAAACAGTGCAAAGCATAGGATGTGTTTGGTGGAGATAAAAAATCCTTGAATGAATTTAGATGGTGATAGTGATGATAATGATGATGGATGTATTAAAGACTCTAGCCGGGAGCGGTGGCTCACACCTGTAATCCCAGCACTTTGGGAGGCCAAAGTGGGCAGATCACCTGAGGTCAGGAGTTCCACACCAGCCTGGCCAACATGGCGAAACCCCCCCCTCTACTAAAAATACAAAAATTAGCTGGGTGTAGTGGCCGGCACCTGTAATCCCAGCTACTTGGGAGGCTGAGGCAGGATAATTGCTTTTTTTCTTTGAAACAGGGTCTTGCTCTGTTGCCCAGGCTGGAGTGCAGTGGTACAAACACGGCTCACTGCAGTCTCAACCTCCCGGGCTCAAGCAGTCCTCCCACCTCAGCCTCCCTAGTAGCTGGGATTATAGGTGCACATCACCACATGTGGCAAATTTTTTTTTCATTTTTTTGTATAGATGAAGTCTTGCCATGTTACCCAGGCTAAGGTTCTTATATATTAAGTGACTTTGATTGTAGATAATAGATTTAGAACCAAAATATGGATCTCTTGCCTCTCTAATCAGTGCTTCTTGTACTGGAATGGATCTCTAGACTTGGTGTAATACCTCCTCTCAGTAGTGTGTATCGAAGGAGAAGAGAGGGCAGAGTAGAGGTAGTAGGGTGGGCTGGCCATTTTCTTGTGAGTTGAAAGGCTTAGACTCAGACCCTGTTGGCACTAAGTCTCTTGTGATTTTTAAATAAGTCTCCCGCTGCCTCAGTTCCTTTCTGTAAATCAGAGCAGAAGGGAAATTGTAGGATACTCTCCTAATATGATCTCGTGTTCTAGGAAAGTCGTATGAAGGAGGAGGTGAAAGTGGATCATCTATTTTATTTCGTATGATTTTACCAACACATCTGTTGAAACTTTTTTAAAACGTCATCACTCTGGTTCACATTTGCTTTTTTACGACACATATTTGAGAATTCAGCCACTGGGCTTATTTATACTCATTATTATTCTAGGATAATCTTTAGGGTTTGAAATCACTTATAATCCCATAACACAAAACTGTGGCGAACATGTCCTCTGACCCACACGAATTATTTTCTATAAAAATGGAAGTCATGGATAGCCCTAATTAAATCCCTGCTTAGCAGGTGCAAGTGCTTAGGACAACTCTCTACATGATCCATAGAAACAAATCAAGGTTTGTAGTTGGAGAACCACTAAAAGCAAGCCAATGAGCATTCCTGTGGCTTGTAAACACAAAAGAAAATATTAAAAAGCACACATGAGATACAAAGTATACTATTACAAGCAGGCCCGAGTCAGCCACTCAGCACAGGCCTTAGAGCTGTGTCAGTATTGCTGAAGACCCTAAGGACTGGGCCTTCCTGACACCATTCCTTCTCCTTCCTCCCAGAGCCACCATCGTCTAATGTTGTGTTCATAATTGACTTAATTTCCTTCCTCATTTTCCTATATAACTATGTATCCTTAAAGCATATGTTGCTAAATCTTGCATATATTTGAAGTTTCTATTTAAGATAAGTGGCATTATATTGTAGATAATCCAGTTTTGGGATCAAGTTTATATTTGGGAAGTCATTCATGGGTGTTGACGTTTTCAGCTGAATGTCATTCATTTTCACTATCCTATAGAATTCCATTACATGAATATCCCATGATGTATTTACTCATAGGAGGATTTTTTCTTTTAATTACACAATTATATTATCTTAATATTATACACACATAACAGTTATCATACACTATTACCCAAAAGTTGTCAACATTCTGTGAATATAGGCTCCAATACATAGAAGTTGAGCTGTGAACTCGTTAATTTTCTATATAGTTTCTTTGGAAACCAAAGATTTGAAAGCCAGAGTTTTTGCCAATCTCCTCTTTCTGCTTCATTAGGCCTGCCTTTCATGGTAACCTGTTCCTCAAATAATATTTCTCCCAACTGTGACACCAACTAGATGTCAAAGCCTCAGTGATATCCGTTGATGTCAAAACATCAATTTATGTCAAATATAATTTAACCTAAAGCCAAGTTTCCTTTATTGGAATGATAATGTCATTTATCAAATGTCTTCTCTTTCACTTTCCCTGATTTTAGTTATTAAAACAACACCCCACTTCAATGTGTTCATTTGTAAAATAGCAATGCCATTACTAACTTGTGTCTGTTACAGGGAGTATCCTATGAAGATGGTCTCAAAGCACTTTGAGATGAACAGAATGTTCTATAAATGGGAATTGAAAATAATCAAGACATTCATGGATCCAAACAGGCCACAGAAATACCATAGCAACAAATGAACAATAATTGCTGCATTATGGGCTCTTTCCCCAGCTGCACTCATGCAATCAAAGCTCTGCTGCGTCTTCAGAAGGAGCCCAGGTCAGGTCTGGCTGCCATCACCCATGAGGAAGACGTGCAGAGCCAGACAGATGCCTGGAGGAAAGGTGGGTGTGTGCTGTCCTGCCCCATCCTCTCTGTTTCCCTCCCACGTGTTTGCAGAGACGTCCTCAGCATGGAACCAGGGCCCTTGACAGAGACATTGTCATTCCGGACCCCCCACACCCAAGCCAGTTCATCCAAGTCACCCGATAATGATGTGCTCTGAAGAAACTACCTGTTGCAGCAAACTCCTTACCTTACTGGACGCGTCGCGATGGCCAGCGCAGGATGAGGCCGTGGGCGGATCTTAATGACACAGTCCACCCTGCAAACCAAGGTCAACAAGGCGGCAGGTATGGCCACGGCCCCTCACCGTGGACTCTGTACGAGCCAATACACAGTGTGCTGTTCCCCAGTTATTTCTGAATACAGCCACAGGGAGATGTGAACCAGCCCCACTTCCCTAGGGCACACAGAGGCTAGAAAGGATCCACAGGACCTGTTCAACTTGCCAGTGATCCCAAACTCCTGATCCAGGCAGATCACTAAGACAGAGAAATATTCCCTTTTCTAGGAATGCCCTCTGGCCTCACCCTGCTCAATGATGTGTCCACTAGCTCGACACACCCCAGTTAGTGGGGGCATCTTCTCCAGCGGTGGGGGGGACTGCAGTGGGGGCAGCTGTGGAGATGGCAGAATCTTTCCTGCGGGATTCTGGAATGTCGTATCCCCTCTGGAAGAGACACAAGGAGTGAGGGTGACACTGGGAAGGGTGTGGGAGGGAGAACCTTCCTTACTGCCTGGCGTCCCTCAGGGGCCAGTGACCAACCTTATTAGCCACCTCTGCACTCAACCGCTTCCTCTCTCCTGAGGCAGCCAGAGCCTGAATATCTCAGCAAGGCATTAAGAAAGGCTTTAATAATTGATTTAATTAAAGCCTAAAAATTATAGAACCAGCTCCTATGCGTTGAGTGATTTCAGAGCTCTCCTTTTCTTTGCCGTCTTCGAAGGGTAATCTGGATGCTGGAGGGTTGCTCTCTGGCTTGACAAACTCAGTTTGTTTCCATAGTTACAAAACACTTGTGCTCTTCCTGACCCACAATCCATCAGGAGGGGTACACTGGCTGCCTGGTAACCACGAGATCATTTCCTGAATTGGCAGACCTCTTTAACACTGTCTAAACATTAGAAAGGTGGGTGACCACACCTGTTTTGTGCACTCCCTGACAATCTCATTTTGATTTAAGTATTTTGTAGGAAGCAAAGTAAAGACGATTTGCACTACAAATTACAAATATTTATATCTAATCCCCCAATAAATTCAAGGGAAAAGGCGGGAACTTGAAAGAGCGCGAGCAGTCGCTGCCGTGCCCCAAGGAGTTTGCTCTCGCCTGGGCTGACTCCATGAGTCCAGCTCTCTCCTTGGATAAAGGCAGCTGTTGGGGGAGCCGAGTGCCATGGTAGTCAAGGGCCAGGCAGCAGCTCTGAGAGATCTGGACATACATCTTTTTCTTTTTTCTTTTTTTTAGACAAAGTCTTGCTCTTGTCGTCCAGGCTGGAGTGCAGTGGCGTGATCTCAGCTCACTGCAGCCTCTGCCTCCTGAGTTCAAGCTATTTTCCTGCCTCAGTCTCCTGAGTAGCTGGGATACAGGCATGTGTGCCACCACACCCGGCTAATTTTTGTACTTTTTGTAAAGACGGAGTTTGCCATGTTGGCCAGGCTGGTCTGGAACTCCTGACCTCAGATGATCTACCCACCTGGGCCTCCCAAAGTGCTGGGATTACAGGCGTGAGCCACAGCGCCCGGCCACATAAATCTTTTTCTTACTAGATGTGGATAATTTATTCTCTCTTAACTGTATTAATAGTTCCCTTATCTTTGAAAGAAGTAACTCATGGCTTTGTTGAGAGGATTAAATAAGTGAAAGATTTAGTACAAGTATATATTTTACACTCTATAAGTGATCATTGCTATTTTGCCCTATTGTTTCAAAACACCATTCATTCCCATGATACAAAACAGTGCGAAGTATAGGACATGTTCAATGGAGATAAAGAATCCTTGAATGAATTTAGATGGTGGTGATGATGATAATGACAATGGATGTATTAAAGAGTAGCCAGGCACGGTGGCTCACACCTATAATCCCAGCACTTTGGGAGGCCGGGGTGGGTGGATCACTGAAGTCAGGAGTTCCAGACCAGCCTGGCCAACATGGTGAAGCCCCCTCTCTACTAAAAATACAAAAATTATCAGGGTGTGTTGGCGGGCACCTGTCATCCCGGCTACTTGGGAGGCTGAAGCAGGAGAATTGCTTGAATCTGGGAAGTGGAGGTTACAGTGAGCTGAGATCGCACCAGTGCACTCCCACCTGGGCAACAGAGTGAGACTCTGTCTAAAATTAAATTAAATTAAATTAAATTAAATTAAATTAAATTAAATTAAAAGTCTAGAGCCTTTCACGTAACTGTGGTTGCATTTGCTCCACTTCACATAAGAGGCTGTTTAGCATGTGATTACAAGTGGCCCTCGGGCCAGAGTGTATGAGTTCAAGTCTTGTCATTATTTCACACTAGATGTGTAATCTTAGGTAACCTCCGCAGAGTTTATTATACTTGTGTAGGTTTCCTTATCAGTAAAATGGAAATAATAATATAAATCTCACTGCACTGGTAAGAGGATTAAGTGCACTCAGATTTCTAAAGGGCTTAGACCAGTGCCTGCTATTTAAGGAACAGACTCCACCACGCGGAATGAGTTGGACACGCTGTGACACGCACAAACCTGTCACTCTGCTCTGTGAGCTCTTTCTCTCCTGCCACCTTGGATGAAATCTTCTGCTGGTCCTCATAACTTTCACAGCCACTCCTGAATTGTGCAAAGTCCTCTGGTCACTTATTGAAGTAGTAAAGACCTCATCTCAGATACTAACGTGCCTGGCCCCACACGAGAAGGGACTAAACTTCATCGCATGTTTCTCTTCCCCCAGTTTATGCTGACCTAAGGGTACATTTGAATTTGTACCTTTTGCTAAGAAGGTTGGCGGTGGGGCAAGAGTCATGGAATTGAATTTTTACCACTTCCTTTAAAAGTCCCTCGTAGGCCCTGCACCTTGCGTGGAATGTGGTTGTAGCTGACACTCATTATCTTGAGGCCTGGGCTGAAACGGGGGGAAAAAGAATCCCATTCCCCAAACCCCAGCTTCATGAAGGAATCATTGAAAAATAAAAATTGTGTGTATTTATGGTGTACAGTATGATGCTGTGACATATGTGTACACTGTGAAAGGGCTCGATGAAGCGAATTAACTCATATATCACCATATATATACACACACATATATCTTACTATACACACACACAGATGAAAACATTGAAGATCCACTCTCTTAGCGATGCTCAAGTACACGATACATCACCATCACCTGTAGTCGCTGTGCTGCGCACTATAGAGCTTCCAAACTGCCTAACGGACATTTGTGCCCTTTTACCAACATCTCCCCAGCCAACCAGCCCTCACCATTCTACTCTCTGCTATGAGTTCCGCTATTTTAGTTTTCACACATAAGTGAGATCATGCTGAATTTGTCTTTCTGTGCCTGGCTTCTCTCACTTAGCATAATGGCTTCCAGTTTTTCTATATTATCACAAGTGATAGGATGTTCTATTTTTTTAAGGCCGAATAGTGTTTCATTGTATATGTGTATATATAAGTCTGTATATACACATACATACCACGTTTTCTTTCTTTTTTTTTTTTGAGACAGGGTCTCATTCTGTTGCCCAAGTTGGAGTACAGTGGCTCAATCTCGGCTCATTGCAACCTCCGCCTCCCAGTCTCAAGCAATCCTCCCACCTCAGCCTCCCCAGTAGCTGGGACTGCAGGCATGCAGCACCACACTTGGCTACTTTTTAAAAATATTTTGTCGAGACCAGCCCTCACCATATTTCCCAGGTTGGTCTCAAACTCCTGGGCTCAAGCTATTCTCCTTGGCCTCCCAAAGTTCTGGGATTATAGGCATTAGCCACCACGTGGGGCTATACCACATTTTTCTTATCCTTTGAATTATAGATGGACTTTTAGGTGAATTCCAAGTCTTGGCTGTTGTGAAGACTGCCACAGTGAACACGGGTGTGCACACATCTCTTCAACATACTGATTTCATTTTCTTTACATATACACCCAGAACTGGGATTGCTGGGCCATAATGGTAGCCCTATTTTTACTTTAGGTTAGTTTTTTTTTTCCACCCAGGCTGGAGTGCAAGGCATGATCATGGCTCACTGCAGCCACAATCTCCTGGGTTCAGCCTCCCAGGTAGCTAGGACTACAGTGTGTGCCACCATACCCGGCTAATTTTTTTAAATTTTGTAACAACAAGGTCTCACTATATTGCCCAAGCTGGTCTCAGACTCCTGGGCTCAAGCAGTCCTCCCACCTTGGCCTCCCAAAGTGCTGAGATTTCAGGTGTGAGCTACAACACCAGGCCTATTTTTAGTTTTTTTGAGGAAACTTCATCTGTGTTCTATAATGGCAACACTAATTTACCTTCTCAACAACAGTGTACAGGGGCTCCCTTTTCTCCACATCCTTACGAATAGTTCTCTCTCTCTTTTTTTTTAATAACAGCCATTCTGACAGGTGTGAGATGATACCTCATTGTGGTTTTTATTTGCATTTCCCGACTGATTAGTGAGGCTGAACATTTTTTTCATCTACCTGTTGGCCATTTGTATGTCTTCTTTTGAGAATGTCTATTCAGGTCCCTAGCTAATATTAAAATCTGGTTATTTGTTTTCCTTTAGTGGAGTTGTTTGAGTTTGTTTGTTTATTTATTTATTTAGTTAGTTATTTTAGTTATTTTTTCGAGATGCAGTCTCGCTCTGTCCCCCAGGCTGGAGTGCAGTGGCGCGATCTTGGCTCACTGCAAGCTCCGCCTCCCAGGTTCACGCCATTCTCCTGCCTCGGCCTCTCAAGTAGCTGGGACCAGGCGCCCGCCACCATGCCTAGCTAATTTTTTGTATTTTTAGTAGAGATGGGGTTTCACCATGTTAGCCAGGATGGTCTTGATCTCCTGACCTCATGATCCACCCTCTTCGGCCTCCCAAAGTGCTGGGATTGCAGGCGTGAGCCACCGTGGCCCAGCCTTGAGTTTCTTAAATAGTTTGGATATTAACCTCTTATTAGACGTATAATTTTCAAATATTTTCTCCTGTTTTGTAAGTTGTCTCTTCGTTCTGCTGATTGTTTTCTTGTTGTGGAGAAGGGTTTTGAGTTTGATGCACTCCCCTTTGTCTACTTTTGCTTTTGTTGTCTTTGCTTTTAGGTCATAGCCAAAAAAGAAAAATCCCATTTGTAATACTTATATATGTAAAACAAATGTGACATTATTACTCTCAAAATGACAAATCTTAAATGATACATTCTCAGTTTCAGTCACGTATTGGGAGTCGAATCTAATGTAGCCTGCACAAATACTAATTTTCAGTTACCATATATACATTCATACCTGTTCTAATACTGGGTTACAAGATTTAGCAAATAAAAATGTGAGAAACGTAGTTACATTTGAATACCAAATAAACACAAGTAATTTTTATATGAATCAATCCTCTGCCATACATGGGGCATACTTACACTAAAAATGTATTCACGGCCGGGCGCGGTGGCTCAAGCCTGTAATCCCAGCACTTTGGGAGGCCGAGACGGGCAGATCACGAGGTCAGGAGATCGAGACCATCTTGGCTAACACGGTGAAACCCCTTCTCTACTAAAAAATACAAAAAACTAGCCGGGTGAGGTGGCGGGCGCCTGTAGTCCCAGCTACTCGGGAGGCTGAGGCAGGAGAATGGCGTAAACCCGGGAGGCGGAGCTTGCAGTGAGCTGAGATCCGGCCACTGCACTCCAGCCTGGGCGACAGAGCGAGACTCTGTCTCAAAAAAAAAAAAAAAAAAAAATTTATTTACTGTTCATCTGAAATTTAAATGTAACGATGTTTTATATTTTGTCTGGAAACTTCCAATAATTCTTTTATTGGAGGTAGCTTGGGTTTTCAAGCCTAGATCAAGTAGAGCATTTTGGTTACAAATAACAGATGACACGTCTCATAATCGATGAGTAATTGGTATTATCCCACAGAATAAGAAATTGAAAAGAGGGTGGTTCCCATGTTGGTGAAACACGTTCCTGGTCATCCCTTTTACAGTTTTCTCAGTTTCCATCACAGGTCAGATGCAGCCCCAACATCGCGTCCTCTCACAGGACATCTTAATGGGTGCGACCCAACCCTGGGCTGTCCTTTTGTAATTAAAGGAAGAGGTGTTTGAGACCCGTGGGAAATGGACTGGCCTCCTCTCCTAGGGTTGGCTGCTGCTTGTTGGGGATGTGGATAAGGCACTTAGGGTCTTTGCCCCACAACAGAGAGACGTTCAGTTGCCCCTGGAGGCTGTCCAGGGAGATGCTGAGTTGGTGCTGGCTCAGTAGCTCTGGCAGGCGGTGGCTGGAGGCCCAGGCCTGGAGGACCTGCCCGGTGAGGAGATATGGGAACGGGCACCCACATAACAATCTGGCCACTTTTCCATAGGGCTGCTGTGCTATGCCAGGGTCCACTCCAGTCTCTAGTCACCTCGGATTTTCCAGAACCCGGACGTGTCACTAGGGAAGGCTGAGAAACAGCAAAGATGCAGCCTGTCCCTCCCTCTGGGAGCTTGGTCCCAGGGAGGAAAGGAACTGCTGCCTGGTCAAAGACATCCGTGGGAAGTGGCTGGAGACCCCAGTTGAGAAGCCCAGCCCAGCAGGAAGGAATGGGATCAGGACCGGCTTAAAAAAGCAGAGTCTGGCCACGTTCTGGTAGAGCAGCTGTGCTATGTGGGGTCCACTTCAGTCCCCTGTCGCCTCAGATACTCCGAAGTCCAAAGGCTGGAATGGCAAAGTCACCCAAAAAGCAAGGAGCTGGCAGCCCGCCTGTCCCCCTGGGCGTGCCATCCCAGGGGGAATTCAGATCTCTGTCAGCTGGAGAGCTCCAGCAGGGGTGGCTGGAGGCCCTGGTTGGGAGGTCTGGCCTGATGAGCAAGAACAGCATCAGGCACCTGCTAAGCAGCAGTCCGGCCATGTTTTAGCAGAGCAGCTGTGCTGTGCTAAGGGATCTCTTCGCCCCAGGTTGGCTCAGACTCTCCAGAGCCTGGAGGCTGGAAGGGCTAAATCTCCTGAACAGCAAAGACAGCAGCCCACCCCTCACCCCGGGAGCTCCTTCTTAGGGAGGTGCAGGGCAGTGCTGGTAGCTGGCTGGAATTCCCAGCCAGGGGGCCTTTATCTTGTGGGGTGCCGTGGAAGTGGGCCTCTTTCCTAGGGGTATGTATGGGAGTCTAACCTCCCTGTTTGCCAGAGCTGCAGCTACTTTTCCCAGAAAGCCCAAGGATCTAAGACTCCAGGGTCTCCATGCATACCTGAGCAGCTGCTCTGTCCAGGCTCCACGCAGCTCTGTGCTATACTAAAGACCGAAGGCCCTGGTGAGTGGGTTCACAAGGAAATCTCCTGACCCAAGGGTTGCAAAGATCTGTGGGAGAAGCTTGGTTTGCCAGGCGGTTCATTCATTCACTGCTTCCCTGGGTAAGGGAGAATCCCCTGGCTCCATGTTGCTCCCAGGGAAGCCACTGTCCTGTCTTGCTTCTCTTCATTCTCTGTGGGTCAGATTGTTTCCTTGATTAATCCCAATGCAAGGACCTGAATGTTTCAGCAGCAGGAGTTGTATTTACTCACCCCTTCTGCTTCTCTCTGTGAGAACCGTGCACACTAGCTGCTTCTAGCCGGTCACCTTGGTCCGTCCCCCCAGATATTGGTGTTAACATTTTATTACTTCAAGTGAAGTGTGGAAATCTCCCGCCCTCACTTAAAAAATGATCAACATGATTTATGCAACACAGGAGGGGAAGGATAATCTTTGGAATGCATACGTTTCTACTCTTCCAATTGTCCTTTCTTACTTCTTGATGCACCAAGGTTTTTTCTTTTATCATTTTCTTTCTGTTTGAAAAACTTCCCTCAGCCATTCTTAACCCTCTTCCCATTTAGAAAACCAAAGAAAGTGCAGTTCACTTCCAGGTCTCATTTAGTTTTACATAAACATGCTCTTGGAGTCTGAAGCAAATCTGACTAACTTTCATTTTTTTTTTTTTTTTTTTTTGAGGTGGAGCCTCTGTCACCCAGGCTGGAGTACGGTGGCTCGATCTCGGCTCACTGCAATTTCTGCCTTCTGGGTTCAAGCCATTCTCCTGGCTCAGCTGCCCCAGTAGCTGGGATTACAGGCATGCACCACCACGCCCAGCTAATTTTTGTATTTTTAGTAGAGGTGGGGTTTCACCATGTTGGGCAGGCTGGTCTCAAACTCCTGACCTCATGATCCTCCTGCCTCTGTCATACCAGAGTCCTGGTATGGCAGCCTCCCAAAGTGCTAGGATTACAGGCGTGAGCCACTGTGCCCAGCCAAATCTGACTGACTTTCAATGTGAAAATAAAATATAAACGCTGTTGTTGGAGTTGTTTCTAAACAGAACTAACTTCAGAATTGTCTGAATCATCAGATTCACATATTTTGGAAAAATAGGATTCATCAAAAGAATCTTCGGCCAACAACATCATTTGGGAATGTTGTTAACATCACGTGTAGGAATGCTACGGTTTCTAGGATTTGACATTTTCAGTGGTTGAAAATTACTATATTTTGTAAATGGAAATACCACTAACTAAATCCAGAATGCCCTAAATAGAATGCTGTCTGTTGTTTCCCAAGTCAATATACTACAGTGATGTGAAAATAATAAATGCAAGATATTTCGTGGCAAAGTTTTATCGGGGTAAACGCTGCCGCTGCAAGCACTGCTGGCACGTATTCTTGGGGCAAATGGGAAAAGGGTTAAAGGTAAATATCTAGTGAAAATTATTTTAGTTTTCCTTCATCTAAGGATGTCTTTATTTCCCCTTTATTCCTGAGGGATAGTTTCACCAGGTAGAGAATTAGCAGTGGACAGTTTTTTCCTTTCCTCACTTGGAAAGTGTTGTGCCACTTCTTTCTGGTCTCCATGGTTTCTGATGAGAAATCTGCTGTCATTCAAAACGGTGCTCACTTACAATGAATGTGTTATTTCTTTCCGGAAGTTTTCAAGATTTTTTTCCTTGTCTTTAGTTTTCAGACATGTATGGTTCCCTCACATGAATTGATTTGGGTTTATTCCCTTTGGGGTTTTCTCAGCTTCTTGAATCGGTTGCTTTAAGTCTTTCACCAAAATTTGGAAGTTTTCACCCATAATTTTCTTGAACATCCTTTTGTCTTCTCTCTTTCTTCTTTCCTTCTTGAAATCTAATAATACAAATGTTGCATCTTTTGTTATTCTCCCCCTGGTGCCTGCAACTCTGTTCATCTTTTTCAGTCTATTTTCTGTTGTTTCTTTTGGGCACATTGTTTTGCTCAATCCCCAAGTTTGCTCTATTTTATCTCCTGTCATCTTCACTGTACTAGTGAGCAAAGCTTGTGACTTTTTTTTTTTTTTTTTTTTGAGATGGAGTCTCGCTCTGTCGCCCAGGCTGGAGTGCAGTGGTGCGATCTCGGCTCGCTGCAAGTTCCGCCTCCTGGGTTAACGCCATTCTCCTGCCTCAGCCTCCCAAGTAGCTGGGACTACAGGCTCCCGCCACCACGCCCAGCTAATTTTTTGTATTTTTTAGTAGAGATGGGGTTTCACTGGGTTAGCCAGGGTGGTCTCCATCTCCTAACCTTGTGATCCGCCCGTCACGGCCTCCCAAAGTGCTGGGATTACAGGCTTGAGCCACCGTGTCCGGCCTAATTTTTTGTATTTTTAGTAGAGAGGGGGTTTCACCGTGTTAGCCAGAATGGTCTGGATCTCCTGACCTCATGATCCGCCTGCCTCGGCCTCCCAAAGTGCTGGGATTACAGGCGTGAGCCACCACGCTGGCCACTTGTTACTATTTTTCAAGTTCTGTAATTTCCATTTTGTTCTTTTTTATAACTTTTATTTTTTGGATCAGATTTTCTGATTTTTTTATTTGTTTTAAGAGAACCTGTAATGCTTGTTGAAGCAGTTTTACAATGGCTGTTCGAAAATTCTTTCCAGGCAATTCAACCTCTGCTTCATGTCCACGTCAATATCAGGTGATTGTAATTTCTTATTCAAGTCATGACTTTCCAGAGTCTTGGTATGACAGGTGATCTTCTGTTGTATCTTGGACATTTTAACCATTATGTTAGGGAACGATGGACCCTATTTAATTCTTTTGTTTTAGCAGGTAGCCATCCTGATTAGGTTTAAGCACACAGATCTTGGCCTTTTTTCGTATGCTGTGGTTCCAATGACAATTTAATCTTCAGAGCTTTTGGGGAGTTATTTTGGGCTGCTCATTTTTCTTGTACTGCTGGATCTCCCAATGGTCCCTACTGGTGCTGCCTAAAGAGGCAGACAGTCTCCCCACGCCAGGTCCCTGGTGCCCACAGGTTGGGGAGAGGAGTCTGCAGACAGTGGGGCTGAAGAAACTTCCTAGGTTAGGTGCTTGTTGCAGTATGTCCTTCTTGCCTATGTCTCCCATGTCCCTGGTTAGGGGAGGGGAGGCTCAGGTTCTCTGGGGAAGTGAGTCCTCTGGTTACTTGCTAGTGGAGCTTCTGAGTGATCCTTCTTCCTGGTGCTGCTGGGCTTACGGTGTTGCTGGTGGGATCCCACAAATCTGGGGGAGGAATGAAGTTACCTGAGCCACCTTCTGTGGCTAGGGTGTGGGTCACAGTGGATTTTCTTTCTCTGCTGGATGGTGGGTCGTAAGATGTGCTGCTATTATTTTGTTTCTCCAGTCCTGGGATCTCTAACCATCTTGTCTTCCTCTCTCCATCTTCTAGCGGTCTCCTTTGGTTGCCTCTTGTATTATGATCAGGGTCTATAGTTGTATTTGGCAGAAGAAGCAGGGAGAACAGCGTCCTTCCCATAAAAGCCTGGACTTGAAGTTCTCATTGGACCCCTTTTTATTAGGGGTGAACCCCTCTAATAAAACCCTCAACCAACTTCTTCCTAAACATTATGAGACAGCATTGTATTGACTAACCATACATAAAACAATCAGTAGCAAGGGGAGTAGAATTGCCACGATTGACTTACAATAACCAGCATCCACTTACTGGGTTGCTAAGACCTGAACAAAATCAAGATTCTATTAGCAAAGAAGGAAAAATAGAAAGTTGGCCAGCAGGCCGGGCACGGTGGCTCATGCCTGTAATCCCAGCACTTTGGTAGGCCTAGGTGGGCAAATCACGAGGTCAAGAGATCGAGACCATCCTGGCCAATATGGTGAAACCCTGTCTCTACTAAAAATACAAAAAAAAAAAAAAAAAAAAAAAATTAGCTGGATGTGGTGGTGGGCACCTGTAGTCCCAGCTACTTGGGAGGCTAAGGAAGGAGAATCCCTTGAACCTGGGAGGCAGAGGTTGCAGTGAGCTGAGATTGTGCCACTGCACTCCAACCTGGTCACAGAGGGAGACTCCATCTAAAACAAAACAAAACAAAAACAAGAAAGTTGGCCAGCAGTGCCTACCCTAAGTAGATTATTTCACTAGCATGATGCAAATAAAAATCCCAACATTTATCTTAATAATTATTATTGATGCAGAATTTGGGGTGAAAGAGCGCGTTTGCTATCTATAAATAGGATTCCCAGCAGAAGAGAGCGCATACTGGGTTATGTTTCCATGCTAGTGGGACCACAAGGAAAAGCACCAAATGTGGATACACAGACCTGGGTTCAAGCTTTGGCTCTGTCTCTTGATAGCTGTATCAGGCAGAAATTGGGGCTTGTGAGTGACAGAAACCCAAGTTTAAGTTGTTCAGGCGCAAAGAGAGAAATTACTAGCTTTTTTTCCCCCTTTTTGGATAATTTTTTAACATTTAATTTTTGTGGTACGTAGTAGGTGTGTATATTCATGGGGCACATGAGATATTTTGCTATAGGCATATAATGCGTAATAATCACATCAGGATAAATGGGGTCTCCATCTCCTCAAGCATTTATCCTTTATGTTACAAACAACCCAATTATACCTTTTTAGTTATTTTAAGACGTACTATTAAATTATTATTGACTATAGTCACTCTCTTGTGCTATCATATACTAGGTCTTACTCATTATTTCTATTTTCATGTACCCACTCCCCCCTACCCTGCCCTCACTACCCTTCTCAGCCTCTAGCAATCATCATTCTACTCTCTATCTCCATGAATTCAATTGTTTTCATTTTTAGCTCCCACAAATAAGTGGGAAAATGTGGTTTGTCTTTCTGTGTCTGGCTTATTTCACTTAACATAATGACCTCCAGTTCCATCTGTGTTGTTGCAAATGATAGGATGTCATTCTTATGGCTGAATAGTACTCATTTCATTGTGTATAAGTACCACATTTTCTTATCCATTCATCTGTTGATAGACACGCAGGTTGCTTTCAAATCTTGACTATTGTGAATGGTATTGCAGTAAACATGGGAGTGCAGATATCTCTTCGATATACTGATTTCTTTTCTTTTGGGTATATACCTAGCAGTAGGATTGCTGGATCATATGGTAGCTCTATATTTTGGCTTTTGAGGAGCCTCCAAACTGTTCTCCATACTTGATGTACTAATTTATATTCCCACCAACAGTGTAGAGGGTTTCCTTTTCTCCACATCCTCGCCAGCATTGGTTATTGCCTGTCTTTTGGATGAAAGCCATTTTAACTGGGGTGAGATGATATCTCATTGTAGTTTTGATTCACATTTCTCTGATTATCAGTGATATACATGAACTTTCATCTATCTGTTTGCCATTTGTATGCTTTCTTTTGAGAAATGTCTATTCAGATATTTTGCCTATTTTATTTTTATTTATTATTACTGTTATTATTTTTTGAGATAGAGTCTCGCTATATCACCCGGGCTGGAGTGCAGTGGTGCAATCTTGGCTCACTGCAGCCTCCGCCTCCTGGGTTCAAGGGATTTCCTGCCTCAGCCTCCTGAGTAGTTGGTTCTACAGGTGCCCGCCACCACACCAGGCTAATTTTTGTACTTTTAGTAGAGATGGGCTTTCACCACGTTTGCCAGGATGGTCTCGATCTCCTGACCTCATGATCCACCCGCCTTGGCCTCCCAAAGTGCTGGGATTTTGCCTCTTTAAGTTGGATTATTAGAGTTTTTCCTGTAAAGTTGTTCCAGCCCTATATATTCTGGTTATGAATCCCTTGCCAGATGGGTAGTTTGCAAATATTTTCTCTTATTCTGTGGGATGTCTCTTCACTTCATTGATTGCTTCCTTTGCTATGCAGAAGCTTTTTAACTTGATGTGAAACCATGTCTCCATTTTTGCTTTGGTTGCCTGTGCTTGTTGGGTATTCCTCAAGAAATCTTCGCTCAGTCTAATATCCTGGAAAGTTTCTCCAATGTTTTCTTTTAGTAGTTTCATAGTTTGAAGTCTTTAAGTGGAATCCATTTCAATTTGATATTTGTATACGGCAAGTGTTGGGGTTTAATTTCATTCTTCTGCATACGGATATCCAATTTTCCCAGCATTATTTATTTATTTATTTATTTAACTTCAAATTCTGGGATACAAGTGCAGAATGTGTAGGTTTGTTACATAGGTATTTGTGTTCCATGGTGGTTTGCTGCACCTATCAACCCGTCATCTAGGTTTCAAGCCCTGCATACATTAGCTTTTTATCCTAGTGCTCTCCCTCCCTTCACTCCCCACCCCTGACTATCCCCAGTGTATGATGTTCCCTTCCCTGTGTCCATGTGTTCTCACTGTTCAACTCCTACTTACGAGTGAGAACATGTGGTGTTTGGTTATCTGTTCCTGTGTCAGTTTGCTGAGGATGATGGCTTCCAGCTCCATCCATGTCCCTGCAAAGGACATGATCTCATTCCTTTTTATGGCTGCATAGTATTCCATGCTGTATGTGTACCCCATTTTCTTTATCCAATCTATCATTGATGGGCATTCGGGTTTGTTCCATGTCTTTGCTGTTATAAATAGCCCAGCACTATTTATTGAAGAGACTCTCTTTTTCCCAATTCATGTTCTTGGCATGAAAATTAGTTCACTGTTAAGTGTATGGATTTGCTACTGGGCAAATTTTTCTTATTCTCTCTATTCTGGTCCACTGATTTATGTGTCTGTTTTTATGCCATTACTACACCATTTTGGTTACTATGGCTCTGTAGTATAATTTGATGTCAGGTAATGTGATTCCTCCAGTTTTGTTCTTTTTGCTTAGGATAGCTTTGGCTATTACAGGCCTTTTATGGTTCCATAAAGATTGCTTTGGGTAGTATGGACATTTTAACAATATTGATTCTTCTAATTCCATGAACATGGAATAGCTTTCGATTTTTTTGTATACTCTTCAATTTCCTTCATCAACGTTTTATAGTTTTCATTGTAGAGATCTTTTACTCCTTTGGTTAATTTCTAGGTATTTAATTTTAGTTGTAGCTATTAATATTATAGATGTGATTTTTTTCAGATTTTTCACTGTTGGTATATAGAAGTGCTACTATTATTGTATTGATTTTGTATCCTGCAGCTTTACTAAATTTGTTTATCAGTTCTACTCATTTTTTGGTGGAGTCTTCATTCCAAATATAAGTTCATATTATCTGCAAACGAGGATAATTTGACTTTCTTCTTTCTGATTTGGATGTTCTTTATTTCTTTCTCTTGTCTGATTGCTTTAGCTAGGACTTTCAGGACTATGTTGAATAACACAGTGCTGACTGAATAACATAGTGGTGAAAGTTGGCATCCTTGTCTTGTTGCAGATCTTAGAGAAAAGGCTTTCAATTATTTCCCGTTCAGTATGATACTAGCTGTGGGTCTGTCGTATAGGGCTTTTATTAGGTTAAGGTATGTTCCTTCTATATCCAGTTTTTTTTTAGGGTTTTAAGTTACAAAGGGATGTTGAATTTTATCAGATGCTTTTTCTTTGTAACTTGAAATGAACATATGGTTTTTATTCTTCATTCTGTTGATAAGATGTATCACACTGATTGATTTGCATATGTTGAACCATCCTTTCCCCCCTAGGATAAATCCCACTGGATCATGATTAATGATCTTTTTAATGTATTGTTAAGTCTGGTTTGCTAGTATTTTTGCATCAATATTCATCAGGACTTTTTATCAATGTTTATTAGGGATCTTGGCTGTAGTTTTCTTTTTTAGATTTACTAGATATTTGTCTAGTTTAGGTATCAGGGTAATACTGGCCTTATACAATTAGTTTGTACTCTATTTTTCAGAATTGTTTGAGTAGAATTGGTGTTAGTTCTTCTCTAAATGTTTAGTAAAATTAGGCAGTAAAACCACTGGGTCTGAGGCTTTTCTTTGCTAGGAGACTTTTTATTATGGCTTCAATGTTGTTACTTGTTATTTTGGATTTCTTCAAGGTGCAATCTAAGTAGTCTGTATGTGTCTAGGAATTTATCCATTTCTTCTAGGTTTTCCAATTTCTTGCCATATCGTTGCCCATAGCAGCCTTTAATAATTGTTTGAATTTCTGTGGCATCAGTTGTAATGCCTCCTTTTTCATCTCTGATTTTATTTATTTGGGTGTTCTCTCATTTTTAGTCTGGCAAAAATTTGTCAATTTTGTTTACCTTTTCAAAAAAAACACTTTTGATTTCATTGATTGTACTGTTTTCATTTAAATTTCATTTCTTTCTGTCCTGATCTTTATTATTTCTATTTCTGTTTTGTTTTTTTGAGACAGAGTCTTGCTCTGTCACCAGGCTGGAGTGCAGTGGCGTGATCTCGGCTCACTGCAAACTCCACCTCCTGGGTTGCGGGGTGCTAGCTGATTTCTGCCTCCTCTTGCTTTCCACTTTTGACAGCGCAGCACTGAGTTCCACTGGAAAGTCCCACAATTGCTGCACTCTCCCTCCCCAAACACATAGATTCTCTCTCCAAGGTATGTGGCTGCTGTCTGGGGGTGGGGGAGGGGTGGCATCAGCAATTCAAGACTATCTTTCCTACTCTCTTCGGTACCTCTTTCAGTGATATGGAGTTAAAATCAGGTACTTTGATAGCTCACCTGATTTTTGTTCTTATTAAGGTGGCTTTTGTGTAGACAGTTGTTAAATTTGGTGTACCTACAGGTGAGATGATCAATCAAGGCTTCTATTTGGCTATCTTGCCCCCCACCCCCACCCATTGGCTCTTTTTAACTAGGTCCTGGCAAGAAACAGAGGGCATGGGGTAGGGGAATCTGCCTCCATGAACACCTTGCAGCTTTCAAACCAGAGAAAGAAAACATGCTTTCCCATGTCTCTGACAACATTCTCAGCAAATACTCTAATTGGCCTGACTGAGGTCACAGCATTCACTGTAACCAAGAGGATAGTCCAGATCGGGCCACGTGTCCATCCTTGGGATTGGGTGGAGAGGAGGATTAGTCCCACTGGAACTGCAAACCATGTTGGATTAACTATGGTGAGAATCAAATGCAAATGTATACATAAAAGAAGTTAATAAGTCGGCACAGTGGCTCATGCCTATAATTCCAGCACTTTTGGAGACTGAGGCAGGTAGATCTCTTGAGGCCAGGGGTTCAAGACCAGCCAAGCCAACATGGTGAAATCCCATCTCTACTAAAAATACAAAAATTAGCTGAGCGTGGTGGTGCACACCTATAATCCCAGCTACTCAGGAGGCTGAAGCATGAGAATCGCTTGAACCCGGGAGGTGGAAGTTGCAATGAGTGAAGATCAGGCCACCGCACTGACGCCTGGGTGACAGAGCGAGACTCTGTCTCAAAAAAGTAATAAATAGAAGAATTATATAAATGTACATGCACATAAAAGGAAGATATTATTACTAACCTCCATTCATCCTGTCAATGTAGATGTATTGAGCACATATGCTAGCATTAGATGTCTGGACATTTGTAACAATTTCCATGAGGGCAGGGACTTTTGTTTTGCTCATTACTTCATCTTCTGAGCCTATCACAGGCTCTGACACATAATAGAAACTTCACCAATAGTTGTTGAGTGAATCTATGAATGAGCAGCATTATAACTATCTATTATCAATTGTGTCTAACATGACTATGTCCTCCTTGAGCTTTGGGGCAGTGCCCCCAGAGCCTGGTTCATGAAAGGCAGTCAGGACATGCTTTCTTATGAGCAAGTGAATGAATGAATAGAATACCTTTCTATGTTCCAGTCCTTTTATTAGTAGATGAAAAACTTGGACCCTGTCTTAATCCATTTATGTTGCTACAAAGCAATAACTGAAGCTGGGTAATTTATCATCAAAAGAGGTTTATTTTGCTCATGGTTCTGCAGTCTAAAAGAAGCATGGCACCAGCATCTGCTTGTGGGGAGAACCTCAGGGTGCTTCCACTCATGGCAGAAGGCAAAGGGGATCTGGCATGTGCAAGGATCATAATGGCAGAGAGAAACCAAGAAGTTGTAGGGGAGGTGCAAGTGTTTTGTTTTGTTTTGTTTTGACGGAGTCTCACTCTGTCACCCAGGCTGGAGTGCAGTGGTGCGATCTTGGCTCACTGCAAGCTCCACCTCCTGGGTTCACGCCATTCTCCTGCCTCAGCCTCCTGAGTAGCTGGGACTACAGGCACCTGCCACCACACCCAGCTAATTTTTTTTTTTTTTTTGTATTTTTAGTAGAGACAGGGTTTCACCGTGTTAGCTAGGGTGGTCTTGATCTCCTGACCTCGTGATCTGCCCACCTCGGCCTCCCAAAGTGCTGGCATTACAGGCGTGAGCCACTGCGCCCGGCCACCAGGCTTTTTATTACCATCAGTTCTCATGCAAACTAAGAGTGACAATTCACACAAGTGAGACTGTTACCAAGTCATTTATGAGGGATCTGCCCCCAAGACCTAAACACCTCCCACCAGGCCCCATCTCCAACACTAGGAAACCAACTTCAACATGTGACTTGGCAAAGCCAAACAACTATATCCAAACCACAACAGTTCCTGAGGTGAGGTGTAGCATTTATGTCTTACTTGAGGGATCCTTTATGCATTCTGCTCATAGTAGTGTTGTCTGTCTGGGATTTAATTTTCTCAGAAGGCAGCGACTGTGTCTGTCACATTCACTTTTTGCTGATTCAGCAGTGGTGCTAGAGAACTTCCAGACTGAATGGAAGGAGTGAGAGAGAAGGGAAGAGCAGGCCTCATGAATGCACAAGGGAACTAGGTACCAAGCTGTTAGGAAGAAAGCCAGGTGGTATGTGACAGACTGCCACGGTTACCACTTGAGACCGTCACTACAGCAGTTACCACTGTTACTACTTGAGACCATCATTATGGGACTGAATGAAGAGGGATGAACGTAGAAATGAAAACTTAAGACAAAAGAAACTGTTTGTTTTTTTGTTTGTTTGTTTTGAGGCAGAGTCTCGCTCTGTCGCCCAGGCTGGAGTGCACTGGCGCGATCTCGGCTCACTGCAAGCTCCGCCTCCCGGGTTCCCGCCGTTCTCCTGCCTCAGCCTCCTGAGTAGCTGGGACTACAGGCGCCACCACCACGCCCGGCTAATTTTTTGTATTTTTAGTAGAGACGGGGTTTCACCGAGTTAGCCAGGATGGTCTCGATTTCCTGACCTCATGATCCGCCCGCCTCGGCCTCCCAAAGTGCTGGGATTACAGGCGTGAGCCACCGCGCCCAGCCGAAAGAAACTCTTTTAATGGAAAGGGCCAGGGGAAGAAGAGAGCTCCCTGCTTCTAGTGAGCAAAGGCAGCAACCCTGAGCTTCTCCAGCCCTTTGTATTTATTGGGGGGAGGAGGAGGAGGTAATGACTGGTCAGCTGCTTAATTGATCACAGGTTCACATGATTGCTAACAGGCTTCAGATGTGCCTATTCACAAGACACACTTGTGCCTGGGTCATGACTGCTCTCAGCATTCCTTCTGGGTGGCAGATGCAGTTTGTCAGTTTGCCAACATCCTGCTTTCATGAGAACAGTTTGCTGTTTACTCATATAGCCTCCAGTGGTATGCTGAGTTGATCACGACCCTCATCCTTTTGGCCTTCAACAGTGGTAGCCAAGGGACAGACTCTGGCCTCACAGGGTCCACTCACTGTGTGTCTCAGTCTGTTTGGGCTGTTATAGCAAAGTACCACAGGCTGGGTGGCTTGTAAGCAACAAAACTGTATTTCTCACAGTTCTAGAGGCTGGCAAGTTCAAAGCCAAGGCAGATTTGGGGTCTGCTGAAGACCCATTTTCTGGTTCATAGATGGTACCTTAGTGCTGTGTTCTCACACAGTGGAAGGGACAAGCAGTCTCTCTCGGGACCTCCTTTATAAGGGCACTAATTCCATCTATGAGAGCTTCAGCCTCATGACTTTATCTGCTCCCAAATGCCCCAGCTCCAAATACCACCACCTTGGGAGTTAGGATTTCAATGCTTTGGGTGATGTAAACATTCAGACCACAGCCTTGTGGGACATTGGGCAGGTTACCTTCAGTGCCTCATGTTCATTACCCTGTGCAGTGGAGGATCGTAACCACACAGGGCAAGAGTAAGGCATAAGCAATATCACTAAGGACACTGCCTGGCTGAGAGGTAGCACCAGGAAATGACTATAGTTTCCATGTGGCCTGCATGTGTGCCACAAGTAGGTCCCACTTTTCCTCTTGGTCCACTTGATCACCCATTGAGTAGTCTACGCACTGTTACAATTTGCTAGTAGTACATCAACTACGAGTTGATGCAATGAAGTTGGCCAAAGGAAAAACGAGGCATCTGGAGTCTGGCTGGATGCGCTTTCCACGGGCTCTTCCCACAAATGACTGTGTCTCCCTGCTCCTGTTCCTCCAGGACCCATGTCCTCCCCATCATCCTCTCATGAGTGTTGTCTTCAAGAGGAGGTAGCCCTTTGCTATCTGAAACCACACAATTAATGGAGGCTGCTGGAACGTACTCAACACTAAATCTACTTTATAACTTTTTAGTGTCTTTTATCTGGTGCCTCAAACTTCTGTAAAAGGAAAAGAATTTCAGCCCTAACCAGAATAGCCTTCAGTTACTGATGGTATCAGTAACCACCCAGGGCTTTGCTTGAGAAGATACAGCCACTTCTAGCCATAAATTCATTTTTCAAAGACCCCTGCCTATAATACCTGGGTAAAACCAGGCAAGAACAAATGGTATTGTTCACATTAAACAAAAAAGCAAAATTTACAACAGTGCTACCCATGCTCGTGTCCCACATCTATGGAACCAGTTTTTACTTTTTGAAGCACAGAGGAGTTTTACTGTCTGGGCATACCCAGCAGGAAAAGGTCAATCGTTGGTGTTATCTGAGCAAGTCCATGTTTCCCCTTACATGATACCAGTAATCAATTGCTGTCCTGAGTGATTTTTCCACATTAACTCACTTAACCCTCACAAGAACCCATAAGGTAGGGACTATATTTAGCTCCATTTTACAGGAAAACACGAGAGGGAAGCTGTGTCACTTGCCTGACATTAAACGTCCGCTAGACGATGGTTGGGGGACCCGGGTTTGGACTGAGCAGCTCCTGCCTTTGTCATCCGTGGCACGCACCCTCTTGCTCAGAGGAAGTCCCCGGCATCAGCCCAATCCTGGCTTGGAAAAGTCTCAACCTAAAATGAGTGGGAGCAGTCTGAGTATCATGAGTAAAATTTGGGATAAAGATTTAATGTTCCCTTAACAACAAAACATAAATAGCTGTGCTTCCAAAAGAAAAAAAAAAAAACTTTTGAATATTGAAAAGGCATTTCTTTTATTTACATAATGATCTGCATCTGGATGTACGGGAAACAAATCCCAGGTTGTAACAATACTCACAGCTCTGAGAAAGATACCTCTTATTATGCTGCTAATACAACTGATTCTAAATACAATGGATCCTCTTAAATTCCATTTGGAAAAATAAACTTTTTATTTCCCCATCTGCTTGCTTATAATCTATTTTTCAGAAGCAACTGAATATACATTAGACATAAAACTGAAATATTTGCTAAAAATGTCAATGCATACTGCTCCTGACACATTTATATGAAGGACAATTTCTTGGTGATGAATGATTTTTAGGACTACTTTTTGAAACATCTCTTGTAAGGAATGTAGACCTAGACTGTTTCCTGTAGTGTTAAGCATTCAGTCATTGTTAGGAGGCAGAAATCAGCTTACTTTGTAAATTAGTTTAAGTGATCGTTGCTCCTAGGAAAAAGAGAGACTGTTCCCAGTGCCCCTGATGACGGGTGGGGGCCAGGAGAAGGAGCATCCTGTTCTGTGGACATCTTCTTTTCACTTCTGCCCCTGCGTACTTCAAAAACATTCCATTGGCACTTTTTAAATTACACAAAGGACATTCTAGCAGTGTTATGACTGGGGAGAGCATAAGGGAAATATAGGAAAATACAGCTCAACAAATTTGTATGAAAGTGTATGTCAACTGCCCCTCCAAACAGGCTCCAAACTGAAGTGGTGGAAGTAACAGTTAATTTTTAGTTCCAAAAGATTAAGAGTCCTGCTCTCTCCTGCGGCACCTCTCCTCCCTGCTCTCTGGAACTTTTTGCTTCAATGTAGCTCCATTTATTGTGGTGGTGCTCAGGCTGGGGCACTTTGTTCTGGCCAGGCAGTTATCTGGGTCTGGATCAGTCCCTTTACTGCAGCCTTTATTGGTACTCAAAGGGTGAGGCTCATAAAAAACAGGACCAAAGAAATGCAGCCACCACGGCTGGCTCGGGAGCCAGGCGAAAGCAGGAAATGATAACAATCTCTACCAGGGCTTTCAAGAGCTCGAAGTTCTGTAAGAAAATGTGAATCACGGCCCATCTGAAACGAAGCCCCTGCAAGTCAGGATGGAAAGGAGGTGCCGCCGTCTGGGAGAAAGATGTGTGGAGCAGACACAGATGAGCAAAGCATCTGGGGTTTTATCAGCATCCTTCTTGTTCCTGGGAAAAAAAATGTAAACTTTGCACAAAAGACACCACTTTTTATTTGTTTTTTACCTTCCCTTCCCTCTGGTAGCTTTCGGAAAAGACCAGAGCTTAATAATTCAATGACCGTAAAAATTTCTTCAACCTAATGAGAAATTCAGTTCTTTCCTTACAGGGCAAAAAATCTCTCACATTTTCACATTAGATCATCGTGGCAGGGAACACTACATCCGTGCGGATAAACACCACGATCCGCTGAATCAAATCTCTCAGGAAACCTGAAGCCATTAACCAGACCGTGCTAAGGCAAGGGAGATTAAGATTGAGGGCAACATCGCGGTGGAGTCTATTTATAGATGCCCACATGATGAAGAGGTCGAGGAAACCTTTTTTGGTCAACTCACCAAAGCTTTCACTTACATCTGGTTCTGATGGGGCATTAAACTCCTGTTACATTCTGGAAAAACAATTCAGCTGACCACAGACCACCACGTCGACTTTTGGTCTACACTGGAGAGAACTTCCTCCCTTAGAACGTTGGAGGAATCAAACAGAACAAGGTCTGTTGCTAATCTGATCTTTAACAGGGAAGAGATTGTGGGAGATTTAGAAATCAATCTCTTGGAGGTAGATGGGTTAGAGGAATGAGTGGCAAAAAAAAAGACAATATGTAAAGGGAGAAAAACTGAAATGAGAAAAAGAAAGAAAAAGAACTTTCAAAAATATATGTTCTATTTAACATAGTGGATGGACCAGATGGATTTTATCTTCTCTTTTACCTAAAACTCTGCATAATAGTTTAAATATATTATTCACAATAACAAAGAACATGAGAGGAAAAACAGTAGCCAGTGAGATATTTCAACAAGGGTACAGAAGGCAGGAACAGATGAGAGGTGGTAAAGTACAGGGAACGTGTCTACAGCTGAAGACATGGACAGGAAGAGGTCGTTTACCACAAGGAGCCCAACAAAAAGGGTCTCCTTCCACAGCTGGGCCGCAGGGCAGGAGCTCTCACCCTCCTCCATCTCGCAGGGATGGGGGTGCTCCAGGCAGGGGACCCAGGAAAAGTCTCCTCAGTGCAGGAGCCCCTGACCACCTGCTCCCACACACTCGGAAGCCTGGGTGGGCAGCCTTCCCCTGATGGGGGAAATGAATGACGCCCCCAGCCCACAGGCCCCACCGTGATTCAGTCTGGTTTTTAGTACCTCAGTCGTCAGTGTGAAAGGACAGTCCAGCATCACAAGAAATTTGATTTTTAAAAAATAATGAAAGTTACAAAAATTAACATAGAGTTAGCAGTCTATAAAGAGAGCAGAAAAAAACTTTAAAAAAATCTATATTAACATCCTTAGATAGGCAAATGCTGCATTCATAAAACAGCAAGATGAACGCACATGTGCATACAGAGAATAAATCACAGCTCCTGCAATTTGTAGGAATGATAACTAAAATAAAACAAAATTTTTGGCCAGGTGCAGTGGCTCATGTCTGCAATCCCAGCACTTTGGGAGGCTGAGGTAGGAGGATTACGAGGTCAAGAAATCAAGACCATCCTGGCCAACATGGTGAAACCCCATCTCTACTAAAAATACAAAAATTAGCTGGGCGTGGTGTTGGGCGCCTGTAGTCCCAGCTACTCGGGAAGCTGAGGCAGGAGAATGGCATGAACCTGGGAGGAGGAGCTTGCAGTGAGCCGAGATCCTGCCACTGCACTCCAGCCTGGGCGACAGAGCGAGACTCCGTCTCAAAAAAAAAAATTCTGTAGAAGGTCTGAAGGATAAAGTCAAGAAAAAGTTCATAGAACTAACAAGTACCCAAATGTAAGACACCTGTCAAGGACCAGCAGAATGAAAGCAGACATGACCACAAGTCTGTCGTCGTGAAATTCCAAGATACTGTAATTCAGTAGATGATCTTGAGGGCTTTAAAATGGGAACAACAAACAAGCAGCTCCCCGTGAAGCGGCGTTAGAACGGAAGTGGGTGGCTCAGTCGCAGGGAGGTTAGAAGATGCCACAATGCCTTCAACGCAGGCACTGCGGCCCGCATGGCAGCCTGGGAGACACAGCTGTCCAGGAGTCGATCTTTGCTGCGGCTGCATGGTGCATGTTCACAGGGGTCCATTATACTACTCTTTTTAAATATATGTTTAGAATTCCAAAAATAGAAATTTTAAGACCTACTGTGAAAAGAAACCAAAAACAATAACGCAACAATAGGAGACAGTGAATGAACCCAGCGTTGCTGGTATACACATATTACTTAAATGGATTGGGTCAGTGGTCAGCACCAAAAAACGGCCTGGAGTAGGGTCTGGCTCTATTGGACATTTTCTTTGATAAAAATAAAAAGTAAATAAACTAGGAAAACGCTAAGTGGAAAACGACCACACCATAAAACATGAAGGTAAAATAAAGACACGTGTAGTCCTGCCAGGCCCTCAGAACCGTGCCCCTCTGCACCCTTCTTAGGATGCTACTGAAGGACGCCTACCTTCTGGAAGAGCAGCGACTCTGGACAGAGGAAGGCCCAGACTCTGGGAAACAGGGTCCCACAGATAACAGTAGCAGAGGGAGGGTCCAGGGGCAACTTCAGCTGCTCATCAGGTCCAGGGAGCGATCAATCCAGGCTGATCGGCCCCTCCAAACACTCCATCTGCCCCCGCCCCATCTCCCTTCCCATCTGTCTACAAGAGCACAGTGAGGGGAGAAGGTAAGGCAAAGGGATGGGGATGTGGGTCCTTGATGCAGTAGACACGGCTATGGCTCCCAATCAGGTGTCTCTCCCAAAACCAAGTTAACGGGGTGCCCAACAAATGGGACTCACAGTGATTAGAGCTGTTTTCACAGGACAGAGGGGTCCCATTCCCCAGGGAGATGCTGGCACAGCCAATCCAGGTGTCTTTGGAGGGAAAGACCAGAATGGGGAGGAGGAGCAGACAGAGGATCTGTACTGGCTGCCATCACTGTCTCCACAGTGAGGATGGTTCATTTCCTTTCACCAGACGGGTTCCCTGGGAAGTAGCCAGCAATGGTTGATGCCTCTTCCAAGAATGCCTGGCAGCACGAGGGGCCTGTTCGCAGCAAGAGGCTGGGGGTGAACAGCCTCAGGCAAGTGGGGCCGCATCCTGGAGGGGCTGGGAACAGAGTTGGAACAGGCCATCTGGAGTCAGCCTACCTCTTTAGGGACACGAACAGGGACAGCCCCCTAGTCGTATACTGCATCCATCCATACTCTGAAGAATTCACGCCATGCCCGGGGGGACCAGCATCCAGCCCCCTGTATGGGTGTGTAATCTGTGTTTGCCACAGGAACAACCACAGCCAAACTTCACCTTCCTGAAGCTACAATTCAGCCAGATCACAAACACGGGGTCTTCGCAAGTGGTGCGGCTGTAAAGTGGCCACCTTATGAGGACCCCACAGCCTAGGAGAAATAACAAACGTTCATATACTGCCAGGTCTACTAGGTGAAGGAAAAAAGTTTTTGAAACGCCTTTTCCTAAAGAGGAAAGCAAAATAACAGAATGTATATATTTTTAATGTTTGAATTAATTATCTTTGCTGAAGAATGCTTCTGTGAACATCAAACTTGCATAACCTCCATATAGATGCACGGGCGGAAAAGGAAATAATAGAGGAAGACGAATAACCAAATAATCACTTTGCAAAGGATACGTTTGCTCTGGGGGGAGTCTGATGTTTTACACTCCAGGCCATTTTACACATTGGCACACATCCGTCACTGTCACAAGAGAAGTCCCTGAGGACAAAGGGAGTCTCCGGAGGATTTTCAAAGGAAATACTGTGGCCATTGTTTAAAATAGATGACCTAGTACCCAGTTACAGACTGTTCACCTTTGAATCAATGCTTGGAAAGATCCTGGAACAAATAATCAGATACTCAATTGGCCATCAACTAGAAGGGTGGAAGACGCTAGGAAGGAACCGGCAAATGTTCCTGTAGGGCAAATGGAGTCCTGTAACCCAAGGCCCCATTTCAGGTCTTAAGAACACAGGGATCCAGGGGCCATGGCTGAAACCTGTAATCCCAGCACTTAGGGAGGCAGAGGCAGGAGGATCTCTTGAGCCCAGGAGTTCAAGACGAGTCTTGGAAACATAGCCACATCCCATCTTTACATTTTTTTTTAAATTAGCCAGGAATGGTGGTGTGCCCCTGTGGTCCCAGCACTTTGGGAGGCTGAGGTAGGAGGATCCCTTGAGCCCAGGAGTTCGAGGCTGCAGTGAACTATGATGGTCCCACGGCACTCCAGCCTGGGCAACAGAGTAAGACCCTGTATCAAAAAACAAAACAAAACAAAAAAGAATACAGGGCACCAAGGACCCCTGGAGGTCGAGCACTGCAGTTGCCAAGAAACTTGCTAGGGTAAGAAGTATTGTAGGGTATTGTGCTACATCTTTTAAGCACCTATAAATAGTGTATTTAGATACAAATCTTTCTAAACATGAAAGATAGAATGTAACACATACACAGTAGGGTATAAGGGCTGAAGAGCGAAACCCTAGCAAGACTGCACCTGAGCAGCTACAGCAGAGAATTCCGGGGCCACACAGGGGTCACCAGCTTCCTGACATAAAACTATCTGTTCCTTATCCAATTCCAGACAGGTTTGCAAATACTAATCCAACCATAACAACCAAGAGAAGGGAAGACAAGTTGGAAAGTGAATACCGGAGAAGAATTACCCCTAGCATTTGTATTATTCTGTTTAATAACAGTCACAACAAAAACAAGGGCTAACACTATTTGCGCTTGCTAATCTGCCAAAAAATGTCCTAAGCACTTTAATCTTTTAACCCACGTAATCAGCATGACAACCCTCTGAAGGTGAACTCTTATTATCTCCGTTTTACAAATGAGCCAGCTGAGAAGTAGAGCAGCTCGTCCAAGACCACACAGCTCAGCAGTAGAAAACGACATAGTTCGCCAAAACTCAAGAACACAAGGAAACGTTCACGCTTTAATGTTCCTCAAACTTATTCACATGGCATGATAAACTGATAAGATACCTCGCTAAATATAATTAAATATAACATTTTGTGCTAGATCAAACAGTACATTTGCTTTTACTCATTTCAAGTATAAAAAGCAACAGGTATTAGAGAAAAAAGCACTTTTTAATTTTTTTATTATACTTCAAGTTCTGGGATACATGTGCAGAACGTGCAGGTTTCTTACATAGGTATACACGTGCCATGGTGGTTTGCTGCACCCATCAACCCATCATCTACATTAGGTATTTCTCCTAATGCTCTCTCTCCTCTAGTCCCCCACCCCCAGACAGGCCCCTGTGTGTGATGTTCCCCTTCCTGTGTCCATATGTTCTCATTGTTCAATTCCTACTTATGAGTGAGAACATGCGGTGTTTGGTTTGCTGTTTCTGTGTTAGTTTGCTGAGAATGATGGTTTCCAGCTTCATCCATGTCACTACAAAGGACATGAACTCATCCTTTTTTAAGGCTGCATAGTATTCCATGGCGTATATGTGCCACATTTTCTTTATCCAGTCTATCATTGATGGGCATTTGGGTCTGTTCCAAGTCTTTGCTATTGTGAATAGTGCTGCAATAAACATATGTGTGCATGTGTCTTTATAGTAGAATGATTTATAAACATTTGGGTATATACCCAGTAATGGGATTGTGGGGTCAAATGGTGTTTCTGGTTCTAGATCCTTGAGGAATTGCCACACTGTCTTCCACAATGGTTGAACTTATTTATTTACACTCCCACCAACAGTGTAAAAGCATTCCTATTTCTCCACATCCTCTTCAGCATCTGTTGTTTCCTGACTTTTTAATGATCGCCGTTCTGACTGGAATGAGATGGTTTCTCATTGTGATTTTGATTCGCATTTCTCTGATGACCAGTGATGATGATCATTTTTTCATATGTCTGTTGGCTGCATAAATGGAAAGACAGTTTTTCTATGGACTGGGTTTGGGGGGATGGTTTTGGGGTGAAACTGTTCTTCTTCAGATCATCAGGCATTAGATTCTCAGAAGGTGAAGATGTTGAAAAAACACCAGGCAGGATAAACCCAAAAAAATCCACACTAACACACATTATAATTGAACTCCTGAAAACTGAAGACAAAGAATAAATCTTGACAGCAGCAAGAGACAAAGGACACCTTACTTAGAGGGTAAAGCAGTTGGAATGACAATGGATTTTTCATCAGAAGGCATGGGGGGCAGGAGGAAGTGGCTGACAGTTCAAGGACTGAAGGAAAGGAACTGTCAACCTGGTATTTTATATCTGGAGAAATTATCTTCTCGGCCAGGGGCGGTGGCTCAAGACTGTAATCCCAGCACTTTGGGAAGCCGAGACGGGCGGATCATGAGGTCAGGAGATCGAGACCATCCTGGCTAACGTGGTGAAACCCCATCTCTACTAAAAAAAAAAATACAAAACAACTAGCTGGGCGAGGTGGCAGGCGCCTGTAGTCCCAGCTAGTCGGGAGGCTGAGGCAGGAGAATGGCGGGAACCCGGGAGGCGGAGCTTGCAGTGAACCGAGATCCGGCCACTGCACTCCAGCCTGGTGACAGAGCCAGACTCTGTCTCAAAAAAAAAAAAAAAAAAAAAAAAAAAGACATTATCTTCTCAGAGAATTACATTCTCAGAAGAAGGTAAACTGGGAGAATTTTGTCACCATCAGACCTGCCCTAAAAGAGTGTTTAAAGAAAGCTCTTTACTCAGAAGAAAATGATAACAGAAGGAAATTTGGAATATCAGCGAGGAAGAAAGGACAGTGAAAAGAACACATATAAGAGCAAGGACAGGCCAGGCGCGGTGGCTCACGCCTGTAATCCCAGCACTTTGGGAGGCTGAGGCAGGCGGATCACGAGGTCAGGAGATCGAGACCATCCTGGCTAACATGGTGAAACCCTGTCTCTACTAAAAAAAAAAAAAAAAAAAAAAATTACCAGGGATAGTGGCACATACCTGTAGTCCCAGCTACTCAGGAGGCTGAGGCAGGAGAATTGCTTGAACCTGGGAGGCGGAGGTTGCAGTGAGCCGAGATCGCACCATTGCACTCCAGCCTGGGCAACAGAATGGGACTCCAAATCAAAACAAAACAAAACAAAAAAAGACAATAGTTTCCTCCTTTGAGTTTTCTAAATTACATTTAACAGTTGAAGCAAAACATTTATCACTGTCTGATGTGGTTCTTAATGCAAGTAGGAGGAATATTTAAGTCAATTAAGGGAGCATAAAGGGACTTTAAAAAGTGACAATTTCTACACTTCATAAAACGTCAGCACCCGAAGACGGCGCTGAGTTACATATGTGTAATATAATATGTACAGCAGCCACAAAACAATAGAAACAAAGAGGTGTACTCAAAAATTTATAGATCAATTAAAATGGAAATCTATACAATATTCAAGTAACCCATAGAAAGGCAGAAAAAAAAAAAGGAAAAGAAAAACAGGAAACAAACAAAAAACAACAAAAAATAACTAAATAAAATGACAGGCATAAGCCCTAACATATTCATAATTACAGTAAATTTAAATGGGCTGTGGCCAGGCATGGTGGCTCACGCCTGTAATCCCAGCACTTTGGGAGGCCGAGGCGAGTGGATCACCCGAGGTCAGGAGTTTGAGACCAGCCTGGCCAACATGGCAAAACCTCATTTCTACTAAAAGTACAAAAACTTGCCAGGTGTGGTGGCAGGCACCTGTCATTCCAGCTACTTCGGAGGCTGAGGCAGGAGAATCCCTAGAACCAGAGAGGCGGAGATTATAGTGAGCTGAGATGGCGCCACTGCACTCCAGCCTGGGTGAGAGAACAAGACTCTGTCTCAAAAAAAAAAAAAGATTACTGGTTACCAGGGGTTAGGGGTGGTGGGGATAGGGAGAGAAGTGGGTTTCACTGTAAAAGAGTAGCAAAGGGGAGGTCTTTGAGTTGACAGACAGCTCTGTATCTTGATTGTGGTGGAGGTTACACAAATCCACGCCTGTCTTAAAATGGGATGGAACTACACACACACTGTAGCAATGCCAGTTTCTTGGTTTTGATATTGTACTACAGATGTAACCATCGGGAGAAACCGGATGAAGGTTATGTGAGATGTCTCTGTATTATCTTTGCAACTTCCTGTGAATCTATATTTCAAAATGAAAAGTTAAAATTAAACAGTAGAAGTCTTACTCGGAAAAAGTACAAAATAAAGAAAAAAGTAAATATTCTGACAAGATGAAGCTGTCCTGGCTCAGTATAAAAGACATACTGATTTAGCATAGAAAGAGTAACTGACTGAGCTGACTGCAGCCAGCAATGGAGCTCAGCCATGGAAAATCTACCATGACCCAGCAACGTTCTTCAGAGTCCGACACACACAGCATGAAGAACGATGCTTGTTTCTTTCTTCTGCATTACTCAGACTTTTGTTAAAAATGTGTACAGCTTTTGATTTTATACTTTTAAAAAGACATTGCTCTATTAGTCTAAGATAAGAAATAATTAATAAGTGGTATAAGAAGGCTAAATAAATTAAGGGGGAATTTAATAATAAGATGACAGAGAATGCTTTATTGCTTTTTCAAATTAAAGATGAATTTATAAAAAGGAGTACTGATTAGTTTTCATGCATCTGTAATAATAAACAATTAAAGCAAGAACTTTAAGAGGTATGTATTAGTCCATTCTCACACTGCTATAAAGAACTTCCCAAGACCGGGTAATTTATAAAGGAAAGAGGTTTAATTGACTCACAGTTCTGCATGGCTAAGAAGGTCTCAGGAAACTTACAATCATAGCAGAATGGGGAAGCAGTTACCTTTTTCCAAGGCGGCAGGAGAGAGACTAGTGAACAAAGGAGGAACTTCCAAACACTTTTAAAACCATCAGCTCTCATGAGAACTCACTCACTATCACGAGAATAGCATGGGGGAAACCGCCTCCTGGATCCAATCACCTCCCACCAGGTCTCTCTCTCAACACCTGGGGGTTACAATTCAAGACGAGATTTGGGTGGAGACAAAAAGCCTAACCATATCAAGGTACTTTCACAAAATTCTCATTTAACATTAGAATCTTTGCACAATATGGTGCAATACTCTGCAGTTCCATAACTTTTTTCTTTTGAGACGGATTCTCGCTCGTTGCCTAGGCTGGAGTGCAACGGCACGATCTGGGCTCACTGCAACCTCTGCCTCCTGGGTTCAAGCAATTCTCCTGCCTCAGCCTCCTGAGTAGCTGGAACTGCAGGTGTGCACCACCATGCCCAGTTAATTTTGTATTTTTAGTAGAGACAGAGTCTCACCATGTTGGCTAGGCTGGTCTCAAACTCCTAACCTTGTGATCTGCCCTCCTTGGCCTCCCAAAGTGTTGGGATTACAGGTGTGAGCCACTGTGCCCGGGCAGTTCCCTAACTTTTACGCAACTCAGACATGACCAGGAATCGCCTGCTTGTATATTCAATGAAGTCATTAACTTGACGGTCCTGGGTTCACCCACCTTTGCCCACCCAGCACGGCCAGCCATTCACCTGAAGGTTGCTGCCAAAGACTTCTCAGCATCTCTAAGGAAGTGCTCGAGGTTTACTCACACACGGGTCAGCTGGCTCCAGCCACCATTTGGCTTCTAAGACAGCTCCTCACACTGCCGCCAAGACAGTGCCCAGACTGATCAAACGCCTGCCTCATGATGCGCCTGTGCCAAGTGGTCCCGATAACGCCTGTGGTGCTGCACTTCATGCAGAGAATGGGAAAACGCCCTCAACTCGGCGGCACCTTTTTTCGTTGTGGTCCTAAAGCTGTTTCACTGGAGTCTCCTGGAGCCTCACAGACTCTCTGGTAAAAGCATTTGTCGATGCATGTGGTAGGATGGGGAAGGATATTTGGGGCTGTGTGTGTGTGTGTCCGCTCACACACACACCTGTACATATGTATCTGTCTATATTTCTATATACACATATATGTATACATAAAAAATAGGCCAGGCGCGGTGGCTCACGCCTGTAATCCCAGCACTTTGGGAGGCCGAGGCGGGCGGATCACGAGGTCAGGAGATCGAGACCATCCTGGCTAACACGGTGAAACCCCGTCTCCACTAAAAATACAAAACATTAGCCAAGTGTGGTGGCGGGCGCCTGCAGTCCCAGCTACTCCAGAGGCTGGGGCAGGAGAATCCCTTGAATCCGGGAGGCGGAGGCTGCAGTGAGTCAAGATTGCGCCACTGCACTCCAGCCTGGGGGACAGAGCAAGACTCTGTCTCAATCAATAAATAAAGTGTTCTGGTAGACATCACCGTGTTTCCATCTGCTCTGGGAACAAGGCGCTCTCACTGCTGAGAAGGAGGACTGCTGGCTTTGCTGTGTCCTTGGGCCACAAACCTCTCAGCCAAGGAGCCTCCAACCTCCTCCCCGAACTGAGCATGGTCACTGCCTGCACTTCCTCTAGGCTGCCTCTTCCTGAACATTTTCTCTGCTCTGGTGAGCAGTTCTGACCCATTCAGGCTGGAACAGCTGTGCAAAGAGAGAGATGGACTTCCCACCAAGGAACACAGGACGTCCGCTGGAAGCAAGTTCCACTGCAACCGTGGGTCCTTCAGGAGCATGACTGAGGAAACGAGAAGTGCAATGCCATTGAGAAGGCCAGTAGGCAGCCCTGCAGCCTGAGAAGGAGTCAAGATGTTTGAACAAAGCCGGGGAAAGCCAGCTCTTTGAGGCCTGTCCTAACTTCAGGGGAGTGAGAGAGATTCCAGGGGAGGAATCCAGGCACTGAGCCACCGAGTCTTCACAGAACGTGCTTCCGTGAGCGCCGCCGGTGCGCACAGAATGACATCCCTGTGCTAACTCAATCATGAGGGTGTTGTCGAGAAAAGCCTCCTACAATTGGCATATTACTTTTGTCAATTACCGTGGTTCCCTTTTTGCCACAGTTGCCAAAGGACTCAAGGCTAAGTTTCGTATTTTGCTAAAGTAAATCTTGTGTTTTGTATTGAATTTCTGAAGTTTATGTCAGCCCTTTTCTCAGTTCCTCCTCACACTTTGTCTTTATTTATTTTATTTTTTCTCCAGTGCCCAGGAGAGGGCAGAGCCTGGACATCCTAGAAAGTGGGCTTCATGACAGTGGATGCCTGCCAATGATTTGGATGTAGCTTTCCAAAGCTGTGTGAAGAAATACAGCTTTGGCGTGCCTAATGAGGATAGGTGTGGAGTTTCTGCTTCTGAGAAATCTTTAAACACAAATAATACACTATTTTTTCTTCTGTAAAAGCTAGAACTTTACCTAAGGACAAGAAGCTAGTTCTGGTAATATCCTGGGGTCCCTTTTAGTTGTACAGTGTTCTATGGCTTAGCAATTCATCAGAACAATATGAAAGTATTCAAGGCCGAGATGGTGGCTCACGCCTATAATGCCAGCACGTTGCGGGGCCGGGAAAGGTGGATCACTTGAGGCCAGGAGTTCAAGACCAGTCTGGAATATATGGTGAAACCCCATCTCTACTAAAAATACAAAAATTACCTGGACATGGTGGTGCATGCCTGTAATCTCAGCTACTTAGGAGGCTGAGGCACAAGAATTGCTTGAACCCAGGAGGCAGAGGTTACAGTGAGCTGAGATTGCGCCACTGCACTCCATCCTGGGTGACAGAGCAAGACTCTATTTAAAAAAAAAAAAAGTATTCAAGGGGGTTCATATTGCTAAAGTGATACCATCTCATTTTTAATAAATGATATAAATAATTTAAGATAGAGCTCTTTAAAATTTTAGATAAACAATATTAACTAAACATGGCAACACTTATGGTCACATAAAAATACAAACATAAGTCAGTTGGCCTTTAAAGAACAAAATGCAAAAACTCCTAATAGACTATGACCCCACTTTTGTCTGCTTTTAACACTACAACACGAAGCTAAATGTCTTTCCACATTTTATGTACTGTGTCAAAACCAAGCAGTATCTTACATTAAAACGTATTTGTCAACAATTCATGCTTTTATCACTTAATAATTTTAAAATAGGTAGAATAAAAATAATTAAATGGAGAACATCACTGTTTCCATGGGAATAGTCAAAATGTGTCTTTATAGATAATTACCAGTATTTGTGTTAAGATGGAAGGTACAGTACAATCTTCAAAAACATACTGACAAAAAAAACCTCTTTAAAAAATTACCTCTTTATTCCGTACCATGCAAAAATGGTTATGTAACTTTTAAAATTCTCCCAGGGGCCGGGGCGCTGTGGCTCACACCTGTAATCCCAGCACTTTGGGAGGCCGAGGTGGGTGGATCACAAGGTTGGGAGTTCGAGACCAGCCTGGGCAACATGGTGAAACCCTCCCTGTCTCTACTAAAAATATGAAAATTAGCCAGGCGTGGTGGCACATGTCTGTAATCCCAGCTACTCAGGAGGCTGATGCAGGAGAATTGCTTGAACCTGGGAGGCAGAGGTTGCAGTGAGCCAAGATCACGCCACTGCACTCCAGCCTTGGCGACAGAGCCAGACACTCTTTCAAAAAAAAAAAAAAAAATTCTCTCAGAGTTCTTGAGTAGATATGACCATAAAAGAAGCTGGCCCCGCCAACGGGGCTGAGGAACTGCGCCCTGAACGATGCTTCCTCTCCAATTCTCTGCTCCATCCTTTTTGTCCAGTCACAGATGTGGCTTTCTTTGATCCTCTCCTTTCTGTGAGGTGAGCAGATACTGTGCAATTACAAAGCTCGCTAATTACATAAAGACGTTCAGCCTAGCTTCCAGTCAACTTGCTTTACAGCCCAGTCTTCCCAGCAATCCAGGAAAATAGTTTTCCTAACTTAGCTCTGGTAGCAATGGGCTAAAAGATTACGTGTCCAGAATTGGTTCCTTCCAGTGGGTTCCTGGTCTCACTGACTTTAAACATGAAGCCGTGGACCCGCGCAGTGAGTGTTACAGCTCTTAAAGATGGTGTGTCTGGAGTTTGTTCCTTCAGATGTTCAGCTGTGTCTGGAGTTTCTTCCTTACTGTGGTGGGTTCATGGTCTGGCTGACTTCAGGAGTGAAGCTGCAGATCTTTGCAGTGAGTGGTACAGCTCTTAAAGGTAGATGCAGATCCAAACAGTAAGCAGCAGCAAGATTTACCAGGAAGTACTAAACAACAGTTTTCACAGCATGGAGGGGGAACCAAGAGCGCAGGTGGCCAGCTTTTATTCCCGTATTGTGCCCCACCTACATCCTGCTGATTGGTCCATTTTACAGAATGCTGGTTGGTCCGTTTTTACAGAGTGCTGATTGGTGCATTTACAAACCTTTAGCTAGACACAGCGTGCTGATTGGTGTGTTTACAATCCTCTAGCTAGGCGGAAAAGTTCTCCAAGTCCCCACCTGACCCAGAAGCCCAGCAGGCTTCACCTCTCAATTAGGGAGGAAGAGGCCAGGTTTGGTGGCTCGCACCTGTAATCCCAGCACTTTGGGAGGCCCAGGTGGGAAGATCACGGGGTCAGGAGATTGAGACCATCCTGGCCAACATAGTGAAACCCCATCCCTACTAAAAATATAAAAATTAGCTGGGTGTGGTGGCAGGTGCCTGTAATCCCAGTTACTCAAGAGGCTGTGGCAGGAGAATCTCTTGAACCTGGGAGGTGGAGGCTACACTGAGCCGAGATCGTGCCACTGCACTCCAGCCTGGGCTACAGAGCAAGATCCTGTCTTAAAAAAAAAAAAAAAAAAAGAGAGAGGTGGGACCCCTTAGGGGCGGGTAACCAGAAACCCACCCAAACAACTGCTCTCCTGTTCTGCCCATGGGGCAGATGAGGAAATCATAGAAAGCCTCTGCCCTAATAATAGCTCTTCACATTCTATTAGCGGTCATTTCCTAAGCCGCTGTCCTCTCCAGACAAAACAATCTTCTTCTGATGTTTTCTCTGAGGCCCTCTTGTCTAAACTTTGATGAAACACAATTAGGAGGCATTATAATTTAACTGTCCATGGCTTCGTCTGAATGATAAACTTTTCTAGCCTTTGAATGTCATTATAAATTTTGTTCATTATCGGAATTTCCAATTACCAAAAGGTTAATGCCAAAAGCAGAGCGGGTGGGAACAGGGAGGAAACCACGCTCTTTGGAAAGGCTGTGTGTTCAAAGGAACGTTTCCCACCCGTTTTGCCAAAATTCCCTCGGATTCCTTGGCTTCTCCTCATGACTTGGAGTGGTTCTGGAGCTGAGATGGGGTTTCCACAGTTTCCTTCCCATCCTACCCCCCAGGGAGGGGAGGGAACATCTCATTGAGCTTCCCTTCAGCTTGGACCTGCTCTTAGTATCACTAAGCTCTCAACTGAAATGTAAAATCTTTTTATTAACTTTTAAAACATATGTACTTAAATTTTAAAGATCCAAGTAATCCAAGTTGAAAGAAAAACAATCCTCCCACCAATGACTAAAATTAACCATATGTACTACAGGGATGATCAGTCCAAAAGCAGACCCCGGTCGTCCAGTTCTCGGTTTCTGATTAAATTTACAGTTGAATGCCAGAACAGGTGAAACTCTGATCTTGTGTAGGATGTACCCATACTTGCAGAGTCTGTAGGTTTCAAACAGCTGATGACACATTTAGATTCAATTAAAATGTGTGCTGCAAGACAGATAGTAAAACCACACTAACTATAAATCCTAAAAAGCACTTTTCTTTGTTTTTACTATTTTAAGGTAAATAAGTTTCTTGTGTCCTGTGGCTCCCCTCCTTGTTAATGTTGTGAATGACATGTGAATTTTTTGAGTTGCCTTTTTCGGTCTTCAAAGAATCTCCATACTTCATTTCACTCCCTATTGCAACAGTCTTGGGAGGCTGGCAAACTGCTACAAAGAGCTCCACTGGGCCAGGCGCGGTGGCTCAAGCCTGTAATCCCAGCACTTTGGGAGGCCAAGACGACGGGCGGATCACAAGGTCAGGCGATCGAGACCATCCTGGCTAACACGGTGAAACCCCGTCTCTACTAAAAAAATACAAAAAACTAGCCGGGCGAGGTGGTGGGCGCCTGTAGTCCCAGCTACTTGGGAGGCTGAGGCAGGAGAATGGCATAAACCCAGGAGGCGGAGCTTGCAGTGAGCTGAGATCTGGCCACTGCACTCCAGCCTGGGCGACAGAGCAAGAGTCCGTCTCAAAAAAGAAAAAAAAAAAAAAAAAAAGAGCTCCACTGAGGACGTGAAGAGCTGAACCTCAGGGCGAGAGATCTTCCCAGGCTCTGGCTCAGAGAATGCAGAACCCAGGTCTTTTCAGATGCATGTCTCTGAGCTGTCCTTGTCTTGTCTCAAATCGTCATATTGTCAGAGGCATGTAAACCAGAGCAACTCCATCTTGAATAGGAGCTGGGTAAAATGAGGCTGAAACCTACTGGGCTGCATTCCCAGATGGTTAAGACGTTCTAAGTCACAGGATGAGATGGCAGGTCAGTACAAGATACAGGTCGTAAAGACCATACTGATAAAAACAGGTTGCAGTAAAGAAGCTGGCTAAAACCCATGAAACCAAGATGGTGACGAGAGGGAGCTCCGGTTGTCCTCACTGCCACATTCCCACCGTGCCATGACAGTTTCCAAATGCCATGGCAACATCAGAAGGTTACCCTATATGGTCTAAAAGGGGGAGGCATGAGGAATCTAACCCTTGTTTAGCATGTCATCAAAAAATAATCATAAAAATTGGTAACTAGAAGCTCTCAAGGCTCCTTTGTCTATGGAGCCAAGGGACAAAAAAAGGGGGTTACCTGCCCCTACGGGGTCCCACCTCTCCCTGTCTCTCTCTCTCTCTCTTTTTTTTCTCTTTTATTCCTTTACTCTCTTAATAAACTTGCTTTCACTTTAATGTATGGACTTGCCCTGAATTCTTTTTTGCGCTAGATCCAAGAACCCTTTCTTGGGGTCTGGATCAGGACCCCTTTCCTGTAACAATATGGCAGTGAGTTATTTATTTATTTATTTTGAGACGGAGTCTCGCTGTCGCCCAGGCTGGAGTGCAGTGGTGCGATCTCGGCTCACTGCCAGCTCCGCCTCCCGGGTTCCCGCCATTCTCCTGCCTCAGCCTCCCAAGTAGCTGGGACTGCAGGCACCTGCCACCACGCCTGGCTAATTTTTTGTATTTTTAGTAGAGAGGGGGCTTCACGGTGTTAGCCAGGATGGTCTCGATCTCCTGACCTCGTGATCTGCCTGCCTCAGCCTCCCAAAGTGCTGGGATTACAGGCGTGAGCCACCGCGCCCGGCCTGCGGTGAGTTATTTTTAAGCAAGTTATGACGTCAGAATCTGTTTAACTTGAAATAAAGTTCTGTCCCCTTGTTGTGATTTAAATGTCCCTGCCCAAACTCATGTTGAAATGTAATTGCCATTGTAAGAGTATTAGAGGTGAGGCCTTTAGCAGGCGATCAGACCACAGGGCTGTGTCCTTGTGCATGGGCTAACGCCAGCATAAGAGGATAGGCTGGGCCACATGCCTCTCTTTATCTCACCGTGCTTATTAGTCCTTCCGCCACGTGCTGACACAGCATGAAGGCCCTCACTAGATGTGGCCTCTGGATCTCAGACTTCCCAGACGACAGAACCATGAGCAAATAAACTTATTGTTTTCTATAGGTTACCCAGTCTGTGGTATTCTGTTTCAGCAGCAGAAAATGGAGCAAGACGGTCAGGCATGGTGGCTCACGCCTGTAATCCCAGCACTTTGGGAGGCCGAGGCAGGCAGATCACAAGGTCAGATCAAGACCATCCTGGCTAACACGGTGAAACCCCGTCTCTACTAAAAATACAAAAAAAAAAAAAAAAAATTAGCCAGGCGTGGTGGTGGGCACCTGTAGTCCCAGCTGCTCAGGAGGCTGAGGCAGGAGAATGGTGTGAACCCAGGAGGTGGAGCTGGCAGTGAGCCGAGATCGCGCCACTGCCCTCCAGCCTGGGCGACAGAGTGAGACTCTGTCTCAAAAAAAAAAAAAAAGAAAGAAAGAAAGAAAGAAAATGGAGCAAGACTCCCTCTTCTAGCAAGAGATATGCAACACATTTATCCAGAGAACCATAACACGGGCGTCACCCCTGCTCCCTCCCCCTTACCATAACCTGGTGCCGCTGGACCATCCTATGTGGGTTTTTACCAACTGTGACTCTGCTTTCTGAGAGTAGCAGCTGCTTTTCTTTTCAAATATTATTTATGACAATGTATAAACATTTACTCCAAAAACAAGTTTAAGAGCATTCATAATTCTACAAATCTAGAAGTTTTTTTTTTTTTTTACCATTTTGCATTTTATTGTCCAATCTGTGCAGATGCATCAATATTTTACAGTCCCACCATGATGAGTTGGAGGAACAACTGTCAACGCTGCCTGTATTCGTTTCCCAGGGTTGCCATAACAAATCACCGCACACTGGGTGGCAGAGAATGACAGAAATGTATTCTCTTCCAGTTTTGGAGGCTGCCAGTCTGAAGTCAAGGTGTCAGCAGGCCTTTGCTCCTTCTGAAGGTTCCGGGGAGGATCCTTCTGTGTCTGGTGGCCCCAGAAATCCTCAGTGTTCACATTCCCTGGCTGTGGACTTGTCATCGTGCTCTCTGCCACTGGAGTCACGTGCTGTCCTCCCTGTATGTCCCTGGGTCAGGGCCTCCTACTGCAGGACAGCTTCATCTTAACTCGATTTTGTCTGCAGAGACTCTTATTTCCAAATACGGTCACATCCACAGGGTCAGGGATTAAGACTTAAATGTGTCTTTTGGGGGGACCCCGGTCACCCCACAATAGTGTCCTGTAGTTGCCTCAGTGTGGAGGTGATGGGCGGGCAGCCGTTTGTCAGAAGCTAACAGGAGGCTCCCGAGAGACCCACCTGACTTTCCTAAAGCAGAGAGCAAATCCCAAGGAAGTCCGCCCTGGTCACCGCCCGCCCCATGTATCATCACACGGCTTGACTTGCTGGTGGCAACCGTCCTTGCACCAAGAGAGGAAGTATTGTGTGTTCTCAGCTCATTTATTATAGAAAACCAGGCAGACCAGGCAAAGCAAATTACCAAGGGCCAAAGGGCATGGTGAGAGCCTGAGAACACCAGAAAAAAATGGCACTGATTGAAATACAATTGGGTGATGATTTACAGCTGCGTTTTCCTTAAGGGTTGCCTTCTGAGTAGTGTGAGAGATGCTAAGTTCCCCACTTCACAACAGACCCTGCTTTTGTGAACCTAAAGGAGAGGCTGAAAAGTCCCAGTTCACTCCTGATATGGTTTGGTTGTGTCTCCACCCAAAATCTCATCTTGAATTGTAATCCCCACAATCCCCATGGGTGGAGGGAGAGACCAGGTGCAGGTAATTGAATCATGGGGGCGGTTTGCCCCATGCAGTTCTCGTGATAGTGAGTGAGTTCTCACGAGATCTGACAGTTTTGTAAGTGTCTGGTAGTTCCTCCTGCGTTCATTCTCCTTCCTGCTGCCTTGTGAAGCAGGTGCCTTGCTTCCCCTTCAGCCGTGGCGTAAGTTTCCTGAGACCTCCCCAGCCGTGGTGAATTGTGAGTCAATTAAACCTCTTTCCTTTATAAATTACCCAGTCTTCGGCAGTTCCTTACAGCAGTGTGAAAACGGACTGATACAGCTCCCAAGCAACCAACTTGTGACTTTCTTTGCATCACAAATGACCCCATCTGACTAGGGTGCAAACGGCTTGGGAGGCACACAGCATTTCTTCCTGGAGGCGGAAAGGAGGGGAGCGCTGAGGGCAGGGTTGTTGGTCCCCACACCAGGTCCGAATCCCTGCTGGCTGCATCTGTAGGCTGGAGGGGAAGTGGGCCCTGGGTGCAGGACCCCTGCAGGAGGCTGTCACAGGGTCCCTCCTGGAGCTCCAGGCAGGAGGAGCCACAGGCTGTCAAGGTCGCTGGGACCCCGTGCCTGTGGACCTGAGCCTCTCACAGCACGTGCGTCCCCCACTGGTCTCTGTTTTTCCTAATGAGGTTGCTCCTGGTCCTGTCTTAGGATCTTTGACCCTGAGTCTCACTGTCTGGAACTCTTTCCCATGAGAACTGCTCAGGGCTGGCTTCATCTCCTCCTCCTCCAGGTCTCAGCTCCAGTGTTCTCCCTCATGAGCCCCCAGTCACTCTGTCTGAAGGCCCTCCCTTCCTCCCTCCCTGGCCTTGTCTGCTTCCTTTCGTGGATGTCTTTCCTTCCTGGGAAATCTACACAACTTCCCTGTTGGTTTCCTGCCTAATAAAAGCGGAGCCTCATGGGATTCCCCAGTGTCCCCAGAACCTGGGAAGGCGCCTGAATGCAGGAGGGCTCGGGGTACTCAGAGACGGCCTCAGACAGGAGCCGGCAGAACAGCCAACGCAGCAAGGCCTTCTGCTCCATCGTCCCAGCTGCCATGTCACACTCAGCTCCCAGCCTGTGCTACCTCCGGCCTGCTGTGCCAGGATACGGTGTCCCAGTGCCAGCCAGCCCCCACCCCACACTGCTGCACCTACACCCATCCTGCAGGTGTTCTTCGAATGGAACCTCCAGCATCATTTGCCCAATCCCGATCACTGTCCCGCTCCACCTGGGGACGTATCTTCCCCACTCTGCCTCCTGGCCCCTGTACAACTGGCTCCCCAGGCTCCAGTGGGACATGGAACCCCAACTAGTGAAAGAGGCAACTCATTTGCCATGCAGGTCAAGACAGTTACAGCCCTGAAAGCTCAGTCCCCGGACTCTGGTAAGAGCTACCCCTGAGCAGGTGATGGTCCTCATCGCAACAGCAAGTGATAGCCGGTGTACACTAAGTGCTTTTGCATCCCACCCACTGTCCCAAGCCACTCCCCGATATGAGCTCCCTTATTTCTCTAATAGGCCTGTGAAGCCGGCTGCCTCGTCTCTGGGTGTGGCGATGGAGACTGCAGGGGTTGCTCTGAAACAATCATTTGACTCTTGTGCCCTAGAGCTCTGTGACCAGAACTGGGCGCCCTCTACTTTGTCTTCTTGGACAGCTCATTTCTGCGTCCAATGCAACAAAATGTGGATTTTTTTCCCCCACAAATAGTTCAAAGAAGCAATTGTCCCGATATGGTAATGTGACTTTTGACATCATGGAGATATTTTTCCGCCCTCATTTTTATAATTAGTATCCAAATTACTCAAAGCAAATTTTGCATTTATGAAATTTAAAAGCAATTCCCATCTCCACCTACCCATCAATATCCACTTAGCAATGTCCACATTATACTCCCACAGTGCCATATGTAATTTTCCTAACATGGGACATTTTTAAAAAGAGTTGTCGGCTGGGCACAGTGGCTCACACCTATAATCCCAGCACTTTGGGAGGCCGAGGCAGGTGGATCACCTGAGGTCGAGAGTTCAAGACGAGCCTGACCAACATGGAGAAACCCCATCTCTATTTTTTAAAAAAGTACAAAATTAGCCGGGTGTGGTGGCACATGCCTGTACTCCCAGATACTCGGGAGGCTGAGGCAGGAAAATTGCTTGAACCTGGGAGGCAGAGGTTGCAGTGAGCCAAGATCGCGCCATTGCACTTCAGCCTGGGCAACAAGAGCAAGACTCCGACTCAAAAAGAAAAAAATAAAGAGTTGTCAGTGTAGTAGCATAATTTTTGTAACTGTGGGTAGGGATTAGAAATCAGGAGAAGTGAAAGAGAATGAAGCAAGCTGTCATTTAAGCTTTCATATCTCAAGAAGACATTAAACAAGATTGTTTTTCAATTTAATAACAGCAGAAGTTGCTGTCTGAATTTGTCAAAAAAAAAATCCTAAATTGTCATAAGCCCTGACCCAATTATTTTGATTATTATAAGAAAAACATGGCAATGTCTTAGAGGAAAAAAATGCTTGAATGCCCTGATTATGAGCTCTTTGAAGGTAGGAATTATTGAGATATAATTCACATACCATTGAATTCACCCACAAAAGTATACAATTCAATGTTTCCTAATATATTCACAGGATTGCACAACCATTGCCACTATGTAATTTTAGAACATTTTTAGTGGGTAAAGGACATGAACAGACACTTCTCAAAAGAAGACCTAAATGAAGCCAATAAGCATATAAAAAAAACCTCAATATCACTGATCATTAGAGAAATCAAAACCACAATGACATACCATATCAGTCAGAATGGCTATTATTAAAAAGTCCAAAAAAACAAAAACAAAAGAGTTGCTGGTGAGATTGTGGAGAAAAGGGAACTCTTACACGCTCTTGGTGGGAGTGTAAGTTAGTTCAACCATTGTGGAAAGCAGTGTGGCAATTCCTCAAATAGCTAAAAGCAGAACTACCATTCAACCCAGCAATCCCATTACTGGGTCTATACCCAGGGGAATATATATCATTTTACCGTATAAGACATATGCATGTGAATATTAATTGCAGCACTGCTCACAATAGCAAAGACATGGAATCAACTAAATGCCCTTCAATAACAGATTGGATAAACAAAATGTGGTACATCTACACCATGGAATACTATGCAGCCATATAAAATAATGAGATTATGTCTTTTACGTGAACAAGAATGGATCTGGAGGCATTATCCTTAGCAAACTAACACAGGAAGAGAAAACTAAATACCATGTGTTCTCATTTATAAGTAGGAGCTAAATGATAAGAACTTATGAACACAAAGAAGGAAACAACAGATACTGGGGTCTACTTGAGGGTGGAGGGTGGGAGGAGGGAGAGGAGCAGAAAAGATAACTGTTGGGTACTGAGCTTAACACCTGGGTGATAAAATATGTAAAACAACCCCTATGACATATGTTTACCTAGGTAACCAACCTTCACATGTACCCACAAACCTAAAATAAAAGTAAATTTAAAAAACAAAAATGAACAAACCATCTTAAAAAGAACATTTTTGACCTCCTAAAAGAAATCCTGTATACATTAGCAGCCATGCTCCAGTCCCTAACCCAACCCCATCCCTACCACTCCACTTTCTGCCGCTACGAATTTGCCTGTCCTGTGCCTTCTGGGTGAATGGACTCATGTAGCATGTGGTGGCTTGTGACTGGCTCCTCTCATGTGACACAGCATTTCAGAGTTCATCCATGTTGTAGCATGCCAGTACCTCATTCCTTTTTATTACTAGGTAATATTCCATTTTGCAAATGTACCACAATTATGTTTATCTCCTCATCCGTTGACAGTTGGGTTGTTTCTACATTTTGGCTATTTTGATTAATCCTGTTATGAACATTCATGTACAGGTTTTTGTGCAAACATGTGTTTTCATTTTTCTTGCATATATACCTAGCAGTAACGATTTATATTTACTGAGAAAAATCTTCATCTAATCAGCCATGCAAACTTGCATATTAGTAATAAGTGACATTTCATTCTTCATATAATTCTTGATTCTTTATAAAAGGAGAAAAATAAATTGGCACTTAGGTTTTCTGGTTTTTTTGTTTTGTTTTTGAGTCGGAGTCTTGCAGTGACACCCAGGCTGGAGTGCAGTGGCACCATCTCGGCTCACTGCAACTTCCACTTCTCGGGTTCAAGAGATTCTCCTGCCTCAACCTCCAAGTAGCTGGCATTACAGGTGCCTGCCACCAGGCCTGGCTAATTTTTTGTTGTTGTTGAGATGGAATCTCGCTCTGTCACCCAGACTGGAGTACAGTGGCGCGGTCTTGGCTCACTGCAAGCTCCGCCTCCTGGATTCACGCCATTCTCCTGCCTCAGCCTCCCAAGTAGCTGGGACTAGAGGCACCCGCCACCATGCCCGGCTAATTTTTTGTATTTTTAGTAGAGACGAGTTTTCACCGTGTTGGCCAGGATGGTCTCCATCTCCTGACCTCGTGATCTGCCCGCCTCGGCCTCCCAAAGTGCTGGGATTACAGGCATGAGCTGCCACGCCCGGCCTAATTTTTTTTTTTTTTTTTTAAGTAGAGACAGGGTTTCACCATGTTGACCAGGCTGTTCTTGATCTCCTGACCTCAAGTGATCTGCCTGCCTCAACCTCTCAAAGTGTTGGGATTACAGGCGTGAGCCACCGCACCCAGCAAGTATTGAATGAAGATCTCGGTTCATGTGTTTTCCTTTATTATAAACAGCACAAATGGGGGTCCTTCCTCGCTCTGAGCAAATGTATGCATTTATAGCAGTGCCACAGAGCGACTTATATTTTATCTGACATGGTCAAGAGTGTCCTAAGAATACGTTTATCAGGTAGTTGAAATCTTCATCTTTTAAAATATTTACTATTTTTTCATTAAAATGACAAATAGACATTTGTCTTCAAGAGGCACATTACCTCTAGTGATTTCTAATGATTTGTTACAATTACTAATATCTGTTACTATATGATTTCCACACACGATCACAAGAACTACTGAAGACTTGCTTTAGGATCTGCCCACATTAGCAATGTCTCCTCTGTCTACATCAGACCTTATTTGGATTCTTCTCATTTTGGTGTCTATTCCAAGACTGCCAGGACTGGGACCTGCCAAAAGGTGTCACATGTCTCCTGTCCCCGCCAGAATTGGTTTATGACCAGCACTGCTTTCAGTTCACTGCCCGGGGGCACAGCTCCTCAATTGTCCAAAAGGTCCTTGGCTCCAGAGTTGGCCCTGTGCCATGGAGCGAGGGGACCAATGGCAGAGAGACTGGCCACAAAACCAAGTCCCTTTTCAGTTACTTTTTCTCAAAGCAGAAAAGTTCCTTTTGTCTCATTTGGGAAAAAAAAAAGGGGGCAGCTTCTCCTCTGTGTGCCTGGGGAGACATCCCTCGAGACACTCTGGGTTGTAAGGGGAACCCCAATCAGGCCAGCTAACACAGGGAAGGGGATTTTTTTGGCTATGTCAATAAACGCAGCAATAACATGGGTGCCGGGTACAAACTGAAGGCAGCTCTGAGGGTGTTCCTGGGAGCCCTGTGGCTCTGTTCCCACCAGTGCCTGCCGTCCTCAGGCCGGTTTCCACGGTGTTGCCTGCTCATCGTCAGCCCAGGACAGGGAACGTCCCGGACAGCCCGCAGTGGTTGGGCTCTGGCTGGCTGAATCATAAGTCTCAAGAGTGGAAGGGGGTAAGAATGGGTGGGCTGGGTTCAGCAACATCCCCCCCCAGTTCATGGCCACCTAACACACACCTGAAACTGTGACCTTATTTGGAGTAGGGTCTTTGCAAATATAATCAAATTAAGAGGAAGTCATACTGGATTAGAGTGGGCCCTGAATCTGACGGCTGGTGGCCTTAAAAGAAGAGGGAAATCTGGAGATGAGAGAATGCCATCGGGAGATGCGAGTGGAGAGTGCAGTGATACATCCACCAACTGGGGAGCACCGAGGGTTGTGGGAGCCACCAGGAGCTGGAGGAAACAGGGAAGGATCCTCCCCTACAGCCTTCAGAGGGAGCACAGCCTTCCCACACGTGGATGTAAGACTTCCGGCCTCCAGAACTGTGGGAGAGTCAAATCCTGTGGCTTTCAGCCCCCTGGTTTGTGTAACTTGTTCTGGTAGCCCCATGACACTTGCAAGTGGAGAAGCAGCCACATGGGCTCCCAGCAGGCAGTGACAGCAGAGTGCTGCAAGCTCACTCCCTCTCAGTGCTCAGACACCCTCTGCCGCCTTCCAGGGAAAGGCACAGCTCTGCTGGAATCCTCCCCACAGCAACAAATGTCCTTAACCTATTGTCACAATGGTTCTAATAAGAAGGAAAACTTATTCCACCATGGGGCCTGAGATTTCCTCTTGGAGCCCCCATTCCCAGCACTTGATATTGTTTATCCTCTGTAAATGGCTGAAGACACAGAGTTGTCTGTTATTTTCCTCCTTGCATAAAACTTGGAGCTCTGTAGTCAGGGAGGGACTCAGAGCCCCCTCTACCTGCTTGGCTCAGGCAGCACCCTGAGTTCCTTCCCTAAATATTATATTTCTAATACACTGTGAGCTGAAAATTCAAGTAACCAAGCTTGCATGAATTGTCTTTGGGTGTAAGTAGGTTGCAAGTGACAGCCTGGGGCTCAATTATCAGCAAAATGTGTAAGATTTAGTACCTGAACTTTCTAATATTTAAATAGACTCTTCAGAGGTCTTTAGAATTTGCTTCCTAATTCTGGGTCCTGTTGCCCCTGGTGCAGAGAGCTGTCCCTGCACCTGCCTGGGCCAGTTCCTGACTGCAGCCCCAGCTGCAGAGGCTGTGAGTGCTGAAGCTCAGCCCTTTCTCTGTTATGGAAACACCAGGGGTTCAGTTTTAGAGTCCTGCTGTTCACTGCAAAGAAAGCCAGTGACTGAGACAATGAGCAAGGAAGAAGGCTTTAATCGGGTGCTGCAGTGGATGAGAAGGAAGATGTCTCAAAGCCCTCTTGCTGGCTGACTAAAGTTAGGGGTTTGTATAGCAAGGAAGAAATGTAACAATGTATGGGAAAACAGGAACTCGGGAGGGGTAAGGAAGCAAGCATGATTAATGAGGGGCCTGGCTTCTCACTGTGTGGATGCAGTGATCTGGTGAGTTTCAATTCTGTCAATACCTTTTCAGAGGCCTGGGGGAGTCCTTTCCCAGGAAGGAACTTAGATAAAACAAATTTAAGTTTCAAGCTTAAAGACCAAAAGGGTCAATTTCTATGTATATCCCAAAAAACTGTCTATGGGACTGCTGGGTCGGTTTCACTTCACAGTTACCCCAGCTGCTCTGGGGCCATGGAGCTCACAGCCTTCCCCTCCACTCTTCCCTCCCTCTAGAAAGCTAAGCCCCTGTGAGAGCCTGCACACCTTTCCCAAGGGTCTCCCTGGCATTCTGCAGGTTCCTTTGGATTGGTGGTTTTCAATCAGCATAAATTTCTGGAATCCCGTATCAAGAGGAAGCCAGAGGGCAGAGCATGAGTTGTGTGAGCTGCTGGCCTTCAAAGGTCCTTAAGGGTCTGGCTCACAGAGACGGGGGCAGCCCAGGCTCTGCAGCTGCCCAGTGCAGGGGGCAGATTCTGGGGCTTAGCCCACATGTTGAGAATACGCTTGAGGTGGCAGTGCCTACCTTCTCCTGCTTGTCCTCTGAAAGAGGTCATGTTACTCCCAGGTGATTTTTTATTGATCCTGGGTCTCGTCTCCAGGCCCCCCTTTCCCTCATTTCCTCTCCTTGAGCAGGCATCTATTTTTTTATTTTTTTGAGACAGAGTCTCATTCTGTCGCTCAGGTTGGAGTGCAGTGGCTTGATCTCAGCTCACTGCAAGCTCTGCCTCCTGGGTTCATGCCATTCTCCTGCCTCAGCCTCCCGAGTAGCTGGGACTGCAGGCGTCCGCCACCACCTCCAGCTCATTTTTTTTTTTGTATTTTTAGTAGAGACAGGAGTTCACTGTGTTAGCCAGGATGGTCTCAAATCTGACCTCATGATCCACCCGCCTCAGCCTCCCAAAGTGCTGGGATTACAGGCGTGAGCCACTGTGTCTAGCCGAGCAGGCATCTAAGTCTCCACCTACTGTGATAGGTTAGCAATGAGGCCCGGCTTCAAGTTCTTCAAAGGAGGGTCTACAGCCCAAGTCAACAGGGAGAAACTTTGCTGCTTTTATTTTTTTAAAAAATGTGGTAAAACACATAATGTAAACTTTATCCTTTAACCGTGTTTTTTTTTTTTTGCTTTGTTTTTTGAGACAGGGTCTCCTTCTGCCACCCAGTGTCGTGAACACGGCTAACTGCCCCCTGACCTCCCGGGCTCAAGTGACCCTTCCCATCAGCTTCCCGGGTAGCTAGGACTATAGGTGCGCACCACCATGCCCCACTATTTTTTTTTTCTGTAGATGGGGGTCTCACAATCTTGCCCAGGCTAGTCTTGAACCCTGGACTCAAGCAATTCTCCCAGCTTCCCAAAGTGCTGGGATTACCGGTGTGAGCCACGGTGCCCGCCCCCTTCCATCATTTTTAAGCGTGCAGTTCTGTGGCAGTACTCACACTGACACTGCTGTGCCGCCATCACCGCCCCCAGCTCCAGACCTTTTCCATCTTCCCAAACTGAACCCCTGTCCCCACGAAACACGGATGCCTCGTTCCTCCTCCCCCAGCCTCTGGCACCCCTTCCACTTTCTGTCTCCTTGGCCCTGACTGCTGCGTGTTCCTCACCTGGGTGGCTCAGCAGCACGTGTCCCTCTGAGACGGCTCACTGCACTTAACACAGTGTCTTCCGGCGCACCCGTGTCCTAGCATGGAGCAAAGCTTCCTTCCTTTCAAGGCTGAATTTGATTCCATTGTTGAGGGTTTTTTTACACAGCAAAGTGTGCAAACCGCTGGGGACGGGGCTACTGCTGTCGGCCGTGACCCTGAAGCCCCCTGCGTCCCAGCCCTGCACAGAGCTGGACTCAGCTGCTGCTCCCGTTCCCTGCCTCTCCTTCTCCCTACCTGGGAGCAGCTGCCAGGCTACTGCACAGGGTATGGAGAGGGAAGGAGCACCTGGCTGCCTTTTTTTTTTTTTTTTTTTTTTTTTTTGAGAGAGTCTCACTCTGTCACCCAGGCTGGAATGTGGAGTGCAGTGGCATGATCTCAGCTCACTGCAACCTCTGCCTCCCGGATTCAAGCAATTCTCATGCCTCAGCCACCCTAGTAGCTGGGATTACAGGCACACACCACCATACCCAGCTAACTTTTGTATTATAGTGGAGATGGAGTTTTGCTATGTTGGTCATGCTAGTCTTGAACTCCTGACCTCAAGTGATCCGCCTGCCTCAACCTCCCAAAGTGTTGGGATTACAGGCTTGAGCCACTGCACTCAGCCCATTTTTTTTGAGACAGGGTCTCCTTCTGTCACCCAGGCTGGAGTACCCTGTCTAGATCTTGGCTCACCGCAGCCTCAACCTCCTAGACTCAAGCGATCCTCCCACCTCAGCCTCCCGAGTAGCTGGGACTATAGGTGGGCACCCCCACTCCTGGCTAATTTTTCTTTTTCTATTTTTAGTAGAGACGAGGTTTCACCATGTTTCCCAGGCTGCTCTTGAACTCCTGGACTCAAGCGATCTGCCTGTCTTGGTCTCCCAAAGTGCTGGGATTACAGGCCTGAGCCACTGCACCCAGCCTTGTTTTTAATTCTCACAATTCTCAAGGACAGTCGCGACAGGCCTGGTGTTTCCGTTTGACCAAGGAGACGTGCTGAGAAAAATCCAGTGGCTTTTCACACAGATCATGGTGCAGGTCCTTTGCCCTGGCACCTTAATCAGGAAAATTAGCCCCTAGTGAGCCCTGGTTTCCTCATCTATAACTTTGGGAAAATAACCGTATCTACTCCATAACGTTGATTTGAGAGCTAAAACCAGATAATTTATGTATGGTGCTTAAACACAGTGTCTACAATTAGCAAGGGCTCAGTAAGAAGGAGTCAATATTAATATTATTAACATCACAATGTAAGAGGAAAAAATTCAAAGTGTGGTCCATGCCTATATTTCAGTTTTATGCAGCTATTAAAAATGGTGTTTACATTTTGTGTTTACAAAATTGTTTAACGCATGAGGAAATTTTTATGTTGTTAAATTTTTTCAAGTTTCCAAAATCATATATACTGTATGATTTCAATTATGCTTAAAAAAAAACCCAGTAATAAAAACGCAGGAGGAAATATGACAAAATATCAACAGTGGGCATATCTGGGTAATGAGATTGTGCATAACTATTTTTCTACTTCTCTCTCCTTCAATCTACTTCCCAAGGAGCAGATAACTGTCTCTATAATTATAAATACAATAAATCAAAATGTAAGTAAAGTCGAATGTGCAGTAATCGAGCTTTGTTTTCCCATATGGTAGTGGTCCCCATCCCGGGCTGCACGCGAGGATCCCCCAGGAGCTTGTTCTCACCCAGGTCGGGGCTGCCCCTGCCCAGGGTCATCACTGGTAGGCGTCACCGGCAGTCTGATGAGAAACAGCGGGCAATTTTGAATCAGAATCTGAAAGTGGCTCACTGGTGTTATCAATACACACATAGCTTCACTCTTATTTTAAAGTCACAGAGAGTCAGTGCAGCTACAAGATTAGAGCTGACCAGCTAAGCGTTTTGTGATCTGAATTATCAGGACCTGAAGAGCAGGGAGCCTCCCAATGAGTGTTGATCTCAGCGCTGGCAGCCCTTTCTCCCCATTTTGACCTGTTTTGCCATTTATCTCAATTGCCACCCTGGCCCTCTCTAAGAAGCAGGGATGAGAAACAACCGCTGAGGAAACTGAAGAGGCCACGAGTTGATTCTGTGCCCAGCTCAGACTGTGGCTGATGCTCAGAGGCACGTGGGCTCTTGGAGGGTGGGGATGAGCTGGGCGGCCCCATGGCTCTGCCTGGCAGGGCCCCCATGCTGCACTTCTGTGTGCTCCACAGCAGCCAGTTCCAGGCACGGGGCATTCCTGGTACACTTGGCAGGTGATTGACTCAGTGCAGCGATCTCTACAGGACTTTTTGAGGATGATGCAGAGAATCTCTGTTTTACTCCGAGGAACACAGCAGCTGCCAAGGTTGGACATCACTCTTCCTAACACCTGGGAGATACATCAGGAGTGCTTTAAATGAAGCTTCAAATGTTTCTAGTGGTTCAAGAGGGGCCCTGAATGTGTGGATGCTCCAACCTCCCCTTCTCTCTGCACTTAGCTGTGTGGTCATTCATAGCCCAGCAACTCACCTTACAGAGGTCAGGAGGGAGGGGAGGCCACACATCTGCTTATTAATTCATAGAAAGCCTTGACCCCATCAGTGCCAAGTCCCAGCATTTTGTTGAACCACTTACATCAAGACAAGGCATTTGTGCTGCATCAACTCAGCAGTGATTGCCAGAGTCCTGTATTCATCATTCCTCCCGGTGTTGTCCTTTTAAAAATAATCTACATATGAGTATATCATGAAAGTGTGCCAAACTGGTAAGCTTTTCTTTTTCTTTCTCTTTTTTTCTTTTCTTTTCTTTTTTTTTTTTTTTTTTTTTTTTTTGAGATTGAGTATTGCTCTGTTGCCCAGGCTGGAGTACAGTGGCACGATCTTGGTTCACTGCAACCTCTGCCTCCCAGGTTGAAGTGATTCTCCTGCCTCAGCCTCCCGAGTAGCTGAGACTACAGGCGCATGCCGCCACGCCTGGCTAATTTTTCTTTTCTTTATTTTTATTTTTATTTTTAGTAGAGATGGGGTTTCACTGTGGTAGTCAGGATGGTCTTGATCTCCTGACCTCATGATCCACCTGCCTCGGCCTCCCAAAGTGCGGGGATTACAGGTGTGACCCACCACACCTGGCCAGCTTTTCTTTATCTATGAGTTTGTGGTTTCCTACCAGGACGTCCCATCGGTTTGGAATAAATGGACACATCCCTTGGCCCTGCATTTACAGACCCCACCCCCATCACTCAAGTCCCCATGTCCCCTCTCCAGATCTGTACCCACAAAGCACCATGCTGAGATCGCCTGACTGCCCTGCCCTTGACCTTCCAGGCATCAGCGTTCCCAGGAAGGGAGAGACCCCAGGCCTCTGTGGGAGAATTGCACATGGTGGCACACCCTTGGTTTTCCAGGATCAGACCCGCTATGTGAGTGTGAGAGCCCTACAAGCCCAACTGTGGCTTTGAAGTTCATCATGGCGTCATTTTCTGTATTTGAAATAAAACTGGAGAAAATGAGATTTCAATCTCCGTATGGCTTTGCTAATTTTCCGAAAGGTCTGCGCTGAGACAGCAAACAGCAAAATGGAACTTTCTTGACAGCAAAGAAGAGCGCATCTGCATCGCCTTCAAGGAGAAGCAGGCACAGCCATGCCCTTGCTCTCTGGGAGTCCCAGTGCAGACTGGTGGAGGCGCTTGGAGCACCTGTCAGAGGGCTGGTGTCCAAGAGCCAGGAGGGTCCCTACCCAGCTCCCACTCACCCCTGCAGCAGACAGACTGCATGAGGCTTGGTTTCTCTGCCTGTGAATGGGGACCACGCCAGGGACACGGTCCTCATCCACACTGCCCACCGGCACCTAGGCTCAAGGTGCTGGGCCATGTGTGACCCTTCCTTGGCTCTGCCCTCGCAGGTGTGGCCACCAGTGCTGCACAGGCCTCTCAGGCATCTGGCTGTTGTCCTTTTCTTTTAGTTTTGGAATCTGGTCCTTGGGGTTGCTCGGTTTCGTTTTGCTTTTGAATGTCAACCTAGCATTGGCTATGATTTCCAGAGTTCCGGTGGTCCCCGAAGATGGATACAATCCCTAAAAATAAGGCGATGATCCCTACACATATTTATGACCATTTTAAAGACTCACACATGGTTCTCTGGGCAGACTGTGCGGCGCCCCCGTCTGTCAGAAGTGCCGCTTCAGCAGGTGACTATCATCCTGCATGTCCCGCCCCTCGGCCGGTCACCCAGCCAATGCTTTGTTGTCAAAAAAAAGACGAAGATTAATCAAAGTGTTGCCTTCTTCCTACTTTTCTTTTTTCTTTTTCTTTCTCTCTTTTCTTTTTCATTTATTTTTATTTTTATTTTATTTTATTTTTTTGAGATAGGGTGTTGCTCTGCACCCAGGCTGGAGTGCAGCGGAACAACCACAGCTCACTGCAGCCTCCAGTGATCCTCCCACCGCAGCCTTCGAGTAGCTGGGACCACAGGTGCACGCCTACGCCGCAGCCGGTTAATTGTACTTTTTGTAGAGACAGGGTCTGGCTCTATTACCAAGGCTGGTCTCAAACGCCTGGCCTCAGGCGATCCTCCTGCCCCAGCCTCCCAACGTGCTGGGATTCCAGGAGTGAGCTACTGCACCTGGCCTTGCTTTTCCACAGCTGGCGCCAGGGGTGAGCCCGCTGTTGCTCTGTGCACCTTCAGAGACTGTTTTCCAAAAAGTGGCTGCCGTCTCCCGGAAGCCCGTGAAATTGCACCATCTGGAGTCAGCCAAGCCTTTAGTAACGGATTGTTTTGTTTCTTCCTCTTCAAAATGCGTGGGTTATTCCAGGGCCATGTATCAATTTGTAGGTCAGAGTGACCCAGATCCAATCCTTACAGCACCAAGGCAACAATATCAGGGCCCTGGGTCCCTCCCTTGGCCTACAAATAAGAGTAATAAAGGAATTGACGTCAACAGATCTTTGTCATGATAAGTTATTGTGTTACAGGGATGCAAATGTCACAGCTACAGATCCTGTCAAAGTTGCTTCTAAGCCCAAGCTCTGGGTGTTGCAACTATGGTTTCATTGTCCAGGGGAAAAAAAAGGTGTGGGGGATACTTAAAGATACTTTAAAAACTTGGTTTAGGTCAATTGCATTAAAAAACAGCTTTTCCTTCAGGCCCCAAAGCCTGAGAGTCAGCAAAGAGCGCTTAGAGGCTTGGTTCTCCGCGAACCTCCACCCCCTCTCCCACCCAGTGAGGGCCATCAGGTGAGAATGATTCATTTCTCACTTGAATAGACCCTTTAAATACAGATGAGTCATTTTTCTGAGAATAAGCCCTTGACATGAAATTGTACAATCTGTTGCCTTTCTAAACACCTCAGTTTAAAGGAAGCAGAATGACTTCAATATCAGGGTTTGTAACAGGCACACAGAAGGGGCAGGGGGTGGGGCCTGGGGAGGACTAAAGACCCTTTGGTGAGTTTCAGGAAGGTAAATAATGACTTACCAGAAGGACAGCATGGCTGCCTTTCCTGTGAAAAGCCAGTGTTGAAACATGAGTGTTTGTTCATCTGCAGCTTTGGGCTGTGGTGTCTGCAGTGTTTAATAAGTCATTTTTAATTCGCTTCCATCTACCGCGGTGCGTGGCTGGCTGTCTTTGCACAGCTCTCTGGGCTGTCTCCAGGAAGCCCTATTTTATTGGCCATTGATACCATGTCTGCTCAGAGATACGATCAGAAAATATTGGTGTTCCCGCATGACACACAGGAGGGGGCACGGATGGCATTACACAAACAGCCGGACAGGCCAGGCGTGGTGGCTCACGCCTGTAATCCCAGCACTTTGGGAGGCCAAGGCAGGTGGATGATCTGAGCCCAGGAGTGTGAGACCAGCCTGGGCCACATAGTAAAGCACCGTCTCTATAAAAAATACATAAATTAGCCAGGTGTGATGATGTGTGCCTGTAGTCTCAGCTGCTTGGGAGGCTAAGGTGGGAGGATCACCTGAGCCTGGGAGGTTGAGGCTGCATTGAGCCAAGATCATGCCACTGCACTCTAGCCTGGGCAACAGAGCAAGACACTGTCTCAAAAAAAAAGCAGCCCAGCACGTGACAGGGTGAGCATGCTGGGATTTATCATGAGCAGTGCCCTGACCTGTCCAAGGTCACAGCGTACCATTATCTAAATGACCAAGGTCCAGAAACTCTTTCGTTCCTGACTTTTCAGTGGTTAGAAGGTGCCAGAGGCCAGCTACCTAAGAAGGGAACTGGCCAGTTCCCAGGAGGAAAATACCACCTGTCACTGCACTGAATTGGGGCAGCCATGGCTGAACAAAGCAGGAAGGAGCTGATGGGCATGAAGAAGGACTGGACTGGAAGTGAGGACCCCGGCTGTCCAGCACGTTTCTCAGGGAAGAGGTGTGTGGCACAGCCTCTAGCAGTCTGACACCAAAACCATGCAGTGTGTGTTTGGTGCATGCACAGACAGTAGGGAATAGAAATGTCTGTCTGCCTTCCCCCTCACCCCAAAGCCAAACTGCCATCCTTCCAGTGTGTCCGCTGCACTCATGGCATGGCCAGCAGGAGGAGCAGAAGAAGCCGGGGGTGCCGCTGAGCCCCCACTCCTGCCCACCTCCCCGCACCCGTCCACCTGCAGCAGGGATGGCACGGAAAATCCGACATTTCATAAAGATTCAGCATGGTCCTCTCAAAGCCCAGGGGAAGCCATATTCAGGGAGGGGGTCAATGTCTGGGAGGAATAAAATTGCCAAAAGAGGCTGAGAGTGAAGCCTGTGGGTTGGAGGGTGAATGAGACAGGCTGGCGTATTTGGGAATCAAAGGTGTCAAGGTTGCTTGAGGCTCCCGTCCCTGTCTGTCTGCTTCCTTTCTCTCCGTTCCACCTCTTGCCCCTGTGAGCAGAGACGGCTGGGGCCCCAGGCTGGTACTGACAAGCAGGGGTAGAGTTCCCTTCCTTGGGCACCTTGTCCATGCGTGTGTGTGCGTGCACACAAAACAAGCACTCCAGAGCTCCTCACCACCCAACCCTCTCTCCTCATGGTTTTCCCAGTATGGAGATTAGCCCTCGCCATGGACAGGCTGAATAATGCCTTCATGCCCGCCCTCTCCAGATAGCCTACTCCCCATGTGAAGCCACCCCCAAGAGCTCGTCTTCGAAAGACTTTATAAGGTGCATGTGTCATTTGCACTTTTGCTCACATTGCACAAAGACCTAGTTGAAGAAGGGAACACTGCTATGATTGGTGCTCATGACAGGAATTGCATTCCAAATGTATCCCAACCAGAACACACTTCGCAGTAGCACACACGAAAAGGAAATGTGTTCTCTCTAGGAATCACTATGTTATTTCACTCATCTGCATGTTGTCACCTGAGGGCATCTAGCAACGTGCTAATACCTAATTCAGGAAAGCTGGATTCAACGTGGGCACCTGTGAAGAAGTGCAAAAAGGCAGCGGAGCTAAGACGTACAACAAAGAGAGCTTGTTTTGTTAGAAACAGCTACATCTGGAAGTCAATTGCAGAGGTCATACTTTTATCCCATCGTTATGCAAAAGTGGTGGTTCATGTTTAGCGTGACAAAAATCTACCTTTAAAGTGGAATCTTTTGAAAGGGTGTGTTAAAATTACTCTCAAATCTCTTCCAAAAGCTAGCTGCTAAGCAGGAGTTCTCATGGTAGACGCTGGAATTACCCAGCCACCACCCTGATGGGATGCTTTCTGAATGCAGATGGAAACAACGACTTAACTGCAGCTTCGGATGCATCAGACACAAACGCTGGCTAAAGCTGCTCACTCACACGAAGCACCACCTGCTGCCGCTACGTGGAATATCCACACTGGATAATTCGAAGCTTGGTGGAAACAGAGGTTGGAAAAAAATAGAAAATAAAACAAAAGGATGGAAGGAGGGTGCTCTGAATTCCATTTCCTTAGATGCCAACAAGAGCTCCTTCAGTTTGTCGTGGACACCTTCAGGTGAGCACAGCTCAGGCACCGCAAGGACACTCCGCTGATGTAAGTTGGCCTTAGTCGATTTTTCTTCCATGAGCGAATTTCTATTCAGAGCAAGTAAAACACAGCCCGTGACACTGTTGGTCCCTAATGTCAACAGCGCTGTCTGTGATCAGCCCGTTGTACGAGGTGTTGGAATACATGAACAATGTAAATGGAATATCTTGTCTCTCATTTCTGTCTTTAATCATTGGCTGCCTGCACTCCAGTTACACCTGGGCAGTGCTCTGATCTGCAGGTGTAACCCCAGGGGAAGCTTTACTTGTTTGATGACAGCCGTCAAGTGAACCAGATGTTACCTCTAGTAAGAAAGGATGGGCAGGTAGGGTGTGATGTCTGGGGTGCTCCTGACTCAGGGTGGCTTCCCTGGCTCCCCTCACCCAGTGGGACGTGGATGCCCTTGTCCTCCTCTTCCACAGCATCCCTGGCTTTTCCTTCATGGTGCCCAGCACACATTCCAGCGAGACGGATTTGTGGGATTATTTGCACGGTTGAAGTTGGTCTGTTCCACTAGTTTCCTGACTCCAGGAGCTCAGAGTTTTTGTCATTCTTTCTTCACTCTGTGCATGTAACACACAAGAGACGTTTCCTGAATGAAGACCTACTGATGCTGTGGCACAAATAACAAAACATTGGGAAGTAGTACGTCTTGCCAGCCCTACTGCTGACCCCGAATGACTGGAATCAGTGCTTCAATTTTAAACATTTGATTGACAAGTTATTTTCAGCAGTTTGCCCTCAGAAGATGACCTTGTGTCATTTACTTCTAACCTGATCTGGGCTTAGCGTATCTACTCATTCCTTAGGTCAACCACAGCCTCATAAGCAGCTACGTTCAATCAGCTGTCACAGCCCTGGGCACAGACTTCTCCGTGAAGAACGCCAAAAGTAATTTTCTCACTTACGCTAACAGTTTGACTTCTTCAAACGCATACTTTTTCTTTCCTTTTTGAGACGAGGTCTCACTATGTTGCCCAGGCTGGACTTGAACTCCTGGACTCAAGCAATCCTCCTGCCTCGACCTCCAGACTAGCTGGGACATAGATGTATGTCACTGTGCCCAGCTCAAAAGCGTACTTTTTCCTACACTGATGGTATCAAGACATGATAGAACACAAAGCATATTTCCTGAGTGATTTTTTAAAAATTTCAACCACTTGTACACAGACTGTAACACGTAACAGCAGCAGTCGTGAGGAACTGCTTTGCGACTTGCTGGTTCTCAGACTTGCCTCTTGCCAGGGAGGGGACCCCATCTAATAACAAATGTCCTCCCCTAATGAAGTCCAGAACCAGATCTTTCATGGACCCAGATTTTATGTGCAGAAATGTGGAACATCCACAGTTGGAAAACCGTGAGTGCTTGATGTGAAATGAAGGCAACACTCCTCGATTCTGAGATTGCTTTTATTGTTTTTGGAATGTAATCTTTGGGGAAAACGTTTCTAAGCCTGGTCACAAAGCATCCCTTCCACAACAACAACAATGGACCGTAAGAAGTACAGTTTTACAGAGTATTTCGGGGGCTTTCTTCGCATGACAAGAGTTCTTTCTTATGGTACAAATAGTTGTGCCCTTTCTCACAGCATAAACTAGACACATAAAATAGTAAAACGGGAGAGACAGTACTGACAGTGGATGAAGCCAGGTTGACGTGACTGAGAGGCAAGTTTCAACATTAGGAAAAAGTGAGTAACCTTATATATCTGCTTTTTATTCCAAGGAAATCACACACTGATGATTTTGGAAAAGGGAATCTGTAGGACAATGGAGGTGGGGAGTGGCACAGAGAAGCTTGCAGAGCAGTTGCTGTTCAATCATTGGAATAAGGAGAGAAGCTGCCAGACTTGGGACCCAATGGCTTCATGGTTGTTGTTTTTTTTTTTTCTTTTTTTTTTGAGACGGAGTCTCGCTCTGTCGCCCAGGCTGGAGTGCGGTGGTGCCATCTCGGCTCACTGCAAGTTCTGCCCCCAGTTTCACACCATTCTCCTGCCTCAGCCTCCCGAGTAGCTGGGACTACAGGTGCCCACCACCACACCCAGCTAATTTTTTGTATTTTTAGTAGAGACTGGGTTTCACCACGTTAGCCAGGATGGTCTCGATCTCCTGACCTCGTGATCCATCCACCTCAGCCTCCCAAAGTGCTGGGATTACAGGCAAGAGCCTCCGTGCCCGGCCGGCTTCTTGTTCTGAAACGACCATTTTTGTCGTTGGAATGTTTTCAAATGTGCTAAGACTTGTGATTAGTCTAAGTGGAAAAAATAATTTTTTCCTTTTCCTTTTCCCAGAGTGAAAAAAGATTATACTAACACACTAAGTTGGTCTATAGATGCCTGTTATTCACTCACTGGCCCCTACAGACCTTATAAGTCTTATAGAATCTTCAGTCACCAAAGACTGAAGAATAAGAAGGTGCTCACCCACAAAGGTAAGGGTGCATTTCACCAGAGGGTAAAGCTGTTCTCGGACATGGTCTTTTCATTACAATGTGTTCTTTTCATTCTAGCTGGTTCTTTAGCTAGAATACCAGCGAATTCCATGTCTAGGTGTAGATTAGAATTTTTGTATAAATCCCAGGCTCTGGGAAGAGCTGCGTGGATGTTGGCATCTAGAAGTAGGCAAAGGGAAGCTGCATAGTGGAAATATCCCTGTTTCCTTTTGATTCTAATCACACCCACCTGGTCTAAGTTAATTTCCATTTTAATCTATGCTAACTATTTCCACTTAATTATAAATTCCTATTGTGTCAAGGTTTGTAAAGCCAGGTTGAGACACAGTTTATTCAAGGCTGATATTTCAATAAAAAACATCTATCCAAGTACAAATGTAATTTCAGAAGGTAAAAAGCAGTTATTGTTTTGATTTATAAAATTTAAGGTAAAAAAAGATGTAATGTCTTTCTCCAATTGTATTCGTTTATTTTCACGCTGCTGATAAAGACATACTCGAGACTGGGCAATTTACAAAAGAAAGAGGTTTAAGTGGACTCACAGTTCCATGTGGCTGGGAAGCCTCACAATTGTGGCCAAAGGCAGGGAGGAGCAAGTCACATCTTACGTGGATGGCAGCAGGCAAAGAGAGCTTGTGCAGGGAAACGCCCCCTTATAATGACCATCAGATCTCATGAGACTTACTCGCTCTCACGAGAACAGCACGGGAGATACCTGCCTCCGTTATTCAATTACCTCCCACAACACGTGGCAATTCAAGATGAAATATGGGTGTGGACACAGCCAAATCATGTCACCAATCAATATGTTCTTGTTTACAGACACAAAGACCACACTTAGTCCTCAGGAGATACACGGGTGATCTTTCAAGACACCATCAGAAAGAGGCTGCTTGGGTCCCATCCGAGGAGAGACAGAAGACTGAGCCATGGCATACACTATTATCTGATGCAACAGCCTTTTCTGCAGGATATTAAAGGACTTTATAAATATTAATTATCTCATTCATCCTCATCACTTTGTGTGAGACAAAGACCTTATACATGGCCAGTCACCCATTTCACTAGGCTAAGTATCTAAAGCCTCCTTCCACATGTAATCGTTAACATTTTGAAATACTTTCACCTCTTTATTATTCAGAGATGTTGAGTTTATGACGGACTCGGTCCTTTTTGGTTCTTTCTGCCCCGCATTAATAAACCACTTTGAGTTACTAAACATTCCTGCCTCTCTCCACCTCTTTCCTTTTTTCTACAATAATTTAGCAAAATTACAGAATGTAAGTCTGTAAAAATAACAGTAAAGCCACTCATAAGCTCACAATTACTAATAATTACCATGAATATTTGATGAGTGTCCATCCTGAACATTTTCCAAATGCACAGGCTCACACATTTTTACCTCCTTTAATGTTATTTCATGTTCATTAATATCATTATTTTAAATATATTATATGTAATTTTTTTTTTTGAGACGGAGTCTTGCTTTGTCACCCAGGCTGGAGTGCAGTGGCACAATCTCGGCTCACTGCAAGCTCCACCTCCCAGGTTCACGCCATTCTCCTGCCTCAGCCTCCCAAGTAACTGGGACTACAAGCACCCGCCACCACGCACAGCTAATTTTTTGTATTTTTTAGTAGAGACGGGGTTTAATCGTGTTAGCCAGGATGGTCTCAATCTCCTGACCTCTTGATCCGCCCGCCTCGGCCTCCCAAAGTGCTGGGATTATAGGCGTGAGCCACCGTGCCTGTCCCATATGTAATTATTTTTATGTATCATTATTATTTTTTGTTTGTTTGTTTTGGAGACTGAGTCTCACTCTGTTACCCAGGCAGGAGAACAGTGGCACAGTCTCGGTTCATTGCAACCTTTGCCTCCGGGTTCAAGCAATTCTCATGCCTCAGCCTTCTGAGTAGCTGGGATTACAGGCACAACACATCACCATGCACAGCTAATTTTTGTATTTTTAGTAGAGATGGAGTTTTGCCACGTTCCCAGGCTGGTCTCAAACTCCTGGGCTTAACCGATCCACCTGCATTGGTCTCCCAAAGTGTTGGGATTACAGGTGTGAGCCCCTGTGCCCAGTTATCATTATCACTCTTTTTAACAGCTGAATATTATTTCACTGTATGGATGTGCCATCATGAAATTAACTAACCCCCTATACCTAAACTCCAAGGTCATTTCAACACATTTACCACTGGAAACCTCTTACCTCTGTCTCCAGCCCAGACAGCAGCCTGGTCGGCTTCCTTCCAAATCATTCTCCATGGCCAATCACACTGAAACCAGGGACACATATAAAGGATTGTGTTATTTTGTTTCCTTTACAAAAATGTATTATACCCTGCAACCTGTTTCTCTCGTTTAAAAAATACATTATAAAAACTCTTCCAGGGCCGGGCGCGGTGGTTCAAACCTGTAATCCCAGCACTTTGGGAGGCCGAGATGGGCGGATCATGAGGTCAGGAGATCGAGACTATCCTGGCTAACACGGTTAAACCCCGTCTCTACTAAAAAATACAAAAAACTAGCTGGGCAAGGTGGCAGGCGCCTGTAGTCCCAGCTACTCGGGAGGCTGAGGCAGGAGAATGGTGTAAACCCGGGAGGCGGAGCTTGCAGTGAGCCGAGATCACGCCACTGCACTCCAGCCTGGGTGACAGAGCAAGACTCCGTCTCAAAAAAAAAAACAAAAAAAAAACCTCTTCCAGAGAATTTTTAAATAGCTGTACAATATTTTATAGTATAAATACACCACGATTTGTGCAACCATGTTCCTCAGTGGGCATTCAGGTTATTTCCTGATGTTTGCCACACTAATATTGCCGCCCTAGATACTCCAGAACATCATGTTTGCATATCCATGTGTGTAATTTCATAGCACAAGGGCAAGGAAGTAGGATTGCTGAGTCAAATGGTGTATTTGTCATGTGAATAGATTTGTCTGAGATGATTCTTAAAGGCATTCACACCAAAGTGGGGAAGAATTCAAGCTGCTCTGTCAGTTTCTTCTACACAGATATTCTAGTTAGAAATAACCAATACTTTGTGTGTAGACATGCAGACAAAGCAGCTGATGCTCAGAAAAGGAACAGGACTGCTCAAGGTCACAGCTAAATGTTTCAGAACCAGGACTAGGACTAGATCTCCTGATTTATTGATTGATTTATTTATTTTGAGATGGAATTTTGCTCTTGTCACCCAGGCTGGAGTGTGGTAGCTCAATCTTGGCTCACTGCAACTTCCACCTCCCAAGCAATTCTTCTGCTTCAGCCTCCCGAGTAGCTGGGATTATAAGCACATGCCACTATGCTTGGCTAATTTTTGTATTTTTAGTAGAGACAAGGTTTCACCATGTTGGCCAGGCTGGTCTCGAATTCCTGACCTCAGGTGATCCGCCCACCTCAGCTTCCCAAAGTGCTGGGATAACAAGTGTGAGCCATTATGCCCTGACCATCTCCTGATTCTTTGACAGAACCTTTTGCACAACAATAACCTTTTGCTGGGTGATGAGGAGTTGGTGAAATGAGAAAGAAAAGGTGTGTGTCAGTTATCTATAAGCCCAAAACATCAAAGCTTAAAATGATAGCCTTTTATTGAGCTCGTGATTCTATGGGTCAGCAGTTTAGGCTGGGCTCTGCTAGGAGGCTCTTTTGGTTGGAGTTGGGTTCCCTCAGTGTATGTTGTCAGCTGTGGGTCAGCTGGGGGGTCTTGGTTTTTCTCTGTGCTCTCTTATCCTGAAGTATGCCAAAAAGGAATGCAAGTGTGTAAGTCCCCTGGAGACCTAAGCCCAGGGATAACATGTTATCACTTCTGCCATATTCTGTGGCTAAAGAGAGTCACAGGAGAGCCTAGATTCAAAGGGTAATAAAAACAGGCTCCACCTCTTAATGAGAGGAGCAGCAAAGGCACATTGCAGAGGGCCTGGATCAGGAAAAGGTAGAGAATGGAAACCAGGTTTGCAATTTATATGCCAAGTTGTCAGGTGCATTTTTTTTTTTTTTTTTTTTTTTTGAGACGGAGTCCCCCAGGTTGGAGTGCAGTGGCGCAATCTCGGCTCACTGCAAGCTCCGCCTCCTGGGTTCATGCCATTCTCCTGCCTCAGCCTCCCAAGTAGCTGGGACTACAGGCGCCCGCCATCACGCACGGCTCATTTTTTGTATTTTTAGTACAGACGGAGTTTCACCGTGTTAGTCAGGTTGGTCTTATCTCCTGACCTTGTGATCCACCCACCTTGGCCTCCCAAAGTACTGGGATTACAGGTGTGAGCCACTGCGCCTGGCCCAGGTGCATTAATTTTATCCCCTAATTTCCAAACAATTGCTTTGGTATCATGTTGCTGTGCCTGTTTGGAAAATCACGGCTCTGTAAGAGCATAAAGTAATATTAGTGGTAAAATCCCAAAAAGTCTTCCCAAGGTACCTGAGGCACACTTGGGGCACTGTAATATTAGGTCAAGCTTCTTTCTGTTTTTAAAAATAGATTTTCAAATAAGAAAAATTATTCTCTATGGCCATTTTATTCTCATTCTTAATACATTTTATATTAGTTGCTGGTGTGTGCCCTCTTTACTGCTCTGTTTGAGAACACTGCAGCTATACAGAACTGTTTGGGATTTTGTGTGTGTGTGTGTGTGTGTGTTTTCTTAGCATGTTTCTGTAATTTTCCATCTCACACAATAAAAACCTAAGAGTGCTCTACAGGTCATAAAAATAGCAGGCAATAAACAAAGTTAGACACAGTACACTTCCTTTTAATATTCCAACAGAAGCGTGTCCTTGGAGATGAGAGCAGGTGGAGGTGCAGGTGAGGGGTCCCGGGCGTCCATGGGACACAGAGAGCCCCTCTGAGGGACTCCCGTGCACTGGGCCGACAGCAATCTCTATGTACAGAAACTTCTGGGCTTCAACAAAATCTACAATGAATTTGGGGTGTGGGTTCAGGACAGGAAGAGAGCACACACACGTTAGCGTTTTGTTCTTTCCTGAATCGGCAGCTTAGTGTGGAAAATGACCCTCTGGGACACTCCCATTTGTCTAACTCAAGTGGGGCGAGGAAGGAAAGGAAACTCCGTGAGACTCCGCTGAGTCTCGGGCAGGGCACCTTGTAGCCGTCTGGGGCACACTGGCCCCGCTCTGCACCCACAGCTGGATTCTCCACCCCTGAGCAAGACAAGGAGCCCCAGACAAAACACTTAGGATTCCAGAGGATGGGGTTCAGGACCCCTCAGCCTTCAGAGTGAAAATCCACGAGGCAGAGGAGGTTTAAAACAACAGAAACAGGCATATGGGGAAAACCATAGGTTCAATTAGAAGCACTGTACAGACATTCTCTACAAGAAATTCCTGCGCAGAGGAAACAGGATACCAGGAAAAGTGGAAACCCTATTGTTCACTTGGAGGTAGGAAAAGAAATAGGTGGGTGATTTGTTTCCATAGTGACTATTATTAAAATAGGACAAACTGACACCTAGGAATTTCTAGAACATTCTTTGGGTTTTTCTCCCTTTCAAGAGCTAAGCCAGTCACTGCACCAATTGTGTGTGTGTATGTGTGTATGTATATGTGTATGTATGTGTGTGTACATGTGTGTGTGTATGTGTATATATGTGTGTGTACGTGTTTAATTTCCTGCTCATTGCCCTGCAAGGAGGTCCCCTGCTCCTGACAGGGAGTGGCGATTTTGTGAGATTTGTGAGATGATACCCATTAAGGCCTTTTATGCTTGCCGTTTTGTAACAAACAGCATCTGGAGCTTGGGAGGAGTGGGGAGCCTGGCCGCCCAGGAGGACAGATTAAGGGTCCACGTTTAGAAACCAAACTCCTGTGATGTGGGTTCAGAGGTCACCAACAGCAAATACACATCTTGTAGTTTGGGGTAAAGCAGGAACAAATAACATTTTAAGATTTAGGATTAAATTGCAAATACCCAGAACACAATTCCTATATGTAAAGCATACATGCTATTTAAATGTTTTTATTTTTTTTAAATCTCATTTATAAGTGGCCAAAAATAATAATTGTGAAAGATAACTTGTTCTTCTTGTTTATATTCAAGGACAACTCAGATTAAAGCAATCCTTTAAAAAGGCTTGAAAAGGAGAATAAATCAGTATTGGTGTCCAATTGACATACAAAAAGCTGTACATATTTTATGTCTACAACTTGATGAGTTTGGAGATAAGTGCTCACCTGTGAAACCATCACCATAATTTATGCTGTAAGCATATCCATCACCTCCAAAAGCCTCCTTCCACCCTCTGAATTATTGTTATTAATTATTTTGTGATACAAACACAAGATCTATCCTTTCAGCAAATTTTAAGTATATAATACAGTGTTGCTAATGATATGCCCATGCTATACAACAGATCGCCAGGACTTACTCATCTTGTATAATTGAAACTTCGCAGTCCTCCGACTGATCCCGCCCCCTCCCCCTCCCCCATGCTCCCTCTCTCATCCCACCCCTGGCAATCACTGTTCCACTCTCCACTCCTATAAGCCTGACTCGTTTAGATTCATCATGCAAGCAGCATCAGGCATATTTGTCCTTCTGTGTCTGGCTTCTTTCACTTACCATAATGTTCTCCGAGATCACTGGATGACGCGTGTTAATTAGATCTCTAAAACCAAGCGTAGGACCAGGCAGAAGTGTGGAATGCAGCTGTGGAGGGGGGAGTCTAATCACTCTGCCCACTCTAACTGCCAGGATGAATCGCTCCATGGACGGCACGGTCTGAAGTAATCAATATCAATTTTCAAGACAGCTGAAATGTCCGATGAACCACACGGCAGCCGGGTGCAGTGGCCATGAGCTGCTGTCACTTCCCAGTTAATGTGAAAAGGAGAAATAAACACGTGTCAGGCCCTCCTATTCTCTGCCTGTAGACGGAGGCAGGTGGTCTGCAGAATCTTGTTCAACAGGCTGTGTTTTCTATGCCACACCTGAGCTTGGTTCCTTGGCCTGGCTCTTCACCTCTGTAAACACAGAGTAAGTGGGCCAGTTCTCAACCCCAGGATGGGACGATCAACTTTTACCATCTGTCCCATACTGGTGATGTGAGTACGTGGGAGGCTGGGCTGTGCTCGGGCGGTAGTGCTGTGCCTCCAAGTGCGAGTGTATGCAAATATGTGAGAGTGTGAACATTTGTATATGAATGTGTGTGTGGGGCTTGAATATGTGTGTGTGTGAGTGCCTGTGTGTGTGCATATGTGAATGTGTGCCTGTGTGCATATGAATGTGTGTGCATATGAATGCCAGTGTGTGTGCGCTCATATGAATGTGAGTGCCTGTGTGCATATGGATGTGAGTGTGCGAGTGCCTGAGTGTGAGCATATGAATATGCGTGTATATGAGTGTGTGCGAGTGCCTGGTTGTGAGCATATGCATGTGTGTATGAGTGTGTGTGAGTGCCTTAGTGTGAGCATGTGTGTGTATGAGTGTAAGTGCCTGTGTGAGCCTATGTATGTGTGTGCCTGAGTGTGAACATATGTGTGTGTATGAGTGTATGTGCCTGAGTGTGAACATATGTGTGTGTATGAGTGTAAGTGTGCCTGGATGTGACCATATGCGTGTGTGTATGAGTGTGAGTGCCTGGGTGTGAGCATATGTATGTGTGTATGAGTGTAGGTGTGTGAGTGCCTGAGTGTGAGCATATGCATGTGTGTGTGTATGAGTGTGAGTGCCTGAGTGTGAATGTATGTGTGTGTGTATGAGTGTAGGTGTGTGAATATGCATGAGTGTGAGCATATGCATGTGTGTGAAAGACTGTATATGAATGTGAGTGTGGGTGTGTCTGAGTGTGCACACATGACTATGAGTGAGTGAGTGTGCCCACGTGCTTTGAGAAGAGTGCAGTCACTGGAGGAGGGGAGTCTTCACGAGGAAGGTTCTGCTGCACAGAACATGGTTTGAGGATGAGGAGTCTAAAAATCTCTTCAACCACAGTTAACCCTTAATTATCCAGGTCTTAATTTTCCTAGTTGGCAAGATGGGGCAAGTTCATTTTTCCTCTTCTCTCACTCTGCCCTCTAGCAATGTTGCTTCTATTTGCTATCTCCACAGCTATGTTGGTGGAAACAAAGGGATGTGACGATTTTCTAAGATGGGGAGCAAGAAGCTGGACCTTTGGGTAAATTAGGTAGGAAGACTGTCAGTTGCTGCCTTCACTTCTACACTTGACTTGGGGCCAAGGATCCCATCTTCCTTGTTTTCCGAGCACAAATGTTTCTCAAATAAATGTACTTTCTTTTAAAAAAAAAATTTTTTTTGAGATGGAGTCGCTGTCGCTCAGGCTGGAGTGCAATGGCATGATCTCAGCTCACTGCAAGCTCTGCCTCCCTGGTTCAAACGATTCTCCGGCCTCAGCCTCCTGAGTAGCTGGAATCATAGGCACCTGCCACCATGCCCAGCTAATTTTTGTATTTTTGTAGAGACAAGGTTTCACCATGTTGGCCAGGCTGGTCTTGAACTCCTGACCTCAGGTGATCCGCCCACCTCGGCCTCCCAAAGTGCTGGGATTACAGGCGTGAGCTACCGTGCCTGGCCATAAATGTATTTTCTATACTTAGACAATTATTATTTTTCTATTAGCATAACAAACAAAAAAGCAATTTCCCAAACTAGTATGAAATTCGAAAGCTATACAGTCATGTGTCACATAGCGACATTTCATTTAATGATGGACCACATATACGACGATAGTCCCCTAAGATTAAAATGGAGCTGAAAAATTCCTACTACCTACGGCCATCATAGAGGTTCTAACATCATAGCACAACGCACGACTCATGTGTTTGTGGTGACGCTGATGTAATCACACCTATTGTGCAGACACTTACGTAAAAGTCTAGGACATACCGCTATGCACAGTACATAATACTTGGCAATGATAATAAATGTTACTAGTTTATGTATTTACTATACTATATTTTTGTTGTAGAGTGTACTCTCTGCTTTTTTTTTTTTTTTCAAGTAAACTGTAAAATAGCCTCAGGCAGGGGCTTCAGGAGGTGTCCAGAAGAAGGCACTGTGATCACAGGAGATGACAGCTCCATGTGTGTTACTGCCCCTGAAGACCTTCCGGGGGACAAGCTGTATCCCCTGTGTCCCATGGGACAAGACCATCCACAGTGATGCAGACAATCCTGACCCTGTGTAGGCCTGGGCTAATAAGTGTCTTTGTATCTTCGTTTTTAACAAAATGGTTTAAAAAGTTAAAAGAAATTAATAGAAAAAAAAAACCCTTACAGAATAAGGATATAAAAAATAAAATATTTTTGTACAGCTGTACAATGTATGTTAAGTGTTACTACAAGAGTCAAAATGTAAAAAATGTTTAAACTTTATAAAGTAAAAAAGTTGCAGTAAGCCAGGGTTAATTTATTATTAAAGAAAGAAAAAAATTAAATAAATGTAGCCTAAGTGTATGGTGTTTGTAAAGTCTACAGAAGTGTACAGGAATGTCCTAGGCCTTCAGATTCACTCACCCCCAATTCACTGACTCACCCAGAGCAACTTCCTGTCCTGCAAGTTCAATGAACATTTTACCAAATTTTTACTGAACCTTTCCTATGTTAAAAATGTTTAGATACACAAATACTTATAATTGTATTACAGCTGCCGCGAATATTCAGCACAGTAACATGCTGCATAGGCTTGTAGCTTAAGGGCAATAGGCCACACCACACAGCCTAGGCGTGTAGCAGCTACGCCATCTTGGTTTGTGTGAGTGCACTCTAGGATGTTCACACAACGAAATCTCAGATCATGTCCCATCATTAAGCAATGCACGACAGTAATGCAATAGCAGTTTGCAAAGTGACAACTTTGACCTATAGTCAGCAAAACTAATCACGCTGTTTTCAAGAATAGAAACTGTTTAATCACCTGCAGGGTAGTTCTGTCCCCTGCCTACTTTATAGGGGTGCATTGCGTCTTGTTCTCTTTGGAATGTTTTCAGATTGGAGGGTAACCCGCAGTAGAACAGCCCTCCTCCCTTCTGTCGTGGTCAGGAAGCTAGCAGACCATGGTTCATGTTACCAGAAAGTCTTAAGCCGGTTCAGCTCCTCTATCTATCTTCTCAAATTGCTGATCTTGAAAAATGAAATCAGCTATAACTCAATAAACTCAGAAAAGGATGTTCCTTTTTTTTTTTTTTTTTTTGAGAGGGGTTCGGCCTCTGTCGCCGGGGCTGGAGGAAAGTGGCGTGATCTCAGCTCACTGCAAGCTCCGCCCCCCGAGTTTACGCCATTCTCCTGCCTCAGCCTCCCGAGTAGCTGGGACTATAGGCGCCCGCCGCCTCGCCCGGCTAGTTTTTTGTATTTTTTAGTAGAGACGGGGTTTCACCGTGTTCGCCAGGATGGTCTCGATCTCCTGACCTCGTGATCCGCCCGTCTCGGCCTCCCAAAGTGCTGGGATTACAGGCTTGAGCCACCGCGCCCGGCCTAGGATGTTCCTTTTAATTGTTTGCATTCTGGTAGTAACTTCCTACTTAAAAATCTACGTAAGTCCAATATACATTACTAGTAACTGAAAGGACTAGACAAATCCTACACGTTCTAGTAATCATCCAAGGCGTAAAAATGCTACATGACAAAATAACGATATTTGGTTTTCCTGTTAGTTTTAAGTGTCTTAATGAAAGCATGCTTTAAGAAAGCTATGAGGCCGGGCGCGGTGGCTCAAGCCTGTAATCCCAGCACTTTGGGAGGCCGAGACGGGCGGATCACGAGGTCAGGAGATCGAGACCATCCTGGCTAACACAGTGAAACCCCGTCTCTACTAAAAGTACAAAAACTTAGCCGGGCGAGGTGGCGGGCGCCTGTAGTCCCAGCTACTCGGGAGGCTGAGGCAGGAGAATGACGTAAACCCGGGAGGCGGAGCTTGCAGTGAGCTGAGATCCGGCCACTGCACTCCAGCCTGGGTGACAGAGCGAGACTCCGTCTCAAAAAAAAAAAAAAAAAAAAAAAAGAAAGCTATGAAATAAAGAAAAGAAAGAAAAGCTATCTTTGAAAATCTGAATTTACAAACTCATGAAAATGTGCTATTATTTACAAAAGAATGTTTTATTATGAAAGAATAGAATTTCTTTCATTTTTGTTTTTATTTCAAAATTTGTTTTAAATTTTGGAATTTTATTATAAAATATTACAGATGTATACAAAAAGTTATATAATAATACCATATCTCCACCACCCAACTTAAAAAGATAACCTCCATTTCTATCTCAATCGCAATCCCTTCTCCCATCCACTGTATCTGTTACTATAAATTAAATGCTCATTACCTCCATATATTTCTAAACAGTTTTTACAATGCTATACATTCATGTATCCTAAATAATGCATAGTATTTTCATATATTTTATTTTATTTATTTATTTATTTTGAGACAGGGTCTCACTCCGTCTCCCAGGCTGGAGTGCAGTGACACAATCTCCATTCACTGCAACCTCCACCTCCCAGGCTCAAGTGATCCTTCCACCTCAGCCTCCCGAGTCGCTGGGATCACAGGACTGTAACATGGGGTTGTGCCATGTCGGCCAGGCTGGTCTTGAACCCCTGACCTCAGGTGATCCACCTGCCTCGGCCTCCCAACGTGCTGGGATGACAGGCGTGAGCCACTGTGCCCAGCCAGTATTTTCATATATTTTAAACATTTATATAATTGATATTATACATTGATTTTGTTTTATGAATGGTACATTGTTTTTTCCTCAATATTTTTTCTGCAGGTTTTATTTATGTGAATATACGTGGCTGTACTTCACTCATTTTCACTGTTGGAAAGTGGCCATTGGGCTGATACATTGCGATTTACTGTTCACTCCCCAGATCAGGATTTTTAAACACACATTTAAAATATGATTTAATTGAAATCTCTGTTTTTCAATCTGGTCTTGCTTTTCCCTATTCCCCATTTCCCTATTCCTCAGAGGTACTTTTTCCAGTAACTCAGCCTTAAATATTCAAAAACAAAACAAAAGCTGATGATAAAACTAGTACATGTCCATTTTTTTTTTTTTTTTTTTTTTTTTTTGAGACGGAGTCTCGCTCTGCCGCCCAGGCTGGAGTGCAGTGGCCAGATCTCAGCTCACTGCAAGCTCTGCCTCCCGGGTTCACGCCATTCTCCTGCCTCAGCCTCCCGAGTAGCTGGGACTACAGGCGCCCGCCATCTCGCCCGGCTAGTTTTTTGTATTTTTTAGTAGAGACGGGGTTTCACCGTGTTCGCCAGGATGGTCTTGATCTCCTGACCTCGTGATCCACCCGTCTCGGCCTCCCAAAGTGCTGGGATTGCAGGCTTGAGCCACCGCGCCCGGCCTACATGTCCATTTTTAAAGTAAATATACAAATGTAGAGTTCTCCATCCCAGCAATAACCACTTAAATATTTGCTGGATTTCTTTCCAATAGTTTTCCTGTAGTTACTTTTGATTTGCATGAACCCAATGCTACCAAAAGAAGCAACTTCCCTTGTCCTTAAAGATCCTAGCAAGTAACGTTTTGAATGACTAGAAAGCATCCCAGGTGTGTTCCAATCGTCAGGCACTCAGGTAGTAACTGAATTTCACTCTTATTGGACAGATGTTTAGTGAGCGTTTGCTATGTGCTGCGTGCTCATGTTAGGGGAAGGGGCTGTGACAGTAAAAGAGGCAAAACTGTGTCCCTTGCAGAACATTAAATAAAAAGTACAAACTATACAAGTAACCATATAATTATTGGTGTGATATATACTTAAAAGAATAAGCTTAAGATACAACAATTAGCTAACAGGGAGATGGCAGAAATGGGTGGGGTAGAAAGGCTTCCACCAAGAGGAAGGTTTTGGTGGGCTGGGTTCAAAGGTCAGCAAAGGTGGGTGACCAGGAGGGGCTCCGAATCTGAGGGGGGCAGGGGAGGACACAGCATCCTGGACTGCAGACCTACGTGACTACCTCTGTGCCTGTGTTTCCAGCTCCCTCACAAGGACAGCATCCCAAATATGGAAGGACTGGATCGCAGGGCTTGAGGGAATCACATCCCTACAAGAATTGAGGTATATTAAACATGAGGTATTGCCTAAGTCCTCTGTTCCAATGTAGCTGGTGCCAAGATTTCGTATTGCTGCTAAAAACAGGGTGGGCTGGAAACAAAGTCTGCTTTTGTCCTGAGTGGCTGGGAGATACGTGGCTGGGAGATACATGGCTGGGGAAATAAATTTATTCTTATTTAAAATGTTGATTAAAATGTATTATTAAAATAGCAAAGACACATGTGTGCCTAAGCATCTTTGCTACTTGAATAATACACACCAAATACTTAGGGACACACTAAAGAAGCAAGAGGGCCTGGAGTGCAGAGGGCAATTCCACAAGGTCATGGAGGGACAAGAAGGATTTTAATAAGTGGGAAGACACTTCGCTAAAGAAAGAGTCTGTAACAAAAAGAAACTGATTCTCTCAAAATGATTTCAAAACTTTAATGTATTTCAAGAAAATTTAAAAAGGATTCTTTTGTTACTAAAATAATTCTAAGGCAGGGCGTGGTGGCTCACACCTGTAATGGCAGAACTTAGGGAGGTTGGGGTGGGCGGTTCACCTGAGGTCAGGAGTTCAAGACCAGCCCAACTAACATGGCAAAACTCCGTCTCTACTAAAACTACAAAAATTAAGTCTGGGTGCCGTGGCTCACGCCTGTAATCCCAGCGCTTTGGAAGGCCAAGTTGGGCGGATCATGAGGTCAGGAGTTCGAGACCAGCTTGGCCAATATGGTGAAACCCTGTCTCTACTAAAATTACAAAAGTTAGCTGGGCATGGTGGCATGCACCTGTAGTCCCAGCTACTTGGGAGGTTGAGGCAGAAGAATTGCTTGAACCTGGGAGGTGGAGGTTGCAGTGAGCTGAGATTGTGCCACTGCACTTCAGCCTGGGCGACAGAGCAGGACTCTGTCCCAAAAAAAAACCTAAATTAAATTAAATTAAATACAAAAGTCAGCTAGGCGTGGCAGCCTGGGCCTGTAATCTTAGCCACTCAGAAGGCTGAGGCAGAATTGCTTGAACCCGGGAGGCAGAGGTTGCAGTGAGCTGAGATTGTACCATTGCACTCCAGCCTGGGCGACAAGAGTGAAACCTTCTCAAAAAAAACCCAAAAAACCCAAAACCACAATGATGGCAACATATCAATGGACACAGAAATCAACTGAAAGAGCTCCCAATAACAAAAGCTGGACAAAATGTGAGCAAGAAAATAGAGTCCAAAGTATGGGCCAGGTGAGGTGGCTCACGCCTGTTATCCCAGCACTTTGGGAGGCCAAGGCGGGCAGATCATGAGGTCAGGAAATCGAGGCCATCCTGGCTAACATGGTGAAACCCCGTCTCTACTGAAAACACAAAAAACTAGCCAGGCATGGTGGCAGGTGCCTGTAGTCCCAGCTACTTGGGAGGCTGAGGCAGGAGAATGGCGTGAACCTGGGAGGCGGAGCTTGCAGTGAGCTGAGATCGCGCCATTGCACTCCAGCCTGGGCGACAAAAAAAAAAAAAAAGAAAAGAAAAAGAAAAGAAAAACACATCGCTTGTAGCTCATCCTTTAAAACCAGAATAGCGAAGTGAAAAATCAGTACAGACTTTTACTTAGGTAAAAAATCAAAAGTACATGTTGGAAATTGAACTACTATGTTTTTTCTTCTTTTTGGAAATGACATACATGCTTTCTGGTAAGTAATACTCTACCAAACATTGCACTAAACTAAAGCAGATAGACAACCTAACTAATTTATGCAGAAAGGGTTTTCAGCAAACATGCAAATGCACTAACCTGCTATAAGAACAGGATACCTTTAAGTCGATTTCCAGCACACAGCATACATTCATTAGTGCTCAGTAAAATAGTAATGAACACCAGTGTAGAAAGCATTTTTGCTTTCATAGCACTAACAACTATAGAGCACACAGCATCTCATACTTTGATCTTCAAGTAGGGAGTTGTGGAAGTTCCAAGATCATACCCACTAGGTTAGCATGAATATTCACCTATAAAAATTTTTTTCAAAAATAATGCTTAAAAGAGATTTCTAGAAAACAGTAGGACTATACCAGGACAAGCAGAAGACAGAGTAACATAAGGACTGCAAATGTTAAGACAAGGAGTTGATCTTCACATGTAGCTTTTAAGTAAAGGACATCTCTTTCAGTTAATTCCTACAGGCAAGACAAGCTGTGATCACAGGAGATTCAGAAGTCTCAAGACGGACATCTGGCTTGAGTCACACCCTCTCCATAAACATCAAAAACCCCATTGAGGCTGAGGGACTGAAACTGACCCATGTTTTAAAAAAAAAAGAGAGAGAGCTGTGAGTGCACAAAAAGATTCATGCAAACTCTGCTGGGACAGAGGGTTGTGGTGGAGGGGTATTACACACTGGGACGGAGGGTTGTCATGGCGGAGGGTCGTTCCACACTGGGACAGAGGGTCATGATGGAGGGTCGTTCCACACTGGGACGGAGGGCTGTTGCTGTGGAGGGTTGTTGCACACTGAGACAGAGGGTTGTGGTGGAGGGACAGAGGGTTGCGGCGGAGGGACAGAGGGTTGTGGTGGAGGGACAGAGGGTTGTGGTGGAGGGTTATTACACACTGGGACGGAGGGTTGTTGTTGTGGAGGGTTGTTCCACACTGAGACAGAGGGTCATGGTGAAGGGGTGTTCCACACTGGGACGGAGGGACCCCCCAACAAGCCCCAGCGTGTGATTTCCCCTCCCTATGTCCATGTATTCTCATTGTTCAACTCCCACTTATGAGTGAGAACATGTGGTGTTTGGTTTTCTGTTCTTGTGTTAGTTTGCTGAGAATGATGGTTTCCAGCTTCATCTATGTCCCTACAAGGACCACAAACTCCATCCTCTTTTTTTTTTTTTTTGAGACAGAGTCTGCCTGTCAGCCCAGGCTGGAGTGCAGTGGCTGGATCTCAGCTCACTGTAAGCTCCGGCCTCCCGGTTTACTTATTCTTCCTTTTCTCAGCCTCCCCGGTAGCTGGGACTATAGGGCGCCCCTCACCACCTCACCGGCTAGTTTTTATTTTAGTAGAGGCGGGGTTTCACCCGTGTTAGCTGTGGATGGTCTTGATCTCCTGGACCTCGTGGATCCTCACTCGCCTCGGCCTCCCAAGTGCTGCTGGGATTACAGGCTTGAGCCACCGCTACCGCCAAACTCTTCATCCTTTTTATGGCTGCCAGTATTCCATGGTGTTTATGTGCCACATTTTCTTTATCCAGTCTATTATTGATGGACATTTGCGTTGGTTCCAAGTCTTTGCTATTGTGAACAGTGCCACAATAAACATGCGTGTGCATGCGTCTTTATAGTAGAATGATTTATAATCCTTTGGGTATATACCCAGTAATGGGATTGCTGGGTCAAATGGTATTTCTAGTTCTGGATCCTTGAGGAATCACCACACTGTCTTCCACAATGGTTGAACTAATTTATACTCCCACCAACAGTGTAGAAGTTTTCCTATTTCTCCACATCCTCTCCAGCATCTGTTGTTTCCTGACTTTTTAATGATTGCCATTCTAACTGGCATAAGATGGTATTTAATTGTGGTTTTGATTTGCATTTCTCTAATGACCAGTGATGAGCCTTTTTTCATATATCTGTTAGCTGCTTAAATGTCTTCTTTTGAGAAGTGTTTGTTCACTACCCTTTGCCCACTTTTTGAAGGGGTTGTTTTTTTCTTGTAAATTTGTTTAGAGAACTTTATTTCTTATGGTTTCTTATGATGCAACCTGCAGGCTGGGAAGTGGAGCCTTCCATTGAGACTGAAAGCAGGTACTTGGAGGAGAGGAGGGTGGGACAGTTTCATGTTAAATAGGTTAGCTAAATATACATACTTAGCAGGTTATAGGAGAAACTATGAATATTCATGAAGAAAAGTCATACACCTGTGTGGGAAGCAAACACATATGTTACATGTGTCCCATGTTCAGCTGGGATGAATATGTAATACTAAAATGCAGTAAAATTAGGCTTTATGTCAAAAGGTGAAAGATAGAACACAAAGGTGCTGTGTGCACATCCTCCATAAACCAGCCTGAACCAGTCTGTGATTGGGATCGTGTAAACTGGTCAGCTATCATGTCAAAACCAGGAAACCAGGGAAAGGGGAGGGGACTCTGGGTGCAGCATCAGGAGGTTGCTTGAATTCAGCAGAAGCGTCTTCGCTCTTTGTTTTCCAGGACTGGTTTCTGTTTATTTCTTAAGTAAAAAAGGTCTTGTGAAGGTTAGTGAAGAAAGAAGTGTACTGAGGTAGGACTGACCTCCTGTCTTGTCATGAGCAGAAAAGTTATAATAGTCTTCAGATTCTGGAATGTTTTTGGATTTTGAAATATTTGCACATACATAATGAGAGATCTCGGGGATGGGACCCAAGTCGAAACATGAAATTTATTTATGCTTCATACACACCGTACACACATAGCCTGAAGATAACTTTATACAGTATTTTTAATAATTTTGTGTGTAAAACAAAGTTTTGACCACAGTGTGTCACAAGGTCAGGTATGAAATTTTCCACTTGTGGTGTCATATCAAACTTTTTGGGTTTGGAAACTCAAAATTTCAAATTTTGGAGCATTGTGGATTTCAGATTAGGGACGCTCAACCTGTACAGTACTTTAAAACTATAATTTCCAGACTTTCAATGGTGCGCCCCTATTAGATTTTTAGAAAGCACCCCCAAAGTAAGTTACTGATTTTACATATATATGCACAACTACTGCACTAATATACTTTGTTATAAACACACACATTTTAAAGGTTATAACAACAATAAACAATGTTTTATCTTAACTTTAAAAGTGTTTTTGCTCTGACTCCAACTTGTGTTTTGAGTGCAAGCAACAAGACTGAATACGCTGCTCCCATGTCAACTGAATACACACACCAAGTGCTGAAAGGAAAACGCCAGTGAGCACACCCTGCCCCCACCCTCCGCTGGGGGCTCCTCATTCACTCTTCAGGGATGTCCGTGCTCCTCTGACATGCATGCCTTTGGGGTATAAGGGACCAGTGTGTGTAACATTCATAAAATGTGATTTTCTTATTTGATTTTAAAAAATGAACAGATAAAGATGTTTTTCTGCCGTTTTCTTTGTTTTGTTTTTTTTTGAGACGGAGTCTCGCTCTGTTGCCCAGGCTGGAGTGCAGTGGAAAGATCTTGGCTCACTGCAACCTCTGTCTCCTGGGTTCAAGTGATTCTTCTGCCTTAGCCTCCCGAGTAGCTGTGACTACAGGCGTGTGCCACCACGGCCAGCTAAGTTTTATATTTTTAGTCGAGATGGGGTTTCACCATGTTGGCCAGGCTGGTCTCGAACTCCTGACCTTGTGATCCACCTGCCTCGGCCTCCCAAAGTGCTGGGATTACAGGTGTGAGCCACCACACCTGGCCCAGATAAAGTTTTAATGGCTCTTCCTGCATGCACCTCAGTTATTTATGGGGTGCATTCACTGATTCATATACCTCATTTAAAACAAGAACAGGCTCAGATCCAGGTTTTGTAGAGCATAGGACTTTTACAATTTCTGAGGAGAATAAACTCTTTAAGAAAAAGAACACCAAAAAAGTCTTTTACAAGTTTTGCAAATGCTTGTGACCCTCAAAACACACAGTTAGGGGACTCCCAGGGCCACGGAAGGGACCCCTATGGAGGATCTACGGCCACCATCAAGGCCTTGCTGACTTTCAACGGGTTTGAGGAGGCTGCTCCTGAAAATAAGACAGCCTGGGAAAGAGAGCTCCTTTGGAAAAGGTTGCTTAGTAGTCAGGAATTTCAATGTCCTTCCCTGCCTAGGTCCTCTTCAATTGGGCCATCAAAGAAAATTCTACCTTCTAGGCTAAATTGTTTAAAGAACAGTCCCTGCAGCACCGTGAATCCAGGTCTGGAGCTGCTAAGAACAGGAACACAAATGTTTAGATAACACTAGTTATCACAGCCATTCACTATAGCTATCTCTCTTTTCTCTTCCCTTCTAAAACTCAGGCTGTGGTCTTAGGATAGCAGTGCTCCGGGCTGGAGGAGGAGGAAGAGGAGGAATAACATTTTAGTAAAGAACACTCTGGACTCACTAAATAAGTCACACTGTCAGCTCCTGCCCATTAAGGGGGAGAGGGACCTGTTTTCCCTATTCCTCATGGGCGAGAAATTTGAGCTGAAACTCGTCTTGCAGAAATCTCGGTCTCCCTTTTAAGGCATTGTTTTCAATGTAAGATGGCAAAGGCAAATCCAGTAAAAGGCTGTGGCTAATACAGGACATGTACGGCCCTGAGAACGTGAAATGCAGACGGTGGCGGTGGGGATGTGCTTGAGGCAAGGCTTAGCCAAGGGTTAAAGTGTAGGCAAATTCGGAGCAAGGTGGAAATGCCCAGGAGAAATTTTACTTTAGAAAAAAAATCACAAATCCATTCCCTCTTTCGACCCCTCGCTCCAGCAGTGCCTCACACGAGTGCCTGACTCCAGATCATCCTTCTCTGAGGCGCCTGTCCCTGACATGTCTGCATGAGACAACTGCAGCCAGCAGCCACACAGGGGGGCCCGACGCGCTCTGCTCAGGAAGCGGCTGTGAACCTGCCCTCCTAACACAAGTGTTAGTTCTCTCAGGGTGCCGTGGCCTTAACACCAAGAGCCGCAGGGTCTGTTCTCCTAACTGCCAGGGGCTCTGGCTTCTGGGAGGTGGCCCGAGAAACAGACAGCAGGGATGGGCCGGGCCTGGCCCTCTGCTCGGGGCCACCCAGGCCTCAGGAGTGTGGATTTCCAGCCTCCTGTTTTACAACCGTCATACCCGGGATCCAAATCCCTTTCCCCTGGCGGCGCAGATCAAAGAGGGCTCTCACTCCCACCACAGTCTCCGCACCCCCGCAGGCCTCCCACTGCCCCATCCAGCCTTGGCTGCTCCCGAGGCTGCAGGCAGGGATAGGCCGCCTGTGGGCGACCACCCGGAGGCCTGTCCTCAGCTGCTGCGGGAGCCCCCTGCGAGGCCGGGTCATCACTGTCTACGCAGATCTCGCGTGGGCCCCTTTCCTGTGCTAGCGCCCCAAACACACTAAGCCGGGCGGGCAGCTTCCTGTTGGTCTGGACTCCGGGAGGCTGCTCCAGGAAGCCGCAGGAACATGATGGGAAGCAAAGGCTGACGACTCGGGACTCCCAGAAGAGACAGATCTTGGTTTCCACGCGCCATGCCTACCCACCATGCTCCGCGGTGTCACGTGACCCGGAAGTGGCGTCATGTGAAGGGGAAGTGGCTGTCTCTGCCCAGGTGCTCTCCTAGGTCCACGGAGTCCACACCGAGCCCTGGGCGGCCAAGCATTGCCAGGGCCTTGTTCCATCAAGTTTAGGAAAGCCGGATTCTGGGGTCACAGCTGCAGAGGAGGAGGGAGCGGGGGTCTCGCAGGCTTCACCTCTGCACCTCCCCGGGGGCGGGATGAAGCAGTCTGGGGTAACCCGGAGCAAGAGTCTGTAAAGAACCCCAAGGCCTGGGGTGGACTCCAAGCCCGAGTGCTTGCTGGGCCGGGTGCCCGAGCCTCTGAAGGCCCCCAGCCCTCACACTGTGGGGCCTCGACCACTCGGAGCAGCTCCGGGGCCTCGGGGCCAGTCCCCGAGGAATAAATAACTCAGCTAGACTAGAAGCAAGGGAAGACAAGCATGCTAGAAACTTCTCCCCTGCCAGGTCAAACAGGGAGGGCATCCAAGGAACTTTCTAACTCTAACTTGGGTATACAACGAGCTTTAGAAGTCAATGTGAGTTAAGAATTCCTTCAGATAAAATTTTACCTGGGACTTGGTTTACTCTTTAAAAAATGTTTAAAGGAGGAGAAAATAGTTCACATTTCTGAATGCCAGAGACTAGCGAGCATCTGCTTACGTCACGTTATTGAACAGAAAGGGCCGGAGGGATTTTTGTAGAGGCGTTTCCAAGGACAGCAGACAGGCCCTGTGGGCTTAGGGCCAGGCGGCAGAAAAAAGAGGAATAAGTTAGAAACATTCGAGATTTTCCACTTCAAGCTTTGGGTAGAGGCCAGTATTTTTGACGTTTAAACATCCAGAGGAGAGCTCTCTTTGGGTCAGGAACCAGGAGCTGTCTGGTTCCGCATCCCTGGAGGTAGCCTGAGCGCTCAGCAGGCCTGAGTCAGGTCCGCCTCCTGAGTTGCCACTGACGAGCCACGCGATTGAGAATAAACGGCTTAGCGGTCTGAGCTGAGCCTCCTCCTAAATCTGTTGTGCAGTCTATACCTGCGTGCATAGACTCCGGGCTCTTCTTCCCCACGGCGGGATCTAGCAAGGCGCTGCTTTCCCGTGCTGCGCGGAGCCTGTGACTTATGCTCCGCTGCCATCTGGTGGCCCTACGCTCGAATTACAGCTCCAGGGTTGTTTATTATTATTATTATTATTATTATTATTATTATTATTATTTTGAGGGATGAGGGAAAACCCTTTTAAAAGTTGAACACGTGAGCCTGAAAAAAGTTAGGAAAAGTGAAAACACATGACAGGGGAAGGGAAATAGGTGTGGAGCAGGCAGGAAAGGGAATGTGGACAATTTCCGGGGTCTTGGTAGAACTGCGTGTTTACTTCTTTGAAATATTTTGAATTCCTAGAGTATTAGGCCCACCCAAAATGAAAGAACCACCCGTATGCCAAACACAGAATATCAATTATTTGTATTATCTAACATTTGGGATTGTCTACTTTACCCTTTTTTTCTCCATTCGAATGTCAAGTTGCTTTCAAGGAACCCCTTTAATGATGTCTGAACTGAAATCGAGACAACTGCCGCTGACTGGAGTCGACACCTAACCCCCGGCCCTTGCCCAGGACAAGACCCAAGGGACCCTGGCTTTGAGTAGAACCCGCAAAGAATATAATACTACCCTCTCCAGAAAATAATCCTCCAGAAAAAAACGTCCAGCACGTTGGCGGTTGGTGTGACGTCACGCGCGAGTTCTGCACTTGTGACTGATTTGCCTTGTTGGTAAAAAGAGGTGGAAGTTGAGCTGCCTAGCGAGAGCAAGCTCTCATCATTTGCATTAGAGTGTGGGGTACAGTGTGGGGTACTAGAGGGAGGCGGTGCCCAGCTGCAGGGTGCCAACAGGTGAGCGCCAGCAGGTGAACACACCCTGAAGGAAACCCACCAGGCAGGGCCACCCGAGGGCCTGCATCCTGGGCAGGGTGACCAGGTGGCTGCCCCACCTGGCTTGAGAGTGTGCATCCTAGGGAGTTCAGGGCCACCACCCGCTCTCTTTTTTTTTTTTTTTTGAGACGGAGTCTTGCTCTGTCGCCCAGGCTGGGGTGCAGTGGCCAGATCTCAGCTCACTGCAAGCTCCGCCTTCCGGGTTTACGCCATTCTCCTGCCTCAGCCTCCGGAGTAGCTGGGACTACAGGCGCCCGCCACCTCGCCCAGCTAGTTTTTTGTATTTTGTTTTTTTAGTAGAGACGAGGTTTCACCGTGTTAGCCAGGATGGTCTCGATCTCCTGACCTTGTGATCCGCCCGTCTCGGCCTCCCAAAGTGCTGGGATAACAGGCGTGAGCCACCGCGCCCGGCTGCCACCCGCTGTCTTGCTCCTCTCTTCTGAACATCATTAAAACAATTCAAAAATGTTCATCTCCAGCCATGACCCCGGGGCCGCTGACAGATGCCTGCTCTTGGCACAGGAGCTGCTCTGGGCAGCCTGCAGGGCCTGTCCTGGCCAGCAAGAAACGACACCAAACAGCCACTTCCTGGGTGATTTCAGGCACAGCCAGGCCTCCTTTGATCATCCAGAATCAGGACTCTGAGGGCTTATGGAAGGCCTCAGGCTTTCCAGAGCACCCCACTGGTCAAAGTCACTTCACTCCCAAAAATGATGGCCAATTCCTGATGCTAGCAGCCTAGCTGGGTGGGGTGGGGCAGTGAGGCCATGGGAAATCCAGGCTGTTGGCCTTTTAACTTGGGAGTTAGCAAGAGTTGCTTCTTGTAACTGGCTCAGTGTAAGTAAGGCCTCTGCATTAGATTTGTAGGCTCTGCCTATCCCGACAGTTCCCCAAACCTCCCAGCCCTCCGCAGCCCAGGAGAGTTCACTGAGATCATGTTTCTGTCTCAGGTCAGTGCCCTGGGAAGGGCAGCAGACTGACTTTTCTCGCCCGGCTTGTGGCTCCATGGCTGGCACACAGGACATGCTCCATGAGGTTGCCTCTTGACTCTCCTCCCCTTGACATTTGCTGGCCCTAAAAAATGATGGTTTTTTCCATCCTAAAACTCAATCCTTCTGAGTTGGCTTGGCCTTCAGTGGATTAGAGATTAGGATCTGGGGCCCGTGAAACCTTGAGCCAAAACCTCGTTCTAGCTACCAGCCGTGGGTACCTGGGCAAGTAACCTGCCCTTTCTGGACTGAACTTTCCTTAGATGTAAACGAAGGCAATAATAGCATTGAACAGGGTTATTGGAAGCACTACAATGGGACACTGTGTGTAAAAGTAAGTGCTTGGCTGGGCCACGACCAGCAAACACCAGAGCCTCTGGGTGTCTGTGCTCACTGCCTCTCCCGCTGTGCGCCTGGGGAAGATGCCCTGCACCTGGGGCTCACCTGTGCTGCAGGCCCAGGACGCAAAATGATTCACCTGCGCTCACCTGTGCTGCAGGCCCAGAATGCAAAATGATTCACCTGCGCTCACCTGTGCTGCAGGCCCAGAATGCAAAATGATTCACCTGCGCTCACCTGTGCTGCAGGCCCAGAATACAAAATGATTCACCTGCGCTCACCTGTGCATAGTCCCGGCTGCCTGATCATTCACCCAGCTGAGAGCCGGCCGTGCCTTCAGTGAGTGACCCCTGCTCTTCAGGCCGACCATGCCCTTCAGTGAGTAACCCCTGCTCTTCAGGGCCCTGCACTCCCTCAGCTGATACTTTTAACACTTCAGACTTTTTGAGGCCTTTGGCCTTACACTTTGCTGACCCAGGTTAGGGGAGAAGGGCAGAGGCGAAGAAAGAAAGGGGACTAATTGCGTATCTAAGGTGAGGCCCGGGGCTCTACCGTTCACCATAGTCCCCTCATTAAAAGCTGTGAAGTGAAACACCAAGACCCAGAGAATTTAATACTAATACGTGGCCTAAGTTAGACAGCAAGTACGTGACAAAGCTAGAACGTGACCTTAGTACCACGCGAGTACAAAGGACGGACTCTTCTCAGGCGCATTGCGTCTGAGGCCTGTGAGGTCGCTGGGCCTGTCGGGAGGCCTCTGGCTTCCTCCCACTCCCTGCTCCTTCTCAGAGTCTGTCATGATCAACTTCCCAGGAAACTTGAATGTTCTATTTTATTTCAGGAACTAAAAACAGGGAAGATTCTCTGACAAAATTGCATGAAATGCATCCTGTCCTCCTTTCTCATTTCACGCACGAATGGGCTCGGCGTGAGGAGCCTAAGCCAGGCGGCAGGGGTCTTGCATTTCCCGCCTGTGGGTGCAGGAAGCAGACGTCTTAATTTTTAGAGCTGCTCTGTAGGCGCTTTACAGCTTCCTCTTCTAACTACTCAGGCCATAAATCTCTAGACTGCTAGTCTCCAAACTCATGGGGAATGGTCCTGCACCCCACCAGCGAGTCCTGCAAACACAACACTGGGTTGTACGTGGCCCATAAATAATGCGCACATGGAGCCTCAACCTCAGCTGGTGAGGTCTGCCGTCCAAAGCCCGTGGACTCGCAAAGGCCCGAATGAGCCCCTCCAGACTGCCCAAGACAGAGGGCAACACTACCTGGTGGCGGAGACCCCAGCAGCATCAGTGTCAGGTTAGACAGAGGCAGCAAGAAGGATAAACTCTGCAGAAACATAGGGAGAGCCTGATGGGACAGGACCGCCCAGTGCTGCAAGCTTGTGCCTTTTGTGGATACGTCCATGGTGCAGGTCACTGCAGTCTGGGAAGTGCCTGCTTGGTCCTGTCCCATACAGGCACTCGGCCACCTTGCTGAGAGTGAGGAGACAGAGTTCACAGGCTGGGCAGAGAGGCACAGAGACCCAGTGGCTGGGGAGGGGAGCTCTGCCTCCCGAGTCTGAGGGAGTGTGAGGTTGTGGGGAAATTGTCGCGGGAGCCTGCGGATGTGCATGGGGCCCACGGCCCCTGACCAGGGCACCTGCATCTTCCATCAGCCTGGGCATGTAGAGTGACCCCACCACCAAGCCCAGCCCTGCTCTGAGCCTTGGAGTGTTGGGTTCAGGACAGTGAGGAGACCAGGCCCACTTTTCCTGCCGCTTTAGGGTACTGGGGTATAGTTCTTACCAGACACTAAGCTTCTGTACCTAATCGTACAGGGGCAAGTGGAATTGACAGAGGGTCATGACCAGGCATGACTTCTGACTTAGAGCTTTGACTGAGCATGCGCCCTGCATCAGGGTCTGCTGTGGTGTAAACATGTCTCCTCCAGAATCCAAGTGTTGAAACTCAAGGCCTAATGTCATGGCATTGGGAGGTGGGGCTTTGAGAGGTGATTAGGTTGTGAGGGCTCCTCCCTCATGAATAGGATGAAGGCTTTCATAAAAGAGGCTTCACACAGGGTTTGGCGTCTTTCTTTTCTGTCTCTCCACATGTGAGGACACAGTGTTCCTCCCCTTCAGAGGACACAGCGTCAAGGCACCGTCTTGGAAGGAGAGAGCAGCCTTCACCAGACACGGAACCACCAGTGCCTTAAACTTGGACTTCCCAGCCTCCAGAACTACGTGAAATTAGTTTCTGTTCTTTATAAATTATCCAGTCTGGGGTATTTGTTGTAGCAGCACAAATGAACTAAGCCATGGTCTTAGCATGCACTGAGCCCATGGTTTTCCTGTAAAATGAAAATATTTGCACCTATCCCAGGGGCTGTTGTGAGGCCTGGAGATAATGTACCAATCACCAGCAGATAATAGGAGCACTGCTGATGGTGGTTACCAGGGCGATGAAGCCGGTCTCTCCAGTCGGGCTTCGGGACACACTCGTGCAGATGGGATACTTAGGAGTCCTTCAAGTCATTTCTAACACGTGGAACTTGTGGGCTATTTCCCCTTCATTTCAGGTCCTCCATCGAGGGAACCTGGGTCCTGGGACAAAGCTGCCGCTATGGCCATGGGAGGAAGCACTGAGCAGGGAGGGGGAAGCTGAGACAGCCCGGTCTCTCTCTTAACAGAGAAACCCTGACAGCTGGCCCTCAGACAGTGCCTGCGACGAGGTCAGGGCCACTGGGCAACACTTCTGAGGGAGGGGAAGGCTGGGTATGTGCTGCACGCTGGTGATGGGGACTAAACCACGTGAGGCTGAAAGAACCACCCTCCTGACTCTGTCTGTCAGGGCGGGGAGTGGGCGGGAGTCACTATCTTAGGACATATGGCAGATTTTTCTAGGATTCCTATTGGATGGGGATACAGTAAGTGAAGGAAAACCCCAGGAGTAAGGAAAGGTCTTACGTTCTTGAGCACGGAACAACACATTTTGTGTGTGTGTAAAGGGCCAGATAGTAAATCTTTTAGGTTTTGTAGACTACAGTCCGATTCTGTAGCAGAAGTGGCAACACACCATACTGAAGTAAGTGGATGTGGCTGTGTTCCAATACAACTTTATTTACAAATAGTCAATAGGGAGTGCGATTGGTTCTGAGGCCTGGTTTGCCAACCCCTGGTACAGGAGAAAGAGCATAGACACTACCGTAAGTCCCACAACCTAATCCCTTTTCTGCCGGTGCCAGGTCTGTGACCTTAGGCAAACGCTGTGTCCCTCTGAGCCTGCTTCCTCATTAGGAGAAAGAGGTTAGCAATGTCCACCTCTTAGAGTTGTGATAGTACATGCCAAGCCGCCAGCACACTGCAGGGTCCTAGGCTTCCACGGAAACACCTGCCATTCTCGAGGTGCACGGGCCACGAGCAGGCCTGGTGTTCTGTTGTCCTCAGAGTCTTTCATGGTCTTTTCGCTCATTTGTTGGACCTGACTCAGGGTGAATGAAGAGTCTCTTGCTCTATCTATATTCCTAAAGTAGGTCTTTCCAAACTCACTGACATGTTATTTCAAACAGTCTGGCAGCATTCAAGGCGGCGCAGAGTCCCCTGGAGATTCTGCTGCATCAGAACATTGCCTGCCCTAACATTTTAAAGTTATGGTGAAATCCAAAGCAGATGTGCCAGATCCAGGGAGGCCTGGAGCAACCTGAATTTGTTTCTTGGGAATGCCCCTCTTCAGCACGTTTTGAGCAGACATTTGCGATAAAAGCCAGGCAGTAAAAGACGCCAGCATGCTCTAAACACTGCAGTTTTGCCTATTTGTGTCAAGGAAAATCTGGGAGGCATGACATGAAACTAACTAAATGTATGGTTCAAACTCTCGCTAAGCTATCTCTGAAAAATGTTGCTGATCAGAGAAAAGAGAATTTAGATAGATAAAAATTAGGTAGTATGCAGATGGGTGGAGCTCTTAACTATGACCTCAATCAGTACTTAGTTATGTCAGACATGAACTGAGCATATGAAGTAGAAGAGGTGGGATAATTATGAATATTAACAATATTTGTAAACTAAAGTAAGAGAAAAATAATACTATTTTTATATCCAAGCTTATGCTCTTGCTAAGTAGAAAAGTTGTTTGTTACAAAGATGATTAAAGGCGGTAAAACTGGTTTCAAAGCTCTCATGAAGGTTGTATATGGTTAGGAAAAGGAAGAATAAGGTTTTTTAAAAATAGCGTCAGGGCCGGGCGCGGTGGCTCAAGCCTGTAATCCCAGCACTTTGGGAGGCCGAGACGGGCGGATCACAAGGTCAGGAGATCGAGACCATCCTGGCTAACACGGTGAAACCCCGTCTCTACTAAAAAAATACAAAAAACTAGCCGGGCGCAGTGGCGGGCGCCTGTAGTCCCAGCTACTCGGGAGGCTGAGGCAGGAGAATGGCGTGAACCCGGGAGGCGGAGCTTGCAGTGAGCTGAGATCCGGCCACTGCACTCCAGCCTGGGCGGCAGAGCGAGACTCCGTCTCAAAAAAAAAAAAAAAAAATAGCGTCAGGAGTTCGAGACCAGCCTGGCCAACATGGTGAAACCCCATCTCTACTAAAAATACAAAAATTAGCCGGGTGTGGTGGTACGCACCTGTAGTCCCAGCTACTCGGAAGGCTGAGGCAGGAGAATTGCTTGAACCCGAGAGGCTGAGATTGCAGTGAGCCGAGATCGTGTCACTGCACTCCAGCCTGGGTGACAGCGAGACTCCGTCTCAAAAAATAAAAATAAAATTAAAATTAAAATTAAAATTAAAAATAAATAGCTAGAAAGACTGAAAGCTTTACTCCTCAGATAAGAAAAAGACAGGGATTCCTGCTTTCACCTCTGATATTAAACATTGTATTGGAAGTTCCAGTCAAAGCACTTAAGCAAGACACACAAATTGGAAAGGAAGACGTAAAACTGTTTCTATTGCAAATTACATGATCTTCTATGGAAAATCCTAAAGAAATTAAAAAAAAAACAAACTTCTAGATTATCTTAGTTCATTTTCTGTTGCTATTATAGAATACTACAAAATTAAGTAATTTATAAAGAAAAGTATTTCTTACAATTCTGGAGTCTGGGAAGTTCAAGGTCAAAGATGAAACATGGCAGAGATAGAACACCACCCTAGCGCTACCTGAATACAAGGGACTGACTCTTGTCAGGTGTATCTGAGGTCGCCGGATGCTGTCAGGAGGGCTGGCTTCCTCCAGCTCCCTGCTCCTTCTCAGATTCTGTCAGGATCAGCTTCCCAGGAGACGTGAATGTTCTATTTCATTCATCTGGTCAAGGTGCCACATCTGGTGAGAGCCTTCTTACTGTGTCGTAACATGCAAAGGGCACCACCTGGCAAGAGGGCAAAGGCATGCCAGCACAGGTCTCTCCTCCTCTCCCTAGAAAGCCATCACAGGGTCCCACACTGATGTGATGATGGACGATGTGATGCCCCTTATCTAATCCTAATTCTCTCCCAAAAGCCCTATATTAGTCAGGGTTCTCTAGAGGAACAGAATTAATAGGATATATATAAAGGGGAGTTTATTAAGTATTAACTCACATAATCACAAGGTCCCACAATAGGCCATGTGCAAGCTGAGGAGCAAGGAGAGCCAGTCCGAGTCCCCAAACTGAAGAACCTGGTGTCCGATGTTCGAGAGCAGGAAGCACCCAGCACGGGAGAAAGATGTCGGCCGGGAGGCTAGGCCAGTCTAACCTTTTTACATTTTTCTGCCTGCTTTATACTCGATGGCAGCTGTTTAGACGGTCACCCCCACCCCAGATTAAGGGTAGGTCTGCCTTCCCCAGCCACTGACTCAAATATTAATCTCCTTTGGCAACATCCTCACAGACACACCCAGAATCAATACTTCGCATTCTTCAATCCAATCAAATTGACACTTAGTATTAACAATCACAGGCCCCATCTCTTGATCCTGTTACAATAGGAATTAAGTTTCCACAATGCATTCTGGGGTGACATATTCAAACCACAGCAGAGATCTAATACGCAAATTCAGCCAAATTGCAGAATACATTATCAACGCAATCAGTTGTGTTTCAATACATCACCAATGAAAAATTCAAAAAGGAAATTAAGATTAAAATTTCGGCCGGGCGTGGTGGCTCATGCCTATAATCCCAGCACTTTGGGAGGCTGAGGCGGGTGGATCATGAGGTCAGGAGATCGAGACCATCCTGCTTACACGGTGAAACCCCGTCTCTACTAAAAATACAGAAAATTAGCCTGATGTGGAGGCGGCGCCTGTAGTCCCAGCTACTGGGGAGGCTGAGGCAGGAGAATGGCATGAACCCGGGAGGTGGAGCTTGCAGTGAGCTGAGATGGCGCCACTGCACTCCAGCCTGGGGGACAAGAGAGACTCCATCTCAAAATAAATAAATAAATAATCATTTACAATAGAATCAGAAAGAATAAAATACCTAGGAATAAATTTAATCAAGGAGGATGTAACTGTGACAGACTTGTGAACTGAAAGGTGTAAAACGTTGCTGAAATAAATTAAAAAGAGCTATATAAATGGAAAGACATCTCATTTTCATGGATTGAAAGACTTAACATTGTCAAGATAAAAAGTAATCTACAGGCCGGGCACGGTGGCTCAAGCCTGTAATCCCAGCACTTTGGGAGTCCGAGGCGGGCGGATCACGAGGTCAGGAGATCGAGACCATCCTGGCTAACACAGTGAAACCCCGTCTCTACTAAAAATACAAAAAATTAGCCGAGCGTGGTGGCGGTGCCTGTAGTCCCAGCTGCTCAGGAGGCTGAGGCAGGAGAATGGCGGGAACCCGAGAGGCGGAGGTTGCAGTGAGCCGAGATTGTGCCACTGCACTCCAGCCTGGGCAACAGAGCGAGACTCCGTCTCAAAAAAAAAAAAAAAGTAATCTACAAATTCAAACTCAATCTTTATCAAAATTTCAGTGGCACTGCAGTGAACCTGAATAACCAAAACAATCTTGAAAAAGAAGAACAAAATTGGAAGACGCACTCGTTCTGGTATCAAAACTTATGACAAAGCCACAGTAGTTAAAACGGTGGTACTAGCAGAGGGATAGACATATAGACCAATGGAATAGAACTGAGAGCCCAGAAATAAGTCCATATCTACAACAAATTGATTTTCAGCAAAGGTGCTAAGACCATTCAATGGAGAAAGAAGTCTCTTCAACAAATGGTGCTAGGACACTGGATATTCACATGCAAAATAATACATTTGGAACCCACCTCACATGATATGCAAACATTAACTCAAAATAAGTCAATGATCTAAATATAAGAGCAAGACCGGCCGGGCGCGGTGGCTCATGCCTGTAATCCCAGCACTCTGGGAGGCTGAAGCGGGCTGATCATGAGGTCAGGAGATCGAGACCACTCTGGCAAACACGGTGAAACCCTGTCTCTACTAAAAATACAAAACACTTAGCCGAGCGCAGTGGCGGGCGCCTGTAGTCCAATCTACTCAGGAGACTGAGGCAGGAGAATGTCGTGAACCCGGGAGGCGGAGCTTGCAGTGAGCTGAGATCACACCACTGCACTCCAGCCTGGGCGACAGAGCGAGACTCCGTCTCAAAAAAAAAAAAAAAAAAGTAAGACCAAAGGGGCAAATCTTCATGACCTTGGATTTGGCCAAAATATCTGACAAGGGATTAATATCCAGAATATTTAAAGAACTTCTATAGCCCAACAAGAAAACTTAATTTTAAAATAGGCAAATGACTGAAATAGACATATATATACATAGACACACATACACACAAATGGTCAACAAGCACATGAAAAATGCTAAACATCATTAGTCATTAGGGAACTACAAATAAAAAGCAAACTTCATACTCACTAGAATAGCTATAATTTAGAAATAGGAAAAATAATAAATGTTCATAAGGATATAGAGAAATTGGAACTCTTTTTTTTTTTTTTTGAGATAGAGTCTTGCCCTATCACCCAGGCTGGAGTGCAGTGGTACAATCTTGGCTCACTCCAACCTCCGCCTCCCCAGTTCAAGAAATTATCCTGTCTCAGCCTCCCAAGAAGTTGGGATTACAGGTGCACGACACCATGCCTGGCTATTTTTTGTATTTTTAGTAGAAACGGGGTTTCACCATGTTGGCCAGCCTGGTCTCGAACTCCTGACCTCAAGTGATCCTCTTGCCTTGGCCTCCCAAAGTGCTGGGATTACAGGTATGAGCCACCATGCCTGACCTGAAATTGGAACTCTTGTATACTGCTGGTGAAAATGTAAAATAGTGTAACCCCTATAGAAAACGGTATGCCAAGTCCTGAAAAAAATCCAAAATAGAATTACCGTATGATCTAGCAATTCCATTTCTGGGTATATATGTGAAACAATTGAAAGCAGAGACTCAAACAGATTATATCCTGGTATTCAAAGCAGTGTTATTACCAATAGCAAAAAGTTGGAAACTGAAATGTCCATGAACGGATGAATGGATAAACAAAATGTGGTATATATCACAGAATATTCCTTCAAAAGGAATGAAATTCTTTTTTTTTTTTTTTTTTTTTGAGACGGAGTCTCGCTGTGTCGCCCAAGCTGGAGTGCAGTGGCCAGATCTCAGCTCATTGCAAGCTCCGCCTCCCGGGTTTTTACGCCATTCTCCTGCCTCAGCCTCCCGAGTAGCTGGGACTACAGGCGCCCACCACCTCGCCCGGCTAGTTTTTTGTATTTTTTAGTAGAGACGGGGTTTCACCGTGTTAGCCAGGATGGTCTCGAACTCCTGACCTCGTGATCCGCCTGTCTCGGCCTCCCAAAGTGCTGGGATTACAGGCTTGAGCCACCGCGCCCGGCCGAAATTCTAATATTAATACGCTCTAGAACATGGATGAATCCTAAAGACATTATGCTAAGTAGAATACACCACTCACAAAAAGATAAATCTTCTATGATTCCACTTATATGACATGCCTAGAGCAATCTAATTCATAGAGACAGAAAGTCAAAAGCCAGTTAGCAGTTGAGGGAGGGAGAAGTGGGGAATTATTGTTTAGTGGATCAAAGTGTCAGTCTGGGATGATGGATGAGTTCCGGAGATGGATAACGTTGATGGGTGCACAGCAGTGCAAAGGTACCTAATGCACAGAATTGTATGCTTAAACATGATCAACGCTGGGCACGGTGGCTCATGCCTGTAATCCCAGCACTTTGGGAGGCCAAGGTGGGAGGATCACCTGAGGTCAGGAGTTCGAGACCAGCCTGGCCAACATGGTGAAACCCCGTTTCTACTAAAAATACAAAGATTAGCCAGGCATGGTGCTGCATGCCTGTAATCACAGCTACTCGAGAGGCTGAGGCAAGAGAATCACTTGAACCCGGGAGGCGGAGGTTGCAGTGAGATGAGATTGCACCACGGCAGTCCAGCCTGGGCAACAGAGTGAGACTCCATCTCAAAAACAAACACACACACATGGTTAACATGATAAATGTTATATACATTTTACTACAATAAAAAATATTTGCACACAGAGAAAAAAAAGTAAACATTGAGATACCATATGACACAGAAATCTACTAGGCGTATACTCCAGAGACTTGAAAACAGAAAGGGGAAAAAATGCCCGTACACGCATACTCATAACAGCTCTATTCACAGGACCCAAAAGGTGGAGATAACCCAAATATCCAACAACTGACCAACAGATAAGCAAAGTGTGTTGCATCCATACAATAGAATAGGATTCAGCTCCCAAAGACACAGAGTTACTGATTCATGCTGCAACATGGGTGAACCTTGAAAACATTATGCTCAGTGAAAGAAGCCAGATACAAAAGGTCCCATATTGTATGATTCCATTTATATGAAATATCCAGAATAGATAATTCCATGGAGACAGAAAGCAGATTGGTGGTTGCCAGGGGCTGGGAGGAAAGGCAGTGAAGGGAAGCTGCTGAATGAGTACAGGGTTTTGTTTTGAAATATGGAGATATTTCGGAACTAGAGGTGGTGGTTGCGCAACATTGCAAATGCACTAAATGCCACTGAATTGTTCACTTTAAGATGATTCTGTGTTATGTGAATTTCATTTCAGTAAATTATTTAAAAATATGTAGCTAATATCAATAACTACTTTTAAAAATACTGTATTAAGTGCTCTAACTATGTGAGTTAGAGATATTGCCTGTTTTGTTACCAAGATAGTCCTATGAGGTAATAGTATTATAATCCCAATTTTATGCCTGAGGAAGCTGGTGAACAGTGTTGTCCAGGGGTGTTATGGTCCAGTGGGGGTGGTGGAAAGAGACGCAGGATAACTTCCTATGAGAAGGTGAGTAAGCTCAGTGCTGCAGAGAGATTTAATGGGCAGAATAGTAGCAGCTGCTACAATGAATCCAGCAGGCACCAGATGCAGAGTAGTTTCTTTACAAAAATACGAGAATGCAGTTCACCTCCTTTTCTCCCCACAAACAGCATCCTGGGCCAGGTCTTGGCTAAGAATGAACTGAGTGCTTCTGAGCAGTCACTTCAAGGCATGGGGTAACCACAGGAAAACCTTATTGAAAGGATGTGGCTTAGCGAGAGGTCCCACCTTAGTCCTGGTGGGCCACATGGGGCACAGTAGGGGGAGGGGGAAGATGGGGTTAAGAGGGGATTGCTGTAGGAAAAGAAGCCATCAGGAACTTTGAAATCTATTTTCAGTAGTATCCCGTGTCTTCTAAACTTTTTTTGTCCTGGCTTTTGAGCTTCTGGGAGAGGTGGATGCCCGCAAGAGCCGCAAGTCATTTTGATGTCAATATAGACTTTAGTTTGATTCTGTAGCAATACAATGAGCTTGAAAGCCAAGCTCTGCTAAGACCAAGACAGAAAGCAAGAATGACAGTGTGTGGAATAGACAGTTTTCTAAAATCTTTCCACACTGAAGAACAAAGGCTGGAGTCCTGCCATCACAGAGGCTCCTCCACAGAGCGGAGAATGTGGGGCCCTCCACCTGGAACCACAAGGCCCCCATCTTACTGCCAGACCAGAAGGAAGCCAGGGTGTTGAAGAAAACTCTGGAGTTTTTCTCTTCCAGTCCTGAGAGACAAAGGGGAAGGGGAGACAGAATGAGAACGAGGCTTAGATACAAGCAGTCCCTTGTTCGTCCTCTCTTTCCAGAGCCCCAATCTTGATTTGGGAAATGGAGGTTTAGAAACATCCTGTAAGGAGCATGGCTGTAGCTGCAGCTGAGCAGGCATAGGGGCAGCAGGCATAGGAGCAGCAGGCATAGGGGCAGCAGGCATAGGGGCAGCAGGCATAGGAGCAGCAGGCATAGGGGCAGCAGGCATAGGAGCAGCAGGCATAGGAGCAGCAGGCATAGGGGCAGCAGGCATAGGGGCAGCAGGCATAGGCCGAGGTAAACAGCCTGGTTGACTCAGTGGGGTTGGGGCTCAAGCGCACAGTCCCATGTCTTACATAATCGTAGCCAGGTAGACATAGCATAGAGAAGCTCCCCACCTGGTTCTTAGCCACTATTGTTTGTGTAGTGTATAAATGTAACACGGACCTTGTGCAGGAGCTGCTGAATAAAGCCATGTCTCATTTACCTGCTGTCTCTTGAATGTTCTTCCAGCTCCCTGCCCCACATTCACCCTCTCCTTGGACCTCAGCTGGGGCGGGACCCCGACTCTAAGCATGACGTATTTGCACAGGTCAGGGGAGTTCTGGAACATGCCAAAGGCTTCAGGTCCACGATTGCGCCCTCCTGAGCCTGGGGCAGGACCAGGTCCCCGTGAACATGCAGCCAGGACTGCCCGGGGCCTGCAGAGCCTCTGGAGCCTTCCACTATGGCCTGGGTCCTATGGGGGTCCACAGAGATGCAGAGCCCTGGGTCAGGACAAGGAGGTCCCTGAGAACCATGCATAGAAACAGGCAGCCCTGCCCTGGGGCTCAGTGTAGATGGAATAAGTTGAGCCTTAGAAAGGATTGCTGCTGTGGGGTTGGGGAGACAGTGGGACTGGAAGGAAGGCCCACAGTGCCTGTGAGTGGAGAGGGGGTTCCCTAAACTCCTGATCATGATGGCACAGCAGGCTGTGAAGGAGAGGGGCGCCGCCGAGCACCAGCAGGTGAAGCAGAGCACTATGCTGTCAGGGGCCCGGGAGGATTTGACTGCTTTCCCCTTGGACCGTGGAAGACCATATGTAGTATAGCTGAATTGGGATTTTCTCCTCTATTCTAAGTTCCTTCAGTTTTCCCAAACCTAGCAAAATCTACTATGTTATTATTAATTATTATCAGTGTTAATTTAGTAACAGTAAACAGTGTTAATTAGCAAAAATAACATCAGTGAAGTCTTTGCGTGCTAGAACTTCTTCTGAGCATTTTCCATGGACTGCCCCATTGGAACCCCATAAACTCATGGACTAGCTTTGTCACTACTATCCCTGTTTGACAGATGGAAAAGCTGAGGCACAGCGAAGTTCCTTGACTTGCCTGAGATCACAGAGCACCAGGGCCAGGACCTGGGCCCAGGCAGTTCCACTGCAGGCCCAACTCCAACCCTCACCACGGTGGTGGTGGCCTTCAGTTTGAGTTGGGTCAGAATGATCAGGTAGGCCTGTCAAACACGAAACTTGTCCAGAGTCAGTGGGAGGGGGCTTGGAGTTTGCTTTTTTTCTTTTCCCTTTTGTTTTTTTGAGACAGTCTCACTCTGTTGCCCAGCCTGGAGTGCAGCACGCATCAGAGCTCACTGGGCCCACCTCCCAGGTTCATGCCATTCTCCTGCCCCCAGCCTCCCCGAGTAGCTGGGACTATAGGTGCCCGCCACCATGCCCAGCTAATTTTTTTTTTTTGTATTTTTTTTTAGTAGACATGGGGTTTCACCGTGTTGGCCAGGGATGGTCTCTATCTCCTGACCTCGTGATCTGCCCCCGCCTACCTCCCAAAGTGCTGGGATTACATGCTGAGCCACTGTACTGGCTTTTTTGAGACAGTCTCTCGCTTTGTCTCTCAGGCTGGAGGCAGTGGTGCACCTTGGCTCACTGCAAGCTCAAGCCTGGTTCACACCATTCTCCTGCCCTGCCTCCTGAGTAGCTGGGGTCTCACAGGTGCCCGGCCACCATGCCCGCTATCTTTTTGTATATTTAGTAGAGATGGGGTTTCACCATGTTAGCTTGGTGGGATGGTCTCAATCTCCTGACCTTTGTGACCCACCTGCCTCGGCCTCCCAGTGCTGGGATTACAGGCATGAACCACAGTCAGCCTGTGCACTTATTTCAATTATTATTACATTGTAGTATCTAATGAAATCATTATATGACTCATCACCACAGAATCAGTGGGAGCCCTGACCTGCACTAGATAGTCCCATCTATGAAAGTGATGGAGCACAGATCATCAGGCATTAGATTCTCAAAAGGAGGAGCAACCAAGATCCCCATGGCGTTCACAACAGGGTTCAAGTTCCTAGGATAATTCTAATGCTGCCACTCATCTGACACAGGAGGCAGAGCTTGTGGGTAGTAAGGTGAGCCATGGGGAGAAGCAAATACACAGATAGATGGTAGCTTCCCACCTGCTCTTCTGCCCACCTCTCACGTGCAATCCTGCTTCTAATAGGCCATGACTGCTACTGTCCACGGCCTGGGGGTCAGGACCCCTGCTCTAAGGCACAGGAAGAGGTAGGAAAACAATGTAATAGTTCTGCATGGCTGGTGAATATAAAACAAAACAAATGG